>NC_051437.1:2103339-2139491 GCF_001649575.2 Kryptolebias marmoratus | reverse complement strand
CGATAAGCAAAACATCAGTCCCATCTGGTACTTTTCCATGTCAGTGTTTTTCCATTCTCCTTGTGGAGAGCTGCTTCCTGGATTTCATGATTTCATGATTTCACCATGTGTTCTCTATGATCTGCTATTATCCTTTACATTGTTTCTGGGCTCTGAACTCTGGTAAAAAGAAACTTCATGGTCTTACATTTTATATAACTTTTATATAACATTTTATATAACTTCACAAGGTCAAGGCATCCATGGTTTTTAAAAAGAATTAAAAATGTTGATTTGTCTGACCACATAACATTCCACTTTCCTTCAGTCCATTTTAAATTATCTTTGGCCCAGAGAAGATGGCACTGTTTCTAGATGCTGTTCATATTGTTAGGATTTGGGTTTTTGTATTTAGTTTCTTCGTGTTTCAGTTTAAGTTTATCGTTTATCTTATTCAGTTATCTTGTTAGTTGGGTTCTTGTTCTGTGTGTCTTGTTCCCTGTTCTCCAGCCATCATTCACTTCTCCTCAGTCTCTCTTGTCTGTCTGCCACGCCCATCTACACCTGCCCCTAACCTTGATTATTCACTCACCTGTGCCCACTTTCCATAATTACCCTCTGCCTTTAAAACCTGGTCATTTTCTCCACTTCCATGCTGGTTCATTGTCATACTTTGCCTCCTTGATCTGCTGCCCTTCTGGTTGTTCGTGTCTCGTCGTCCCCCATGCTATGTTTGGTTTTCATCTCGTCTCAGGTCTGTTCATGTTTTGTTTAAGTTAGTTAATGTTGTTGAGTTTAGGTTTTGTTTGCTGCCACGTCAGCTCCTTGTTTTTGTATTTGATTCTTTTGTTATTAAATTAGTTTGGTTAAGATGAGTCTGCACTCAGGGTTTGCCTCCTTCTGCCCTGTTCATGACACATATATGGCTTCTTTTTTGCATGTAGACCTTTATCCAGCATTTGTGGATGGCACAATGAACTGTGTTTACAGACAATGATTTATGGAAATGTTCCTGAGTCCATGCAGTGATGTCCAGAAAATAAACCAGTTCTGCCTGAGGACCTAAAGATCACGGCCATTTAAAATTGACTTTAAGCCTTGTCTTTGAGCTCAAACATTTCTCCAGATTTTTGAAAACTTTGGATGATAGTATGATCTGTAGATGATGGGATACTCAATGGCTTGGGATTTTCAAATTAATTGACCTTAATAAAAAAAAAACATTTAAAACTGTCTATCAATCAATCAATAAATCTTTATTTGTATAGCCCTTTTTAAACTTAAGGCACCCAAATGTTTTATTGATGCAAAAAGAAAAAAACAAAAATAAAAAAAATACTATAAAAATGGACAAAGAAGAAAACAACCAGAAGTTGAAGGTGATTAAAAAGCACTCAAGTAAAATATAAAAACAGTAAAAGCTAGACTTAAAAGATGAGTTTTAAAATCAGCCTTAAAAGGACAGAGGGCATCAGACTGCCTCCACATTTGGATGTAAGTTTTTATTCTTGGACTGGAGATATAGATGGAAGAGGTTGTTGATGTATGACAGTCTTTACCATGAAGAGGTTTGTTAATTATGAGAGAACTTTTGAAAGTAAGCCTAAACTTAACAGGGAGCAAATGTAGAGAGGAACTGTGAACAGTCAGAACTCTGGCAGCAGTGTTTTGATTCAGCTGTAAGGATTTTACAGAGCTGTATTGTCACTCTGTTAGGATAGCATTAAAGTAAATCTAAATGAGACAATGGCATGAAGCAGTTTCTCTGCATCACCGTGAGCCAAAATGTTTCTTATTATTTGCAAATTCCAGAGGTAAATGGAAACTGTTCTGGAAACTTGAATAATATGTAAATTACAAGACAAATCTTCATCAAAAATGACTCCAAAGTTTTTCACACTAACACTGGAGGTCACTGTAATGCTATCAAAATTTAACATAGTCAGATCTTAGTCAAAAATGTTCTTACATTTCTAAGAAGTTGCTGTTGAATCAGGCTTCATTACAGCTCTGCAGTTTTAGTAATTGATTGTATGCATCTAGTTTTATAGACAGGTAGAGCTGGGCATTATTGGCATAACAATGGAAATGTTTGCTGTGCTTTCTGATGATGTTGCCGAGGGGAAGCATGTAGAATGAAGCCCAGAACCCTGTGGGATACCAAACTGAACCTTGTTTGGGTTCACAATGTGTGATCCACACCTTCCAAAGTAAAATTTGTTGAATAAGTACTTGAACTTAATTACTGGAGGTAATGTGCTGTAAAAATCCTGAGATTCAGACATACATTTTATGTTTGAAACAGGAACATTGCCATCCCAGCCCCAAGAAATTAAGTCAGACATTTAACTTTTTATTGAGTACATACAAGCTTGTGTGGAGCACTATTGTTGCTGTTTTCCATATGCATCTGCTTTTGGACAGTGTTTTCTGTCTGTTCTTTTCCCAAGTTGTACTTTTTGAAATCAAACAGGGCCATTGTAGGTTAGTGGACAGTACTGTGGTCTTGTAATCCTAAGACTGCAGGTTCAAGCCCGGGTTGCATCATGAAGGGGATCCGGTGTAAAACAATTGCCAAATCTTTTGTGTGAGTGTGCTTACTGTGGTGACCCCTGAAGAAGGACAGAGCAGAAAGAAAAACAATTTCTTGAGCTAAAGAACCACAAAATATTAGTCCATTGCCTTCTGATTTAGACATGTTAGATTTAAAACAATACAAACAACAGTTTTAGTTTTATATTGTTTACCAAGAACAAAGGTTTTGCAACTATTAAGAAAAGTGTATGTGAACCAGTGTCTACATCATTTTGGTCATTTGTTGCTCACAGTTGGTCAATCACAGGAAGATATGACAAATCAGTTAAGCAAACTGGAAGCCATATTTGTGGAAATGCATTTCTATCATTCTAAATCATTCTAAAAACATTTCTTTATCTGAAGAGATGGAGAACGTTCAGTTTGTTGTTGTTGTGGAAGAGGCAGATGTTAACAAGTTTGGACTGGACTCACCTGTACGAATGTTCCGGTTCAGAGCAAAATGGAATGTTAGTTTTTACTTTTCATTTGTACCATCATAGCTTGAATAAACCCATGTCAAAATGGCTAATAGAGTTGGTTTGTGTGTATGTGTGTGTGTGTGTGTGTGTGTGTGTGTGTGTGTGTGCGTGCGCGCACATGCACCAAGCCTGATTCATCAAGTTTCATAAAGAAACCAAGAAGCCCTGTGTGTCACAATCCATCTGACTGTTTCCTGCCTGGTTGCCTTTGTCTCTCCTTCTGTTCTTGTTGCTTTGGGTGGTGTCACGTCTCACGTCTCTTTTCTACCAGAAAAAAGGTGCGATCTTTGGTGTAACTCCTGTTAGTGAAGAAGGGTAAAATATATGGGATACCTATTTTCTTTTCAACTATCAGTCAGCTGTCATTGATCCTGACTTGAATCGTCTCTGGTGAGCTTTGCTACTTACTTTTTTGTTATTAATTTTTTTTTACTGACCCAATTCTTCAATAAGCTGTGGTTATTGAGTGGACTCTAAAAAATTTGGACCTCAAAATTTAGCTTTTATATCACATCACTATTCTAATTGAATGAAAAATTAATACAAAAATCATAGTTTCTTTATCAATAAGATTTTTGTGATTTTTTTTTAACACTGTTTATAGAACTTTAGACATGTTAAAACATACTAAACAACAAACATCCCCCACCCCAGCATCTACTACTAACAAACAAGAAGAAGGAAGAATAGATAAATTAATAAGTGAGTAAGTAAATACTACAAAATTCAATAAATATAAGAAACAAAACATCTATAAATGCACAATACTATACAGATTACATATATGCTTATATACACATCAAAACATATAACTGTGCTGCTCAGTTCACAACAATCTGACATCCCACATCTTTAACCCTCCTGTGGCGTTCGGGTCAAATTGACCCAAAGTTAAACGGGCTTCTTTACCTCTCTTTGTCTCTCTCTCTCTTTTGAGGGCTTCAGGAGGGTTAACACTAGAGAAAAATTGGTTCCAGGTTCTTTCAAATGGTTCAGCCAACCAGCCAGAGTCAGTCTGATTCCCTCCAGTTTTAGAAAACAGTGGACCTTTCCAAACCTGCTTGTAAATGTAGTTGGAGCTGCAGATCTTCAATCCAGCAGCACCAAGCTCCTGGCCAGCAGCACTGCAAATGCTTTTAGGTCTTTTTTAGCAAGAGAGAGACAAGGGAAGCAGGCTACATCCCAAACAAGGAAGACAAAATATTAGTAGTGATATCCCCTCCAGCCACTCCAAATAATGCAAGAAAAACTTCAGAACAAAACCTCATTATGCAGGGACAGAGGGAATTCTGTGTCAAATATTTTTGCAAGCCTGGCTTTAGGACATTGAGCTCAATGTAGAATCTGGAATTGCATGAAAGTGTGCTGATCACAGATTGTAGATCTGTGTACTTTCTTTAAAACTTCCCCCCAAACATCATCTGCATTGACAATCCCCAGTCTGTCTACCATACTGTTTTCAACACAGTGAAAGGATTTAAACAATTAAAAAGAGGGCAGAGGTTGCAGACATGCTTTAAAATCAAAGAGGCTGGGAGGAGCTGGAAATTCTGGGGTTGCTTTGGACATAAACATTAACAGTATCTCAAGAAAGAGAGAGAGTATTTATTTGCGAGCTGTTAAAAAAAAAAAAGGATTCAACGTACAAATCTTGACAGCCACCCGCTGAATTTTAGCTCAACTAACCATTTTTGGTTAAACCCGCTCGTTCCATGTTTATTACTGTGGCTCTGACAACATGCTAACTGCAGGTAGCTGAAGGAGGCTCGGCCTCAGGGCTCATTAGAGTCAGACAGGGCTCCGTGAACAGCGCGCAGACCTGAGCGCGCGGTGGAGGTATCTATACTTGGCACTTACATCACTGCAGTATTCTCCGAAAAGACGGGACAGT
The DNA here is from genome assembly GCF_001649575.2 of Kryptolebias marmoratus. Classification (NCBI taxonomy): domain Eukaryota; kingdom Metazoa; phylum Chordata; class Actinopteri; order Cyprinodontiformes; family Rivulidae; genus Kryptolebias; species Kryptolebias marmoratus. The sequence goes on along the minus strand of NC_051437.1, from coordinate 2,134,565 downwards.
ATGCTACATAACCAGTGGAAATATGGTAAAAAAGAAAGCTGATAGTTGTCACATCTAATATGGCTGCACGTATTCAGGAGGAAGAGCCGTTGTGTTTCTGGCTGTGATACAGAGAGGATGTTTAAACTTAAAGCATTCAGTTTGACTTTCATTGATTTATTTGCTTATTTGCTTTCGCCCATCATAGGAATAATATTTCTTCCCTCTGTGGTCTGGGGGAAACCCTGATATATTATATTATTTAGGTAGCAAAAGTAATAATAGTTGCATTTTTGTTTTTTAAATAAAAGCAAAATTCCCTGATTCTTGGAAATCAACTAATATTACAGAACAGAAAGAACAGTATTAATATTTATAGTGTAGAAAATACATTTTGCTGCTGTTGAATTACTAAAACAGTATTAAAGCCGCTGTCAGGATTTTTACCTTTGCACTACATCTCATTTTTGTGTATTGTTTAATTATGAGTCAAGTTTTATATGGTTTATTGTAATTTTAAAACAAGACATGTTTGTGAGTGGCATTTTTATCAGGTTAGACTCAAAAGCAATAACTAATCAAATCAATAATTTGCTTTGTTGTAATGCATTGAATCTCAGTTTGTTGAATCAAACTAATATTGACTCGTCTGTTAAATTGTCTTGTGTGTAAGGGTTGAACTGTATTGCACTGAAAGGGTTTTTGCTGCCCATGTACTGTATGAATTGGATTGTTGGCATTGTTTTGAGATGCGTATCGTGTAGGTCAGTGACCAGCGATGCACAACCCTAATAAATACCATGAAACCATAGTATTTTTGCTGCAGTTTATTATACCATCAGAATCTCATACTGGCCCATGCCTAAAAGTATTAAAATCGTACTTAAAATTTAAAACCAGAAAAACATCAGACAAAAGCTAAAAATAAAGATTTTATCAATGATTTTAAGAGTTATCTATTTCAATAAGGAAAAATAGTAAATAAACTGAAGTACGTAGCTGGACTCCAAAAACATATAGCAGAAACTATAAACAGGAAAACAATAGTGTGACTGATGACTCACAAATGATTTCATATAAACAGCTCTATATATCTAACAAAAACATTAAAATATGTTGTATATAAACATAAAAGTGGTTTTAATGTATTGGTGGCTTTAGAGTTCAAATAATCCCTGCTCAGATCTGACAGTTTCATTTGCAAACAAGTCTTGCATTTCAGCAAGTCCATCAAAATTATGGTTCCTCAGGTTTTCCTCTGTTCCATTTGTTTATACTTATTATGATGGGATGTTTGTCTTTCATAGATAACACACTTTGATAAACATCCAGGGTAAAACAGAGAGATCAGTGAATGTGACAATTAAAATGTAAAATGAGGAACAATGTTGAAAAGTGATTTAATGAAATTGAATTTCACAATGAACAAGAGAAGCTAAGTAATACTGTGTAACATATTTAGGTTGCTGCAACCCCTTTTCTGTGTCATGAGACCTGTTTAGTCTAGTATCTCACTTGACAGCAAACAGCAAAGCAAAATGGCTTGAAAAATTTGCAAGGGTTCTCAGTTTTTATGTGCAAATTGCTGAGCCTCGCTTTTTCCTGTGGGGTTTTTCAAGGCTCGATTCTGAGACTGCCCCGGTTTTCACTGTGCCTTCTCGCTTTGGGGTGTATTCCTTGAAAACATGGCATCTTCTTTCATTGCTATGCTGACAATTACCTGATTTACCTGCCCCTGAAGGCAAATAATTCTTGCTCCATCCACCTTGTATTGAAATGTCTTGATGACATCAAGACTTAAAAGGGTTTGAATGTTTTAAGCTTTATTGAAAAGGAAACTGAGATAATTGTTTTCAGCTCTAACACTACCTCAGACAACCCTCCTGCCAACCTTGGCTCTCTGGAGCCATATCTTAAACAGTTCATCACAAATCTGGGGGTAAATTTAGACTTGGATTTTAAGTTTAATAAACATTAATTGTTCTGCATATAAGTTTCTTTCAGCTAAGATAGATAGCAAAACCATAACCAGTTTTAACTTGACCTGTCCTAAAAAGAATAATCCATGCTTTTATCACAACCTGACTTGACTACTGCAATGCATTGTATTTTGGGGTCAGTCAGACTGCCCTTTCAGTCCTCCAATTTGTACAAAATTCTGCTACCCTTCCCATAATTGGAAAACACAGATTTGAACATATTTCACCTGTCTTGTCCTCAGCCCATTGGTTCCATGTGCACCATAAAATTGATTTTAAAATTCTCATGTTGACTTATAAATTGCTAAATGATCTAGCCCCTTCGTATCTCCCCAACTTGCTTCACCCTCATGTTCCTCCACAGGTCCTGGGATCAGCTGTTTTTTGTTGTCCCGAAAACTAGGCTGAAGCTCAGAGGAAATCGGGCTTCTTCAGTCATGGCTCCAAAACTGGAACAATCTGCCTTCTAATATTAGACAGGCTTCTTCACTCCCTGTTTTTAAATCTCTTTTAAAACACATTAGTTCTTGCTTATAATTAACCCAGTGTGAGCTGATGTAGACTTTTTATGATACAACGTTCACAGTTTATTTATTTTTGAGGTATTTATAAATTTATTTTTAACAGTTTTTACTTTTGCTTTTGTCTTTCATATCATTATTACTGGACAGTACTTTGGTTAAAACCTCATGTTTTATATGTACTTTATGTATGAATTGACTTGTATTAACTGGACTTGCATCACAGGAATCAGGGGTTAGAGCTGTTCTCACAATATTGAGGTTGCAGGTTTAAAACCTGGTTTGCCTCCTGCCTGGGGCCTTTCTGTGTGGAGCATTTTTGCTTGTATGCATGGATTTTCTCCAGGTTCTCAAGTATCCTCCTACAGACCCAAAACATGCATGTTAGATTTACTGACAACTCTAAACTGTCACTAGGTGTAAGTTAGAAAGTGGTTGTTTGTCTTTATGAAGGATTAGGCTAGCCTAAACAGATTAGTTTTTAGTGAGGATTTAAATGTAGAAGAACAGTGTGGCTTTTGTCCTGGCTATGGCACAGTGGACCAGATCTTCACCCTTGCAGGGTCACTAAGGAGGTCATGCCACTTCAGTCTACATATGTTTTGTAGATCGGGAGAAGGCTTATGACCATGTTCCTCGAGACATTGTGTGAGGGGTGCTGTGGACGTATGGAATGCAAGGGCTGCATTTAAAGGCTATCAGTGTCAGGATTCTGAACTTTTCTAATACGAGCAGCTCGGCGTCAGACAGACACGGGAAACCAAGATAACAAGAAGTGAGTTTATTTACAGTGAACCAGGTGATGCGAGAATAACCGGAACCAGGAGCTGCGAACAGAGGGCGTAATGAGTCACAGGTTTGCCTTAGAGAATGGACAGGTGAGTATAAAGAATTGACTTCCAGGAGAGAGTTCTTATGGTGCGAAGAGTAGTTCACGGCGCGGAGGTGAGTATAGGAGGTAAGTATATTCCAGTAGCAGGTTAGCAGATTCTCCAGAAGGCAGCAGGTAATATCCTTTTCAGGGCAGGCAGACAGGCACAGGCAAACAGGAAGATGTCTTAGCTTTGAGGCGAGTTTCCAAAAACAGACCACGAAGGTCAGGTTGTCCTGGATAGGTAAAAACACAAAGTACAAAAACTCAAGAGAAGTTTTACAAGATTACAGGTAAGTCTGCAACGGCTTAGCACTTTACCACGAAGGCAAGACAATGCTNACCACAGCCTTAAGTATCCATGTCTCCTGATGAGCCTGATCTGCCACAGGTGTAGAGGGAGTGGAGAAGAGCTGCCAATCAGCCGCCGAGACGGCCCACCAGGAAGTACAAAAATACAACACCTCCAGAATCACCACAATCAAGTCTCTGTATGACCAAAGTAGGAGCTGTGCCCGCATTCTTGGCACAAAGGTAAACTCTGAAAGAGGTGTACCTTGTCTCCAATCCTGTTTGTGGTGTTCATGGACAGGATCTCAAGGTGCAGACAAGGAGAGGAGGGTGTCTGGTTTAGAAACCTCATGGTCTTGTCTCTACTTTTTGCAGATGATATGGTTCTGTTTTCATCTTCAGCCCATGACCTTCAGCGTGAAGGAGCTGGAGAGTGTAAGGCGTGTCTGGGTCTCTCTCCTGGAGTGGATGGATGAATAATTTTAATAATTTCAATCTCGAAACTTGAAAAAATGTTGTCCTCTCCATTCATAACTCATTGCACACAAACTCGCTGCACCTAAGTCAGCTTACTGTAATTCTGACTCACATGTCGATTTTTGGAAAACAAATATTTTATTTACATTTAACAGTATATTGTTATCCTAAGAGCTTAAAAAACAAAGCAGCTGGACCTCTATTCTGTACTTAAAGACAGTGTTTTTCACATCTGTGAGCTTTTTCAATTTAAAACTGTATAGTGTGGAGTTCCAAGTTTTAAACTGCATGAGATTGGGATTCTACAGAATTAGGCCAAACATGTCCCCATGACCACACAACGAAAGGAAAGAGAATAAAGACATAAAAAGCTCTCCAAGCATGTGGATATCCTAACTGGGCTTTTGTTAAAGCTGAACTTAAATGTGTTTTGAAGCCAACATCAGTGAAAATATTTTCACTGACCCTAACCCTAACCCATAAAATGTTTTTGTATTTTATTTATTTATTGGTAATTCTGAATATTGAAGAAACCACTGTTTTTGGCTTTTTCCGTGACCACCACAGAAGTGTTACATTCACTGAGCCGCTGAAGTTTGTCAGTGAGTGGATGAATACCAGTACAATATAGTTCAGTTCGTTGGAATTATTTGTTCGGACCAGCCAGAAAATACCACTGAAGTTTTTTTTATTTGGCTTCCAAAAAGATAAAAACCTTCCTCAGATTTGGATCCATAACCTTCAATGTAGGAATTACTATCAGAACTTTGGTTTGGATCACTTCAAGGAGGAGCACCGCTCTGACCCTTGTTACGGCGGTGGGCTGGCTTCATGCCACAAAAACAGAACTTTTTGCCAACTATTTTTAATTTTAAAAGAAAGGCAAATGGAAAGGGGACATCTCCACAGAGAAGGAGACGAGAAACAGGAACTTTTACTTCAAAGGTGTCGTGAACGCGCGCTGTCATTAAAAGGTATGAGCTGCAGATACAGACTGACAGCCTGAGGTTAGTTTGTGATTCAGACCAGTTTGTTATTGATGAGAAAATATGGACAATCTATGTGTGATTAAACAAATGTCGTAGTCTTAAACTGCTATTAACTAATTTCCTCTGGTGTTAGAATTCATAAACGCTACTCTGAAGAGTCGTCACGTTGTTTACAAGTTAGCATCCAGTTAGCATCATTATCATTGAGTTAGTAACATTAGCTCTCCTGCCATCTTCATGTTTTCACCATTTCATGTTTCCAACTTAGTCGTTATGCCCATTGTTTTGTTGGCCATAACGGTCCTGGTGATCATCAGAATTCAAATCTGAAGAGTTTTCATCCGATTCCGGAGATTTAGCCATCAGTTCAGTTTCATACTGGTATGATTGTATATCCATTACTCCTGCAAAATCTTCCAGAATTTGTACGTGTTCAAAAAAGGCTTCCTCTTCTACAGTAGCAGTGTTCTTGGCTGGCCGGCACACAGCGCTCGTCATGAACCCAGGATGGAACTCCGCCCCACAAATCACCCACTTAGGAATTTATTGACTGATGTGCTCAAGACAGTTTATTTAACTTTTAGGTCAGATAAATGGGTCCCTGCAATGTTGTGTGGATGTGTTTAACTAAATAACATCTATGAAATGTCTTTTTTTTTGGTTTGATTTCAGTTCAGGTTTAAGTCTGTGAGGAACTCTAGAAGACATACCACAGATCAAAACAGGGAGAAAAATAAGAGCAAATGCAAAATCATTATCATGCCATATGTCAGTATCTGAAAAACTCAGAAGTTTTTTTTTTCCAAACACAACATCTAAGTGGATTTTAAGGCTAACAGGACTCTTACACAGAAGCTGGTTCATTTTAAGGACAAAACATCCAAACATAAACAGAGCTGTGTGGTGTATCCAGTTCAGTGCTGTGAGGAATGTTGAGACCTCTATTTGAAAAAACTAAACAGCTTTTCCACATTCGCATTGCTCAACATAGGAGAGTCAGCTTTTCAGGATGTGGCTCAGCTGTGTACCTACACCTCAAGGATAAGGAACACTCTTTTGAGAACCAAAATGTTCATATTTTGGACAGAGAAGACAAATGATTTGAAAGGGGCATGAAGAAACATCTTTAAACAGAAGAGGAGGTCTCAGATTTCAGCTTTCTAAAACTTAAAGCGGAACTTTACACATGATACCCAGTCATTTTCAATTTAATTCACACCAAACACCCCAATGACCCTCAGAGGGGAGGGGAGTAGGATTCTCTGCATGTGAAAGTAAAATGGTAAATAGCTTGGACTTGTATGGTGCTGTATCTAGTCCAAGGACCCCAAAGCACTTTACACTACAATCAGTCATTTACCCATTCACACATTAAGCTACATTGTAGCCACAGCTCCCCTGGGCAGGCTGACAGAAGTGAGGCTGCCATCACACCTGCGCCACCGAGCCCTCTGACCACCACCAGTAGGCAAGGTGGGTGAAGTCTCTCTTGCCCGAGGACACAATGGCTGAGATGGATGGAGCGGGGGCTCAAACTGGCAACCCTTACAGTTACAAGACGAACCCTTACCTCCTGAGCCACTGCCACATTTTAGCTCACATAAACAGAACATCTCATGTAGTTTAAAGATGGGAACATTATGCTCTTTAGTTCTGGACTGAAAAATCTCCCTGGATGTGAAGCTAAATGTCCTCAACTACAGAATAGAACTGCAGTTGTTTTGTTTTTAAACTCTTAGGATTCACTATGTGCTGGATGTCAGAATCTACACCAACAAGGTCATTTTACCTTGTAACCTGTAGGTGGATTGTGCACTATTTAAGGTGCAACAGCAACTCTGCTTTCATTTATGAAAAATTAACACAGTGAATCGCTGCACAACTCCAATCTCAAATATGATTCTGTTACATGTTTTCTAAACTTTTTCACCTCAGTCTGTTTTGCATTACACCGTAAATATCATTATATTCCTAGTTGCCAGAGATAAAGTGTCGCAACAAACAGAACTGCAAATTTTAATTTGGAATTTTTTGTTTTCTTCTGGTCATATTACATAGATCTATTAAAAGTATATTTGTTTAAGTTTGAAACACAAACACTGAGGTACACTTCAAAAGCTCAGATTTTTTTATTGTGCCAATTCAACAATTTGTGTAATGCGCTGCCACAGTCACCAAACGTTTTGCAAGGCTACTTCCAGGGGGAATATGCTGAATTGTTAAAGAGGTCTTTTAGATGGGGTCACAAGCCTTTCTCACTATCATTTTGTGGGTCAGAAGAAGTTAAGGAACCACTGATGTCGACTGAGGTTTAAAATAAACAGCACATTGTGACCAGGAATACATAATACATAAAAAGTAAGTAATAAAAAGTCAAAGCATAATGATTGCTTCAAACATACTTTGGCAGGCTGAAGACAGATCACTCTGTAGTGTGACCAAGATCAGTCTTAGGGATCGAGTGAAGATCCCACAAACTGAGAATGTTTTGTGGAAGTATGAATTGACCAGCGCCGTTTTATTGTCCTTAGCTATATTAATTTTTTGGTTTTGGAGTCACTTGTGTGCTTGGAGTGCTTCACAAATCAATGGAAATGCATATTTTATAAATATTCAATGCATTCAGCAGCTAACAGCTTACAATTTGAGCTGAGTTGGGATTTCAACTTTTAAAGAGGTAAAACCACACCATAGAAGGGAATACTTTGGCTGTATTGCAAAAAGTACTACCAGCATGTCCTGATGCCTAAAAAGCTTCCTCCGATCCTATTTTGGATTATCAGATCACTTTTTCCTTTTCCTGCATCCAGGCTACTGACAACGTGTCAAACAATGTGCTCTTGTAAAGAGAATAATCAATGTATGGTTACCAGAAACTGAGCTCCTACTAAGACTGTGGTTCCCAAAGATTTTCATCTGGCCCCCCTTATGGATTACAATAAAATCCTGCGCCTCCGCCCCCAAAAGAAAAAGAAAAAATTTCATCTGGGCATACACATCGTTCAAACAGACATAAACACATATTTTGTTTTTAAACTCCACTGAAGTTTATTTCACAATTCAGGTTGCAACAAAACAAACTACAAACCATGTTCACAGTGAAACACTTTTGTGTAACTGTTTTTTTTTTTAGTTCTATACTGTAGAAGAGTATTCTTTGCTGTCAGTGTTATTTCAAACATATTTCTTTTTTTTTTATTTGTAACAATATTTAACTTTGCTATCATCAATACATTTAAAAAAGAAAAAGAAATTTGATGCCTTCTACAAAGATCCAAAAATACCCAAATCAAAAGCTGTGGATAAAACATCAGGTACAGCACATGCTGCATGCTTGTGTCACTTTTTTTTAATCTGGCAATAAAGAGGAGGATAGGATTTCAAAATATTCTTAGAAAGTCCAATAAACAGGCCAGGAAGCAGTACAGCTGGAAGGCTTCTAGTCTGTAGCTGAAGCCAGGCAAAAGTGGCAAGGCCTGAGACACATAACGGATAAAAATTGTCCCAGTACAAGTGCATCAAAGCCACTATTTCCTGCATGTTGGATCCCTTGAAAATTGGCTTAATAAATTTATAGAGGATGCTGTCTGTGCTGTCCTACACACTGCCATCTCCCATTTGGAAAATAAGCACACCTACATTAGAATGCCTTTCATTGACTTCAGCTCAGCATTCCAAATGGTCATGCCTACCAGTTTTACACAAAAACTAGTTAGCCTGGGACTGAATCCCAAACTCTGTGACTGGTTCTCAGACGTTCTCATCTGCAGACCAAAGTCTGTCAGGATTGGGAACATCAGTTCCAGGACACATATCATGAACATTGGCACGCCACAAGAGTGTATTCAGTCCCATGCTGTACACATTTTACACTCATGATTGTGTAGCATAACATGGAAATACAAGTATCCTCAAATTTTCAGATGATACAACAAGCCTGGGATTCATTAACAACGATGATGAGTCTGCCTACCATATGGAGGTGGAAAATGTGCTGTCTTGGTGTCAAAGCAACAACTTAACTTTGAATGTCAGTAAAACAATGGAGGTGATAGTGGAACTGAGAAAGAAGAACTGCCATCTACAACTATACATCAATAAAATTGAAGTGGATAAGATCAATATCTTCAAATTCCTTAGCATCCACATCACCTGGACCTACCACATTACTCAGCTGAAAAGGAAGGCTCAGCAGAGGCTGTATTTCCTAAGGAGGCAGAGGAAATTCAAGCTGCCACCAACACTCTGCAATTTCTATTGCTGCCCCACTGAGATGGTATTCACCTATAACATCACTGTGTGATACAGCAGCAGCTCCTAAGCAGGCCACAAGCACCTACAGATGGTGATCAGAGCAGCCCAGATCTTTGTTAAGATGGCAGGACATCTACCAGCAGTGTCTTCAAGAAAGCACACAAAATCATCGAGGACCTCAATCACTCCCAACATCATCTTTTCACACTTCTGCCATTTGGCAGACTGTAGTGTAAAATGTAGAACTTCAAGACGGAATAACACTTTTTGCCCTCAAGTCGTAAGGTTGATTAATTCCTTTAAACCATTGCCTTGACCCCAACTCTTCTAGTTCCCACTTCATACAACCACAACAATCGATTGTAACTCTGCAAAATGGGTAAATCTGTTGATTGCATTTATTGTTTTTTATTGTGCATTGTACCTCTTTTTAATAAATTCCTTTAATGCCTTTCAGATTATACTTTTAGTGATAATCTGACAGCTTTAGGAAGAAACAAAAAAACTATTGCACAATAGCTTGTTATTCCTTGCATATAACAATAAAGCTTTTAGAACTTTGAATGATATGTTGTCACTGTAGTGAAAATCATGGTTCTGTGTTTCTGTTCAGTATGCAGGTCCGATCCCAGCCGAACGGGCGGGTGAGCTAGTCATGGGGAGAGGTCGCAGCGAGACCTCAGCTTTGAGTGGAAAGGGAGAGGAGCGGGGCTTAACCACTACCCAGAACTCCCAGCGGCCCAACGCCTGCTGCTTTTGCTGGTGCTGCTGTTGCAGCTGTTCATGGTAAGGCACGCACACGGTTTATATTGTGATTAGAAACAGCCACTCTGAGACAGATGAAGTGCTCTAAAAATGGACTCATCATTGCTGAAATTGATGTGAGCAAATCAGCAGTCTTAGAATGTGTGTGGGTGACATAACTTTAATTTAAAAGTTATGCCACTCTTCTTTCCTTGAAGAAAGCTGAATTTTTTTTCTTCCTCACTTGTCTTCATCACCATAAACTCATCTGCTTCTTTCTTGTCTGGTGGTAATGCCAAAGAGTTTCATCAAGTAGCTCCAAGAACACAAATCAATGATCAATTAAAGGCCCAGCATTCCTTGAAGGAATGCATATTGTCATGCCAGAGCTTTAAACTAAGGTCATCATATAATGGGAAGTGATGAAGTTATAGAGGATTTGGTCAACCTTGCAGAATCTGTTAGCACTTCTAGTTTGTATTGAGAATGAGTCTCAGCTGCTATTACATAATATGTTAGCTTAGTATTGGTAAAACTGACTGAGTTATAGCCGGGTTTTTAAGATCAGTTGGCTGTGGCAGCCATCTTGAATGGGGTTGACTCCTCACACAATGACTGCTGGAGATAGGCATCAGCTCACAGTACAGAAAGGTGGAAAGAGAAAATGGATGGATGGATATTTTGTTTATTATAGTTTTTTTAGGAGAAATCAGTTATGCAAGACAGAGCTATACAAATATCAAAATATGTATTGGCCCACAAAACTGAAATCAGTACATTTTTATTTATAGGAATTTTTTTTCTTTGTTTATACAAATTAAGCAATTTTGACCGATGGCCTCTCTAAAATCTTTCTGTCACTGTTAGAATTGATGCTGTCAAATTGAGCCTCTTCCCATGCTTCTTATATCTACTTCAATATATTCCAAACTTTGTCTGTTTAGTTTTTTTCCATAGTCTTATTCTAAATTTTATTTGGAGCAAGAAATTACCCAGGTTGCGCCATCAAGTCTTACAGAGACCTAAAGCTCTGAGTGGAATGATATTTCCAGCTTTACTTCTTTTCAACAACTAGCAAACAAAGTATCTCTCTCTCTAAAAGACAATTCTTCAGATACCTTCAAGCTTGACATTATGTTTGTAAATCATCTTCAGAATTTCTTGCTCTTCCTAACCCTTCTTTAACTTTTCAAATCATTCCACTGTGTTTAAAAACTATGGGAGACAGACTTGGGACTGTTGATTTCAGATGATGTTTGAGAGTAGGTTGTAAAGAAGGGGCAAAGAACTTCAATCAATTACATTGTGATTAAAGGCTGAATTGTTTTGTGATTAAAAGCTTAATCATATTGTTATTAATAGCCAAACTCCACACACTCTGCTTTGATAAAGCTCCTTGGATGAGAAGTGAAATGTCTTCAGCCACAGAACAGAAGTTCAGTTGTTTTTGTTTAACCTTTTTTCTAGTTATTAATGGCTGAGTCATTTTGGGATTTTAGGCTGAATGGTATTGTGATAAACGGCTGAATCATATTGTGACTAAAGGCTTAATTTTTCACGATTAGTTAAAAAGATGAACCCAGGAATGCAGGCAGAACACAAGGACTGCAAAAATAAACTTACTTAAAACAAAAAGTGCTGACGAGGTAGCCAATATCTACTTACAAAAACTGGAAATACAGTGAACCGGAGAGGACACAGTGAGGACCACAGGCATGTGGAAATGCACAATGCTCCACAGAAGGACAGTGCAGATGGGCAGAATGACAACACCTGGTGAGGCACAGAAGGCAGGGCAGAATGGAGTAATGATTAGAGACTAAATCGTGTTCTGACTGAAGGCTAAATTATATTGTGATCAAAGGCTAAATTGTATTGTGATGAAAGACTGAATTGTGTCTTGACTAAAAGCTGATTGATATTGTGAATAAAAGTTGATTTGTAGAATTTGAATTAAGGTTGACTTGTATTGTAAAAAAGCAAATTTGTATCATGATAAAAAGCTGAGGTTTATAATGATTGTCAAGTTTGGTGGTCGGTGGATGGTTGGACCCAAGATGCAGACAGACTCAGAGAGCTCCAACAAAAACTAACTTATTCAAAATAAAGAAACAAAAACAAAAGGCTGATGTGGCAGCAACTAAAACTAAATAACAAAATGCAGAGTTGCAGGGAACACAAACGGCGAGACATGATGATAACCAAACAGCACATGGAAGTGAAGAAGATGACCAGGTTTTAAAGAGTGAGGGTAACGAGTAACTGGAAACAGGTGACAGGTGTGGGTGGTGAGGCAGGTCGACAGAACTACTGAGGGAGAGGGTGATAGCAGAAGGAACACAGGGAGCAGAACAACAACAGAGAACATACTAAACACATGGAACACAAGAAACATGAAACAATACACTCAATACCAAAGATAACCAAATCCTGACAGTGACTAGGGGCTTAATCCTATCTAATCTTATTTTGCTGCTCATGTATTTGTAATAATGACATTTTTGGCAATGTATTGATATACGTATCATATCTGCCACAGATCAGAGATGTGCATCCTTTTCCCCTCAGGACTCAGATATGCTGGCACCATGATAATAAACCACCACAACCTCAAAACCATTACAAATCTTTTGAATTGTGGAGACCTAAACCCTGCAAAAAAACATCTATTTTCTGGCTGATTTTTCTTACATTGTAGTGCAGTCTTCATTTGATGTGAAGGGGCTGTTAGAGCATATCGTGATCCCACAGTCAGTAACATAACAGACTGTAACCATGCACTGATTAAGTCTCAGTCAGTCCCAAAGGTAAACTAATTATTTAAAGCTTCTCTTTCGCAGACAATCAGAACATCAGAAACCTGGAACTGCTGATAAATAAACATCTCACATAACACATAAAGTGTGCTTAATGTTGAATAGAGTTATAGCATCATTGTGTGTAACTGTTCATCAGTATACAGTGCAGAGTGTAAGTGTCTGTGTGTGCGTGTGTGTGTGTGTTTCCTGTCTGAAAGCTGTGTTATCATGTTAGTCTCACTGTCAGGAATGAAGAGGCGAGACGAAAGCGAAGGAGGAGAAGAATAATATCACAGGACACCAAGATGGAAACTATACCAAAATGTGAATCTTGGTGAGTGTGCAACACCAACACATGAAAGTTAGTTCTGCTGGAGAGTTTGTTTTTCTTAGATGATTTGTCACAAGAAAAAAACTTCTTTTTAATCTAACTTCTGAAAAAAAGTCATTTCTTTACCAATATTAAAGTCAAATGATTTAGAGGATTTCCTTACATTGCAACATGAAATCTTTTCTTCAGGAATGTTTGCTGTGTTGAAGCAAGGGATGTTGTTTGCACAAGTGTGACATTCACGCTGCAATAAAGAGTGGAGGAACTAACATGACATTAAGTCCAAGGACAACAATTTGTACATATTTTAGATTTAGAGTTTTCAGGGGTCAGAGATCATGATAGTAATATTAATTTCCTTGTCTGAAGTGGAGAGATCTGAAAACAAACAAACCAAATACAGGACAGCAGTTTTCCTACCATTATATTAAAGTGAGGGTTAACTTTGAATCACCTTGCTGCTGAAAAGTGCTATATAAATAAATTTCACTTCACTTCACTTTGCCTGAATGCAATTCATTTATATTGTACCAATTCACAACAAAAGTCATCTCAGGCACTGTACAGAAACATTCACATGCATTATAACAAGCCAATTAGTAAAAGTTATCTATATTGAATCTTCACTTCCATCCTGAGAAAACACATTGATAACAGTGGAAAGGAAAAACTCCCTGTTAACAGGAACAAACCTCCAGTAGAACCAGAACCAGGCTCAAGACAAGCGGCCATCTGCTTCAACTGGCTGGGGTTAGAGGACAGGAAAGAGACACAGACTGGTTCAGGAAGAATTGCAAGAAAGACAAAGAAAAACACGTAAATGAAATAAATAATACAAACATGAAGAGTAGAGCAAGGAAAGAGCAGCAGTTTGAGGAAATGTGGTCAGTTTGTCCTCCGTCAGTGTAAGCCTGTAGCATCATAACTAAGGGATACCTCAGGAAACCCAAGCCAACCCTAACTATGGCATTGATCAAAAAGGAAAGTCTTAATTCTAATCCTAAAAGCAGACAGGGTGTCAGCCTCACAGACAGAAACTGGACGTTGGTTCCATGAGAGAGCCTGATAGCTGAAAGCTCTGCCTCCTGTTCTACTTTTAGAAACTCTAGGAACCACAAGTCAACCTGCAGTCTGAGAGAGAAGTGCTCTGTTAGAAATATATGGAACAATAAGATGAAGCTTGGTTGTTGAGAGCTTTTTATGTTAGAATGAAGATTTTAAATTTTATTCTGAATTTGACAGGGAGCCAATAAAGAGAAGCTAAAACTGGAGAAATATGAGCTCTCCTTTTAACTCTCATCAGAACTGGCAATAGTTTTTTCGGAGGCAGTAGTAGGAACAATGGTGGGAACCTTCTAACTGATATAATTTTATTCATAAAGAATGTCACAACTTAGTCATTAGTCGCTGCTCTTTATTGCATAACCTGGTCTTATTCTTCTCTTCTATTAAAGGTAAAAATTATACAGTTCTAGCTTTACAAAGGGCTTTCTTGTATGTTAGCAGGCTATCTCTCCAGGTTAAATAGAATTATTCCATGTCAGTGGAGCGCCATTTTCTTTCCAACTTTCTAGATGCCTGTTTTAAAGAATGTAATTCTGAATTAAACCAAGGAGCCAGTTTCCTCTGACTGATCACTGTCTTTTTCAGAGGAGCAATTTTATCAAGTGATGTTTGCATTGAAGTTGTAATATTATCAACAAGATAATCTAAGTTGCTGCTCTTTGTTGCATTACTCTGCAGGAAAATAATAATTGGAATAGATTCTTTAAATTTAGTTACAGTGTTCTCTGAAAGACATCTACATGAAATTTGATCTCAGTGATATTCCAGCATTTGATACTCTAACACAGTGGTGTCAAATCCTGGTCCTGGAGGGCCACTTTCCTGCATGTTTTAGGTGTTTCTCTGCTGTGACACACCTGATTTGAAAGATTGAATGATTAACATGTTTCTGCAGGACTTGAAGACCTGTTGAAAAGCAGGGAAACAACTGAAACATGCAGGATAGTTGCCCTCAAGAACCAGGATTAGATACCTCTTTGTTAGAGTATCAGAAACTTAAAGAGGAGAACCTATTTTCCTACAGTCATATATCTCTACTAGGGATGGGCATTTTAAGCAAAAGTACTTGGTAAATTACTTACTTATTAGTACTTTTTTTTCAAAGTCATAGTTTCACCATGTTATCCATACACTTATAAATATATAAACTTTAATTTGCAAATTAAATATAAACTAAACATGATAGTCCACTTCTGCTTTTTGACAAGGAATTTGCATGTTAGCTAATATTTAGGTCTGAGCTAAATATCCATCCATCCATCCATTTTCTTTACCTGCTTCTCCATTTTGGGTCGCATGGAGCTGGTGCCTATCCCCAGCAGTCACTGTGTGAGAGGCGGGGGACACCCTGGACAGGTCGCAGGTCCATCACAGGGACACATAGAGACAAACAACCATTCACACTCTCACTCACACCTAGGGATAATCTTTGGTCTGTGGGAGGAAACCGGAGTACCTGGAGTAAACCCACGTGTGCACAGGGAGAACATGTAAACTCCACCCAGAAAGGCCCCAGGCCGGGAAGCTCCACCCAGAAAGGCCCCAGGCCGGGAAGCTCCACCCAGAAAGGCCCCAGACCGGGAAGCCATCCTGCAACCTTCTTGCTGGGAGGCAACAGTGGCATATTTAGTTAGCAAATTAAATCTTTAGTTTGGAAATTAAATATTTAGCTCGGACATAAACATTTAGTTTTATAGACTACATATTTAGTGTGGAGCTAAATATTTAGCTTGCTAACTAGCAAGTTAAATATTTAGTTTGGAACTATGATATTTATAAATGTATGAATAACATGGTAAAATATGACTTTGAAAAAATACCTTTTTTTTCTTATGAAAGCCTAAATAAACCAAAATCTTGCTGTTAATTTTTGACTGTAACTTTACAAACATCACCCCATATGATTCAGTCAGTTTTCCAAATATTGAACTAAAATTAGTTGCTGTTGTAGCTGAGAGTCATTCACCAAACTTACTCTAAGAGCTACTCATATCACAGGATTGTTGCATTCGCTGATATCAACTGTTTGTTAGAGCATGAACAAAGTCTCAAACGTCACAAGCTGATCCAAGTGCTCATGTTGACTGATCTGCAGGTGATCTGTTCATGTGCATGTGACCATATGTATGTGTAGCATAGTCCTACTTGTGCAGTTGGAAAAATGTATATTTGAAAAACAGTTTATGCATTTGTGAATCTTGTGATACAGATTTTTGACTCTCAATAAGCTTTTGGAAATTTTGTGGTATGCTTGTAGATCTTATTGTACACATACAAATCATGTTATACGTCTTTGTGACTACGTTTGAGACTAATTTGTTTACATAAAATGCCATGCATTATGCATGTGGTATTTCATGGCTTTTAATGTCTTTCTGAGATGTGAAGATATTTACTGGGTTTGAATCAAAACTAACAGAATCCTTTTTTTTTCCTTTTCTTTCTCAGTACCAAACCCTCGGTGGAGGAGATCCGACTGTGGTCTCAGTCATTCGACAAGCTCATGAGGAACCCTGCAGGCCGGAATGTTTTCCGGGAGTTCCTGCGGACGGAGTACAGCGAGGAGAACATGTTGTTTTGGCTCGCCTGTGAAGACCTCAAACAAGAACTCAATAAGAGTGCCATCGAAGAAAAAGCCCGTTCCATCTATGAGGACTATATTTCTATATTATCACCAAAAGAGGTAATATTCTGCAAACCTCATGTCATACAGCTGCCCCCGACCAACACGCACAAATGCACAGAGACACAGTCCACATGAATTAGAATGAGACTTTTAGAACATCATAAACAAATACCATGTTGTTTACTGTAAACATACCGTCTTCATGTCCTGGTTTCATGCTTTCAGTATTATTCTGTGCTGTCATTGTGCCAGTTTTGTAATGACTCTGCAGTCGTCTCAAAATGTAATGGTCACAATGAGTCGACCCAAGTCAGAATGGCCACCACTGCTAACTAAACACTGAGCCAAATTTTGTCAGGTAGTATGTAAGAGTCATCCTTATGCTATAATTTGAGTGGTAACATATCTTGTGAAATCTCACAAAATTGCTTGAGATCATGCATTAGGTCACTTTTAACAAAACAGCTACAATTCTATCATCTCTCAACACACATTGATGTTTGTCTAAAACTTTGGCATGAAAGGCAGTGGGTGATATGCATTCCTTTGAGGAATGTTGCGCCTTTAATTAGTTGTGTGTATGTTTTATGACTATCAGTGATGTATGGTGTTGAATTCTCCTGAATGCACTTTGCAAACCCTTTAAATGTTTTTTTTCCCCATCACCACTAAAAATAAACGAATCATAAACTTAAAATCCAGCACTCACAAATATTCTAACATAGTGTTGTGATGATTACCTTACCTGTAAATTACCAGCATAGTATTTGTGCACCTCCCAATTTTTGTAACTTTGCGTGCCGCGCTCCATTTAAAATGGATGATTTCGCTGCTCTAGCGGAGCTGGTTCTCCTGTATCAGCATTTATATGATCCCTCTATGAGAGATCACAAGAATAATCAAACGGTTCAAAACTCACGGAAGGATACTGCACCAGAAGTACTGATGACAATGGCAACAACAGTGGCAGTATTATCCAGGGTTTCCCCCAGTGTATTATAAGCCTGGTGGGCTGCCAGGCTTTACTGCCTCCGCTGCCAGGCTAAGCTCCGCTTGTTTATTGTAAAATACGTCATTTTTTATTCACGTTTTTTTTCCACTCGCATCAACTTCATGCGTTGATCACTGCGCAAGGGTGCACGTGCCAACAGTGATGCAATCGCGCTGTCCCCGCCCCTGTGCGAAGGCCCCGCGTGGTGTCGCGTCGTGTGGTCACAGAGTGGGTTCGCCTGAACATGTGGTGATCCAACATGCAGCCTGTGCCACTAAAAGCACAGTACAGTACAGCATCTCTCAGAGTTCTCTGTTGTTATTTATTGGCCTTGACGTGAGACGTGTGTTGGTGCGTCGTTTGCACTTTTTTGTATGTTCATTTATTTATGTAACAAAATCACGGTTGGCCGGCAATCAGCCAACTACCACCAGGCTTAGCCTCTTTTCTGGGGGAAACCCTGGTTATCATGTAGTTGCTGAAGCATTTGCTAGTTAGTGAAACAGAGTGAAAGTCAGCAGACACAATAGAAAACATTACCAAGACTTGGAGTCTGATTGTGGCTCATATTGTGGATCTGCATGAGACCAGCTTCTCAAACTGTGTAACTGCCATTCATGTGTGGTGTAGTTGTGCTGATCCAGTGTTGTTCCAATTGCTAAGTAAGATTACCTACACATCATGTAGGTTCTGGTCCTTCCACAGATGTTCAACAGGATTTAGATCAGGGCTCAGAAGGCCACTTTCAGAATGGTCCAATGTTTGTTCTGAGACATTCCTGATGTTTTTAGCCGTGTTTTTGGTCATTATCTTGTTAGTACCAATGACCTGAGACTGAGACCAAGCTTTCTGTCACTGGGCAGCACATTTAGCTCCAGAATGCCTTGATAGTCTTGAGATTTCATTGGACCCTGAACAGATTCAGGACACCCTGTGTCAGATACAACAAAGCAGTCCACTTTGGATCTGATACTAATGAACCTTGACCTTGGAGTTCACCTCTGATTTCTTTACAAGTTGTTCTGAGCTCTTTGGTTACCATTTCTAATATCCGTTTCTTCAGTTTGTCATTGTGTTCCTCTTGAATCCACATCCAGACACGTTGTCTCCAGGCCTGTGGACCTTAAACTTCTGAATAATCTGAGCAGCTGCAGTCAGAGGAACATCCAGCTGCTTTGAGACGCTCTTATAGTCTTTACCTTTAACATGCTGTCAATCATTTTCTGTCTCAGCTCCTGAGACAACTCTGTCCTCAGGTCTCTGTGCTCCATGTTCAGTGTGGTACACACCATGATACCAAACAGCACTGTGACTACCTTTCACCTTTTAAACAGGCAGACTGACTGGTTACAGGACTGAAGACACCTGTGATGCTGATTACAGGACACATCTTAGTTTAACATGTCCCTGTGGTCAAGGCTAATTTCATTAGTTCTTTTGTTCTGTTTTAATAACTGTTTTTCTTTCTTTAAGGAAAGGGTATAAACAAAGTTAATCAGTTTGTAAATATACATCCAGTCTTTACTTTCTGAAAAATTCATGAAAATACATTCTTTGGTTCATTAGATGATTTGCAGACAGACTAACAGAAACAGATGTGGGTAAAGACATTATCGCCCCCTCTCGTGTTTTGTGACAGGAAAAAATGACAGAAATTAACAGCACTAATGGTGTAAACCAGGAGTGTCCAACCCTGGTCCTTGAGGGCCACTATCCTGCAGGTTTACTTGTTCCTCTGCTCCAACACACCTGCTTTAAATCAATGGGTGATTAACAGGCTTCTGCAGAACATGAAGAGGTGATTTAACCTCTGAATCAGGTGTGTTTACAACTAACAGGAATTCATGGGAAAATGTTTAAATACATAGAAAAGTTTTTATTAAACAGAACAATACAGGTGAAAAAAGGTCAAAAACTGTCTAGAAAGTATCTGGTAGAAAATGGAACTCAAGGGAGTATTGTTAGTCCAATACCATTTCCTATCATAATAAATGACATTTAATGACATTGGAGGTGGGATGGGTTGTTCTTTATTTGCAGATGATGGGGCTATATGGAAAAGAGGCAAAAATATACAATTTACCATTAAGAAAATACAAAATATTATTTATGAAATAGAGAAATGGGGATTTAAGTTATCACTTGAAAAAACAAAAGTTATGGTGTTTACACAGAAAAAAATTAGGCAAGAAATAAAAATCAAGTTATATAACCAGGACTTGGAACAAGTAAAATGTATAAAGTTTTTAGGAATATGGTTTGATGAAAAAAAATAAATGGAATATCCACATACAGAAAATAATAGATAAATGCAAAAAAAAGTATTAAATATTATGAGATGTTTAGCAGGCAGTGACTGGGGAGAAGATAGAGGAACACTAAAAAAGATATATACTGGATTCATCAGATCAAACATAGATTATGGAAGTTTAGTTTATGGGACAGCTGCAAACATACATTTAAGAAAGTTACATCATTCAACATCAGGCACTAGGAATTTGCACAGGAGCTTTCAAAACCACTCCAACAACAGCATTAGAAGTGGAAATGGGAGAACCACCCTTAGACCTGAGAAGAACACAAATCATGTTAAATTACTGGCTGAATTTACAAAGCAATAAACTGGATCATCCAACCCTTGACATTTAAAATGAATGTTTGGAAAAAAAGGAAGGAAAGACAGGAAGTTTAGGATGGGTAATTAAAGAAAAACCAGAGGAATATAATATACATAATATAACAATAAGTTTAAATCAACCACTGCCAATAATACCACCCTGGATTTTACCAGAAGCTACAGTGGATTTGAAATTATTGGAAAGGGAAGAAGATCAGGGTATTATCAGTTTACATACAGTACAGGAATACATAGAGTGTTATTATCAGTACATTCAAATATATGCAGATGCATCAAAAACAATAGAGAAAATAGGAGTTGCATTTATAGTTCCAGAATTTCAAATAAAAGTAAGTAAAAGAGTCAATAACAATCTATCAGTATATACAGGAGAAATGTTGGCACTTCTATTAGCTCTACAGTGGGTGGAAGAAGTAAAACCATTAAAAACAGTAATATGCTCTGATTCAAGTTCAGTATTATTCAGTTTAAAAACAGTCATTCAGATAGCAGAGCAGACATTTTACTAGAAATAAGTCACACGTTATTCAGAACACAAAGGATGGGATTAACTGTAGGTAGGTAGGTACATTTATTTATATAGCACTTTTCAGCACGAGACGACTCAACTGTAGTATTTCTTTGGGTACCAGCACACATAGGGGTAAGTTGAAATGAGAAGGCAGAGACAATGGCAAAGAAGGCAACACAAAGTGACATAAATGTTGCAGTTAAAACAAGTAAATCTGAAATAAGAAGTATAATCAAAGAGAGACTGAAGAGATGGGAGAGAGATAACAAAGGAAGGTGGTTTTATAAGATTCAAAGGGTCGTAGGAGAAACCAGAGCTGGAAGAAGAAGCAGAAAAGAAGAAAGAATAATAACAAGACTTAGATTTAGACATACAGGACTTAATTACACTTTTTTTACAATACACAAACATAACACAGAATGAAACAGTACAACACATTATAATGCAATGGCAGAAATATGAACAAGAAAGAAGAGTTATGATAAGACAGTTTGAAAATATTAAGGAAAAACTGAATATAATAGTACAGTGTGCAAAGGAACTTGTGCAGCAAACATAAACAAATTATAATAAAACAAAATTGTTTAATAGAATTTGAGTTTCCTGTAAAACACAGAAATAAGCGGTAGGAATTAAATCATCTCGAACCACACCCCATACCAGTAGGTGGCGGTAATGCATACCTGAAGTTTCTTGCCAACCTCCATTAAACGCCATAAGAAGAAGAAGAAGAAGAAGAAGAAGAATCAGGTGTGTTGGAGCAGGTAAACAAGGAAAACATGCAGGATAGTGGCCCTCCAGGACCAGGGTTGGACCCCCCTGGTGTAAAGGCAGCAGAATCTGTTCCCAGAAGTGAAAGTTACTGGACCAGATCATTAAGGTTTAGTTTCTTAAAGTGTCACCTTCTGTCTGTTTTCTTCTAGGTGAGTCTGGATGCCCGGGTTCGAGAGGTGATCAATAAGAAGATGCAGGACCCGACACGTCACACGTTTGAAGATGCCCAGTTACAGATCTACACACTGATGCACAGGGACTCCTACCCACGATTCATCTCCTCCAACATCTACAAGTCCCTCATTAACAGCGGCTCTCGAACTTCCTCAGAATCCTAGTCCCACACCTCCTCCCAGTATAAAACTTTACAAAAATGGTCCCATATTTCCAGTTAGCCCTTTTTTCATCTGTCTACTTCCTGCAGGATTTTCTGTTTTTCTCTTCTCTTTCAAACCATCAGCTTATTGTCATTTTTCCTTTTTATGATCTCTTCTTTTATCCTTTAGCCACTTCTTTACTGTCTCCATCCATCTTTTCTTTGTTTTTGAGACGTCTTCACAAAATTAAAGGCCTAGAATTCCATAAAGGGATGAAATTCAATGCAAATCGCCTGTTGCCTTTCATGACAGAGTTTTAAACTAAAAATAACATTAAGCACAATCTCATGCATTATTGCAAGATGTCACGCTCATAATGTTGGGAATGACTCTCTGCTACTACCGCACCAAATTTGAGCTCACTGTCTTCGAGACTGGCTGAGTTATAGCCATTATTGTTTCCTAAGATTGCTTAGCTGTGGTGGCAATTTTGAATGGGGTTGACTCCATAAATGAATCAGTTGTAGATGATTCACCGTGGCTCATGGTATATTTTGCTAAAAGACATACACACGCTCACAAAAATGAGCAAAAACATTATGACCTTCAGCGGCAGGCATTAACAATTAGTTTAAAAGTTAGAAATAAAGAAAAAACTTGTTGATCATGTTTTATGGCTACAAACACTTAAAATCAGAAACAATTTATTTTGGTAAATTGCAGCTTTGTCACTTTTTTTGTTTACAGGTCATCACATTTCATTTTATATAAATTACTTTTAGATGTTTTCCTTTAGGGCTTTAAAATATGGTCATTTACAAACGATTCAGTACATTTGGTTAGAGAAGTTTTGTTTTTCGTGTTTTCAGCTTTTTCTCAACTTCACAGAGGACAAGAAGCCATGGGATATTTAAGTATTCATACTCTGCTGTTATCTAGAGACATATGGAAGCAAATCAACATCAGCAGATTTTGAATTTTAACAAAACATAGATTAAACCACCACACATCTTTTGCTTCATTCATATTCACTGTTAGATTTCACTGTCAAAAAATTAAATGTTCTGTTTCTTTCAGTGTCAGAAAATTCTGTTCTTTCAATGTCTTATTTTTTTTATTTTTACTGTGATGTTTTGAAAATTGGAATGAAAGAAAACCTCAAAGTTTTCTGACTGGCTCAATGTTATCTGACCTAATTCAGCCCTGAAACTCAATTTCTAACTATCAAATTTCAGACATTGAAAAAGGTCAGTGGTGTCCAATGCTGGTCCTGGAGGAACACTACTCTGCATGTTGAAGTTGTTTCACTGCTCTTCAGCAGGTCTGCCTGTTCATCACTCAGTCATCCAAATCAGGTGTATCAAAGCAGGGAAACATCTGAAACATGCAGGATAGTGTTTCTTAGGGACCAAGGCTGGACACTACTGAAATAGACGAACTAAAGATGAGGACTTTGGGGGGAAAACACACACACACACACACCAAAGTTTCTGACACTAAAAAAACAGGGTTTTTATACTGAAAACTAACATTGAATTTTTTTGCCTTCAAACTCACCTCCTCAAATTTTCAGCAAGTCAAATAAATGTATTCACTGCATAAAACATTTTAATTTCATTGTCTTTTAAAGTTCAAAATCTGCTGAGACTGATTTGCCTCCACAGTGATGTACTCAATACTTTGGGAGATTGTGGTGCATTTCAAGAGGAGGCACATTTGCCGTGCCAACTCTGAGTGGTAGGCACCTTAAAGGGCCAGCTGGAGGTGGACTTCCAGATGTCTTTTTATCTCCCTATGAATGTTCTTCATGAAAGACGGAAACATAGAAAACAACCCAACTGATTCTGTCTTTTAACCATTTCCCCCTCTTTCAACTGGAAAAACACAGGGTGCTGCATCCATCTTCCTCTTCACTTTGCTAGATGAATCAGTTCCCTCAGAATCATCACTCCTTCTGACTACTGATTTACAAAAAGAAGAAGTATTTTTTTTTTTAAAAAGGAAAACTTTATATGGAACACTTTATTGATGATTTTTGTTTGTTTGTTTCTCCCACACTTTTCTCCTCTAACAAGAAGAGAACTCTGAGACCTCCCTGATCTCCACCCAACACCAGATGCTGCAATAAAAGACTGGAGTGTCTAAAACCCAGGAGAACCTGCTCACAGTATTTTTTACTAAACTCACAGGGACCAGTCACTAAGCGGCCAATTTCTTGTCAAAACAAACTTTGCTTTTACTTTACCGACAGTTGTGTTAAGATGTGTCATAATCACCTTCCCACTGTAGGAAGGTTTCCAAATTTGTTGTTTGGTCATGGACTATGTTAGAGGGTAGTGATCTGGGGCTCTTACAGTGGATTTAAAAGTCTCCCCTCCTCTTTAAAATGTAGGGTCATGTAAAAGAAATGAAACCATGACAAATTAAAGGCCTGGCAGTGAGAAATGAAAGTTAACGTTCACTTCTTGACAAAATGTTTATCACCTGCTGCCTTTCTTGCCAGAGTTTTTATCTGAGATCATCTTATGTTGAGAAGCCATGAAGCTGTAGCCTTTTTGGTTAAACCTTGTAAAAGATGTCACTTGCAACTTCATGCTATATTGTGAGATCTGAGGCTATCAGTTAGTTCTCAGAGTATAAGTTGAAAAAACACCAACATTTAAGGCTTTTTTATTAGCAAAATATTGTGCAATGTGTCGTCCTCAGAATATGTGTTGGAGATAACGCTCAGCTACTATAACACCAAACTTTAGCCTAATGTCTGAAACATTGACTGAGTTAGACCATTTTTATGTTGGCTAAGGTCTATAAGCTGTGGTAGCCATATTGAATTGGGTTGACTTTGAAAGGTAATTAGTTGTAGATGTACATCCAATAATTATTTTCTGAAAGTTTCTATAAAATCTATCTAGTGCTTCATGAGATATTCTGATAACAGCACAGACATTAGCTAAAGCAGGATTGCCTGGAGATAAATACAACATTTATTAACAACACAGTCTGTCACTTCAGTTTATCAGGTTTCTTTTTCTTCCCAACAAAAAAATACTTTTAAATTCACAGTTTAATCAGGATGGAAGAGTTAAATATCCAATAAGGAACTCTGATGGTAAGATGATCAAGTTTGTTTGTTTTTTAATTTCAAAAAGTGTAAAATTACAAGTCAGTTCTTTCTAAGTGTAGTTATAAATATTTACACACACCAGGTAGGCCTACTTGGGCACTGCTGCTGCTGACGTTTGTTACCTCTCACCTTTGACCTCACCACTGTCTGACATCCAATGGGGTGCCTGCTTCTAAATGGCTGCAGGAAGCCATAGGACTGATCTGTGAAAGTCATGTGCAAGAAAATCCCTGGTGCAAAAAAAGACTGATAAAATGTACTGAAATGGTACGCTTACTCCCAGTGCTTCATGGGAAATCTAGTGTGAGGAGAACAAATGCCTGTAGTTGCCTGTGGAGGTAGAGACAGACAACCTTAGAAAAACAAAATAATAAAGGTGTATGTGTCTTTACTCTTAGTATTGTTAAATGTTATTTATTTTAGATTTTGTTAAAACTGTAATTGTACAGAAATAAACAAAAACGTTTCGACATCCAATAAGATGCTGTCATTTGTTCTGTGCTGCTGGAAAGTTCTTTCCTTTTCTTTTTTTACTCAGATAAACTGATAAAGATTCCTTAAAAAAAAACTAGTAAAATCCATCCATCCAACTATCTGTCTATGTATCCAACCTCTATTCATCCATCTGACATCCATACATCCAACCAGCATCCATCCATCATACATCTATTAATTAATCAACCCCCTCTCCTTAGGGACACTCTGGCGCCTCCTGGGGGATCCGAACACATTCCCAGGCCAGAGAGAATGAACTAAATTGTAAACATGTACAGCAAACTGTAAAATCTGGCGGGAGGGGCGGAGAGCCATCCACAAAAAAACATTTCACCATACATTTAAAGTAAATCATGTGAACTAGAATTAATTTTAAATCCAAAATAAGAAAATTATAATTTTGCTAAAGGAAAAAAGAAAAAGTAGTCACAATTGTTTTGTAAATGTTATTGTCAGATCTTTTCAGGCAAAGTGGGCAGTTCCTCCAAATCCCCCTGGCTACAGGGGGTGGGTTGTTTCAGCTCACCCTGCATCACCACCAGCACCAGGAGACATGAAGCAGAGAGTTGGCGGAGGTCCTCTAAGAGGGACACCGGAAGTCCAGGAACTGCTGGATCCATGTATGCTGGTAGCATTCTGTCAGAAAAGGTTGCTCGAGGAAAAGACCCAAGTTCAGTTACACAGGGACTATGAAAACACAGGAGACTGGACTGACCTTAACACTGCACAACCTTAACGCTATCACACCACAGGGAAGAACAGAACACACTAAATAAGGGAAGAACTTATTACACAATATAAAACAGCTGAGAAGGGAACAGGTGTACGGCAACATAACACAGGGGAAACCCAACCTGAATAAAAATAAATACATAAAAAAAGTCCAATCCCAACACTGTTGGGTAAAACAGAAGCCAGTAACTCAGAATTTGTTGAGTTACCATGGTGATTCCCACCTTTTTGGGAAGCAGGAAGGGGACAGTACACAGCGGTACTTCAGACTAAAAAGTAAGCCTCCGTGAAAAATAGCTCCCATCGACCATCGATGTGAATTTTTGTGGGGCAGACATTAATTTTCTGAATTGATAACCACACAAAAGTTACAATTTGCATGACATTTTCTGTGAAAAAAGAAAAGTTGTGTTTCATATATACAGTATGATAATTAAATCAGTAAAATGGACGCCTCCAACACCCATATCCACCCTCGTCTTCACCCGAAACAAGAGTATTTTTAATTTTAACTGGGTAAAATTAAACAGACAGGTACACAGCTTTCTGTATTGTATTTCTCATTTTATTTGAAGTAATATTTTTCCAATAATACTTGTCAAGTAATTCTAAAAATAACAAAATTATTTTATTAAAAGCTCAACCTGAGCTCAAACCTGCAGTCTCAGAATTACAAGATCCCTGAACTCACCACTGAGCTACAGCAGCCATAGGCGTCTGAAAAGATGTCACAGAATTAGATAAATAAAATTCACTTGTGGCTGATCTAAACAGTTAAAGACAGAAAATATGCCTATCATTCTGTTTATTGCCTGTCTTTTTTTAATTTTCTGTGTTCAATTCATGTGTGGTCTGTAATTAAGCTGCAATTAAATAGTTTTATTTGACATGAATGACATGAAATTTTTGGTGCTCTGACCCCCGACAGAAGACACGAGTGCCGTCAATAGCAATGTGCTTCGACAAGAAGCTCAGGTAAGAATTACAGGCATCTTCCCCCCGAAAAGAGGGTGCTGAGGCTGAGGCCGAGATCTGGTGAAAGGGAGACTGATGAATGACTAGTGAGAAAGAATGCATGAGTGATGAAAGCCTGAGGCTGAAAATTCGAGGCACAATGAGCCGGTAGATGAAGGCCGGCAGATAAAGGAGTGTGAGACGGAGGAAGAAGGCCAGCTACTAGAGGGAAATCATTGGAAGCTGGTAGATGACGGCTAGCTACTAAAGGTAAGTTAATTTTAGTTTAAGCTTGTAAATTAGTTATGCTTGAACTTATGTGATATTGTGAGAATTTGAAAGCTCTGATTTGAATATGTGTGGTGAATGACTATCACAAATTAGTTCAACATACGTCAAACTGACCAAGTTATAGTTTTTTGTTGGCTGAGGTTGATTAGCTTTGACGGCTATCTTAAATTTATTCAACCCCAAATGTTAATCAGTTGTAGACATGCATCCAGTAGTTTTTATTTGAAAGTTTCATTACAATTTGTCCACTGGTTCATGAGATATTCCTCTAATGGTACAGACAAAACCTTCAGCCCTTTGGGATTAATAAGGTAGTTTTGAATTTGAATAAGTAGAGGACAAAACGTCTTCTAAATGGGTTTCGAGAGGTTCTGCTACAGGCTGAGTGCGACACTGTGGTTTCGTGAACATGCACATGAACTGAACAGAACTACTGTAGTTAATACTCTGTGTTTACACACCCAACAGTGTGCTTTTTCAGTAAAACACAATGCTCACACACACACACACCAACAGTTTGTCGGTTGTGTGTGCTGTTTTTCCCACGGTTCACTGGAACCTGAACTGCTCATGTTTGTGGTTATTTAAGTTTGTGTCATAGAAACACAAATATGTAAACATTTTTGTGTATGAGTTGTAGTAAAAAAAAAGTGCAAGTGAATCAAGGCAGTGGCTTATTGTGGTCACCATTGTAACTACAGACCTGTGTCAGTCACTCCCTGACTGCCAAGTTAATGAAAGGCAGACATGAACAACAAAAAAACCTCACTCACTGTGTGAAAACTAAAAGACTGAGCATATAAATTCTTGAACCATGAGCAGCAGAAGACTGATCACACAAAATTTCTACAGTATTTTATGTAGGAGATTTGACAGGTTAAAAAGAGTTCTGACTTCCAGTGCTGAGAAAAATATTCTGAGCTAAAATATGACTCCTAGTATTACTGGATCTCAGCGCTGCATTCAATAAGGTTGACCATATCATATTACTAGACAGGCTGGAGAAATGGGTAGGACTCTCTGGCACGGTGCTTAATTGGTTTGAGTCCTATTTAAAAAACAGGGACTTTTTTGTGTCTATAGGTGACCAGCAATCTGAGAAAACAAATTTGACCTGCGGGGTTCCCCAAGGCTCCATTCTGGGCCCCCTGCTGTTCAATATCTACATGCTCCCACTGGCTAAGATAATAACTAACAACAAAATATGTTATCATAATTATGCGGATGACACAAATTTATATAACCATATCACCAGGAGAATATAGTCCAATTCAAAGCGTTGACCAGATGCATTGACCAAATAAATGACTGCATGTGCCAAAATTTTCTTCAGTTAAACAAAGACAAAACTGAAATAATAGTTTTTGGAGCGAAGGATGAAAGACTAAAAGTTAGCACTCTGCTTCAATCAGTGATGCTAAAAACTAGTAACCAAGTCAGAAATCTGGGAGTAGTTATGGACTCAGACCTGAATTTTAACAACCATATAAAGATAGTTCTGAAGTCAGCCTACTATCACTTAAAGAATATATCAAGGATCAAAGAACTAATGTCTCAGCAGGACTTAGAAAAACTTATCCATGCTTTTATTTTTAGTAGATTAGACTACTGTAATGCTGTGTTCACAGGTCTCCCCACAAAATCAATCAGCTGCAGTTAATTCAGAATGCTGCTGCTCAAGTCCTCACAAGGACCAAGAAAAGGGATCATATAACCCCAGTTTTTAGATCTCTGCACTGGCTACCCATCTGCCAAAGAATTGATTTCAAAATACTATTATTGGTCTACAAAGCACTGAATGGTTTAGGACCAAAATACATTTCTGATCTGTTGGTCTGCTATGAACCTCCCAGAGTTCTTAGGTCGTTGGGCCTGCTTTCTGTTCCCAGGGTCAGAACTAAACATGGAGAGGCAGCTTTCAGCTTTTATGTGGAACAAACTCCCTGTAAGCTGCAGGTCTGCTGAAACTCTTAGCTCAAATCTGAAGACTTTTCTATGTGCTGCTGCCTTCCCTTATAACCGACCCACACTGCTTTTATCTGCCGTTTTATTTACTACTTCTATCTTTTATTTTATCTAAGTTTTTTATTTTGTTTTTATTTGTTGTATTCACCTTATTTTACTCTGCATTTAATGTTTTATGTAAAGCACTTTGAGTTGTCCTGTATATGAAAATGTGCTATATAAATAAAATCTGAATCTGAATCTATCTGGTGTGCATTCATTGCATTCTTGGCGTATTTCATTCTCAGGCAGTGTTTGTGAAAGAACCACATATTTGACCAGAACAAAACTAAACTTTTTGGCCTAAATGCAAAATGCTATGTGTGACAGAAACCTGAAATGGCTTGCAGACTGAAAGCAGTATATACTGAACTCATTGTTACATTTTACAACAGATTGCTGCAGAGTTCAGTGCAAAATAGGTGGAGTTTATAAAACAATGAGTGTTTCATCCCTGAAAAGTGGACAAAAGAGTCACACAACCACTCATCTCTTGAGTTGCTTAACTTTCATCCTTTTCCTTATTCTTTCTTTTGGGGGAAGCCACTTTGAGGGTAATCTCAAAGGCATCAAACATTCCCTTCCCCTCTGGTGTTCTTGTCACCAGTGTCAATCTGAACAGAATGTCAATTGGAAGCCTTGGAGCACTACCAAACAGAAGGTAAAAAGGTGAAATCCCAGTTACATAATTTTTTGTGTAGTTGTATGAATACACAAGCTTATTCAGACTCTTTTCATTTAGCCTTTTCTCTTTCAATCAGTGTTTTCAACATTTGAAGGAATCCATCCATCTTCTTCCGCTTGTCTGGAGTCAGGTTGTGGGTGTAGCAGCCTAAGCAGAGAGACCCAGACTTCCCTCTCCCCAGCCACTTGGGCCAGCTCCTCTGGGGGAATCCCAAGGTGTTCCCAGGCCAATCGAGAAATGTAGTCCCTCCAGCGTGCCCTGGGTCTTCCTCTGGGCCTCCTCCCGGTGGGACGTGCCAGGAACACCTCACCAGGGAGGCGTCCAGGAGGCATCCTTACCAGATGCCCGAGCCACCTCAACTGGCTCCTCTCGACGTGGAGAAGCAGCGGCTCTACTCTGAGTCCCTCCCTGATGACCGAGCTTCTCACCCTATCTCTAAGGGAGAGCCCAGACACCCTGTGGAGAAAACTCATTTCAGCCGCTTGTATTCGCGATCTCGTTCTTTCGGTCACTACCCAAAGCTCGTGACCATAGATGAGGGTAGGAAGGTAGATCGACCGATAAATCGAGAGCTTCGCCTTTTGACTCAGCTCTCTCTTCACCACGACAGACCGGTACAGCGTCTGCTTCACTGCAGATGCTGCACCAATCCGCCTGTTGATCTCCCGCTCCATTTTTCCCCCATTCGTGAACAAGACCCCGAGATACTTAAACTCCTCCACTTGGGGCAGGACATCTTCCCCGACCCGGAGAAGGCACTCTACCCTTTTCTGGCTCAAGACCAT
>NC_051437.1:2089851-2102694 GCF_001649575.2 Kryptolebias marmoratus | reverse complement strand
GGACCCTCCTCTCCAGAACCCCCGAATAGACCTTACCAGGGAGGCTTAAGAGTGTGACCCCTCTATAGTTGTAACACACTCTCCGGCCCCCCCTTTTTGAATAAGGGGACCACCACCCCGGTCTGCCAATCCAGGGGAACTGTCCCCAATGTCCACACAATATTGCAGAGTTGCGTTAACCAACACAACCTTACAACATCGAGAGGCTTAAGGAACTCCGGACGAATCTCATCCACCCCCAGAGCCTTGCCACCGAGGAGCTTTTTAACCACCTCAGTGACCTCAGCACCGGAGATTGGAGAGCCTGACCTAAAGTCCCCAGGATCCGCCTCCTCAATGGAAGACGTGCTGGTGGGATTGAGGAGGTCTTCAAAGTATTCTGCCCACCGACCCACAACATCCTGAGTCAAGGCCAGCAGCACACCACCGGCACTATAAACAGTGTTGGTGCTGCACTGTTTTCCCCTCCTGAGACGCCGTATGGTGGACCAGTATCGCCTCGAAGCCGTGCGGAAGTCTTTCTCCATGGCCTCTCCAAACTCCTCCCATGCCCGAGTTTTTGCCTCAGCGACCACCCGAGCCGCATGCCGCTTGGATTGCCGGTACCCGTCAGCTGCTTCCGGAGTCCCACAGGCCAAAAATGCCCGATAGGACTCCTTCTTCAGCCTGACGGCATCCCTCACCGCCGGTGTCTACCAGCGGGTTTGAGGGTTGCCGCCGCGACAGGCACCAACTACCTTGCGGCCACAGCTCTAAAAAGCCGCCTCAACAATGGAGGCACGGAACATGGCCCACTCAGATTCAATGTCCCCCACCTCCCCCGGAACATGTTTGAAGTTCTCCCGGAGGTGGGAGTTATAGCTCCGCCTGACCGGAGACTCTGCCAGACGTTCCCAACAGACCCTCACAATACGTTTGGGCCTGCCAGATCTGACCGGCATCCTCTCCCACCATCAGAGCAAACTCACCACCAGGTAGTGGTCAGTTGACAGCTCCGCCCCTTACTTCACCCGAGTGTCCAAGACATGCGGCCGCAGATCAGATGAAACAACAACAAAGTCGATCATTGAACTGTGACCTAGGGTGTCCTGATGCCAAGAGCACATATAGACACCCTTATGTTTGAACATGGTGTTCGTTATGGACAATCCATGACGAGAACAGAAGTCCAACAACAGAACACAGTTCAGGGTTCAGATCAGGGGGGGGCATTCTTCCCAACCACACCCCTCCAGGTCTCACTGGCATTGCCCACGTGAGCATTGAAGTCCCCCAGCAGAACAAGGGAGTCCCCAGGAGGGGCACCCTCCAGTAACCCCTCCAAGGACTCCAAAAAGGGTGGGTAATCTGAACTGCTGTTCGGTGCATAAGCACAAACAACAGTCAGGACCCGTCCCCCCACACGTAGGCGGAGGGAGGCTACCCTCTCGTTTACTGGGGTGAACCCCAACGTACAGGCACCAAGATGGGGGGGCAACAAGTATACCCACTCCTGCTCGGCGCCTCTCACCAGGGACAACTCCAGAGTGAAAGAGTGTCCAACCCCTCTCAAGGAGACTGGTTCCAGAGCCAGAGCCGTGTGTTGAGGTAAGCCCGACTATTTCTAGCTGGAACCTCTCAACCTCACACACCAGCTCAGGCTCCTTCCCCACCTGAGAGGTGACATTCCAAGTCCCGAGAGCCAGCTTCTGTAGCCGAGGATCAGACCGCCAAGGTCCCCGCCTTCGGCCACCACCCATCCCACATTGCACCCAACCCCTTTGGCCCCTTCCATAGGTGGTGAGCCCATGGGAAGGGGGACCCACGTATCCTCTTTGCGCTGTGCCCGGCTGGGCTCCATGGACGAAAGCCCGGCCACCAGGCGCTCGCCAACATGCTCCACCTCCAGGCCTCGCTCCAGAGTGGGGCCCCGGTGACCCACGTCCGGGCGAAGGAACACTATGTCCAATATTTTGACTCATCATAAGGGGTTTTTGGGCTGCACTTTGTCTGATCCCTCACCTAGGACCTGTCTGCCATGGTTGACCCTACTAGGGGCAAGAAGCCCCTGACAGCATAGCTCCTAGGATCATTGGGACACCCCTCAAACCCCTCCACCATGGTAAGATGGCAGCCCAGGGAGGGCTGCCTACCAGCACATTTTAGAATTCATTTTAAAGGTTTATTCCACTTATAAAACCCTATAAGGTCCAGTTAGTCCAGATCTAACTCCATATCCTTCTCACAGTTTGAGGTCTTTTGGACAAAGGCTGCTATTAATGCCACAATCTTTTGTACTGTGTAGCACCTTATGGTTTTTACCCTGTGAAAGGCATTATAAATAATTACTTGGTCCAGGCCTTCCTTGAAAAAGAGATCTGTGATCTCAGTGAGACTTGCCTGGTTAAATAAAGGTTAATAAATAAATAACTTACAATAGTTGCAGCCCAGTGGGATATTGGTTGAAAATGGTCCCCACCAAAAAACTGTCTTAGTTCCTGAAAAAAAAAGTACTTGTAGTGGAAATGTGCCTTCTTTCTGCTGTTAATAAAATATCTCATGAAAAACTGAATAGATTTTAATGAAGCTCTCAGAAAGTATATATTGGCTTTAGAGTGAACTCAATTGAAGATGGCCACTGCATCCAACTAACTTTAGTCATTTTTGTGTTTTCTAAGGTCATTCAATTTTAGAGTGATTGAGCTCAAATTTGGTGTGGTAGTATCTGAAAGTCAATTACAACTCATACTTATACATTGTACATTAATAGATTGCAGAGTTTTTTGTTTAAAACTTGGGAGATATGCATTCTTTCAAGGAATGCTAGAACTTTCTTCAAAACGAATTGTAAATAAATCAAAACAAATAATTAAAAAAGAAACAACAGTCTGGGCTCTGATATTAACCCAAGAGCAACTTTAATTTAAGTGTTAGAAGAAAAAATAAGTGGCAGCACAACATTGCAAAGAAAGGCACCTGCATTATCTTCACTGTGGTAGAAATGTACCTTCAGAATCAACTCATACAAAATCAATTAAACCAACATCAACTTTTACAGTTTTTCTTCTACATATATTGTATTTGTTAGTAATAAATATAAAAAACCTTTACAAAATAAAAAATAACTTTCTAAATTGAAATTATTTATTTATGCGAGTTTGCTCCTTAATTGAATGTTGAATCCCCAGGTCTTCAACAGAACTGTAAAAGAAAGAAAGGAAAAGTGATTAGAATGTTAAAGAAAAGAAAATCTGCCATATTCTCCCATTTTATCCTGGAGTGGAGAAGTCCATTTATCAACTCCCACCACCAAAGGTTATTGAGATTCAATGAATTTGGGTTCAAACAAAGGCCCTGTCTACACTACTCCAGATATTTTTTTTTAAATGGGGACTTTCTTTATTGTTTCCACCTGTTGCCCACTTAAACTGAGTCTCTGGTTAGAAAAACTAAAGAAAAACTTTCTTCCTTGGGTTACAATAGCAAAAGTCTTGGAAAAACAAGAAAACAAAACAAAACAAAAAACCCGACAGACAATATGAGAGCAGAGGAAGAGGGGGAAGGGGGGTCTCTGCTGCCCTCTGTTGGTACATCAACAAACCTGTCTTCCTCAACTCCTCAGAGCCGCAACAGACAGACTACAAAAGTTTTATGGGCAGACAAATTTGTCTGCCACCTACTATCACTAAAGAAAGAAAGACCCACACAGGTCCCTGAAATAACTTGAAACTGACAAATTAATTAAATTATTAAAATAATTTTAAAAATTACTTAAACTTAATTGTTATTAGTCCTTTTTATTTGAACTTTGGTTCAACAGAATTCAACAGAAACTAATGAAATTAATGGTGCTGTTAACTTAATATTTTCTTATTTTATTTTATTTGAGACAATCACTGCAGTGATTTCTGTAACTCTCTCTGAGACGTCTGCACCTGTCCACAGGTGTTCTGGTCCACTCCTCATGAACAAACTGCTCCATCTGTCTCAGGTTTGAAGGCTTCCTTCTCCAGACTGCAGCTTTCAGCTCCTTCCACAGATGTTCAACAGGATTTAGATCAGGGCTCAGAAGGCCACTTTCAGAATGGTCCAATGTTTGTTCTGAGACATTCCAGGGTGTTTTTAACTATGTTCAAAGATAAATGACCAGCGAGTGAGATCAAACTTTCTGATACTGAGCAGCACGTTTCCATGACTTGATAATCTTGAGATTTCATTGTACTCGCATAGATTTAAGATACCATGTGACAGATACACCAAATCTGCCCCAGACCAGAACTGAGCCTCCTCTATGTTTCACTGTAAGATCAGAGTTCTTTTCTTTATACGTTTAATTTTTGGCTCTGTGAACATAGAGCTGATGGGATTTGTTGCCAAAAAGCTCCAGTCTTGTTTCATCTTCCTGAAGGACATTCTCCTAGAAGCTTTGCAGCGTATCAATATGCCTTTAGACAAATTCTAAGCTTACTTTTGTATAATTTGGTGTTCTCCTCAATGGTTTTCCATTAAGTTAATCTTGGCTGAAACAGTAACCGATGGTGTGATCAGACACCAATGTACCCTGACTTTGGAGTTCACCTCTAATCACTTTGGAAGTTGTTCTGGACTCTTTGGTTACCATTCATATTATCTGTCACTTCAATTTGTGATCAGTTTTCATCTCGTGGTCTATACTGTTCTTAGGTTTACACAGTAAATGCATCTGTGACCTGTGCTGGCAAAATGAGTCAGAGGCAGAGCAGGAAAAGTGAAAAGATTCCAACAGGTATGGGGCTGGAATCACTGGTGCCATCACTCTACACAAATAAAAATCGTGTTTTTAAACTGGTATTGTTGTTAACAAACTTGCTTGTTGCTAACTAAGTAATAAATTAGCAAATTTCAATAAACTATATATGATTTTGAAGCCTTTGAGATGGAGAATTTGAAAATAATTACTCAATATGAAAAAAAAGAAAATCCCTCATTAAGACTTATTTTACCAGCACAATTCATCTTTGTTCTGTTCTGTTGCAGTAGACGCGTGCTGTGACAGATTAGGCCAGAGAAGAGACTGTGCTAGAAGACAAAGAATAAAATACAGAGAGAACTGTGTTTTAATAATGGAATTTTGTTTGATAAGTAATTTTGAACTTTTTGCCAGCAGCACATCTCAAAAAAAGTTGGAATGGGGAAGCAAAAGGCTGTAGTAAAAGTAAGTAGTAGGAATAAGAAACAGGAGCGTGTTGCAACTAATAAGGTTAATTGGCAACAGGTCAGTAAAAGGACTGGGTTTAATAAAAGCATTTTATAAGTATTATAAGTATTTTACAAGTATTTGTTGGGAATGACACTTAGCTACTACCACAAAGTTGAGCTCAATATCTGTACAACTGCCCGATCTCTAGCCATTTTTGTATTAGCTTGTTGAGGTAGCGGCCTACAGCCCCCCATGCCACCTGCAACCTGAAACTGGCCAACAGCCTCAACGACTTCTATTGTTGCTTTGATGGCCCAACAGCCAGCCCTGAAACCCTTCCAGTCACCAACAATCACTCCACTCCATTACAGCACACTGTGGACTCAGCCCCCTCTCCCGGACCCCTCACCATCCAGGAGCAGGATGTGCACAGTCTCTTCAGCAAGCTGAACCTCCGTAAGGCTCCGGGTCCAGATGGTGTCTCCCCCTCCACCCTGAGACACTGTGCAGATGAGCTCACTCCCATCTTCAGGACATCTTCAACACCTCCCTGGAGTTGTGTCATGTGCCAGCCTGCTTCAAATCCTCCATTATCCAGTCCCTCCAGGTTTTTGCGGGCATTTTTTGTGATTGTTGCGGCTAAAATGCCTGATTTCGCGGGGCATTTTCCTAAAAGTTGAGATTTTTTTTTTTACTAAAATCAATAAAAAACCATAACTTTTAATATCTAAACCAANCCTAGACCTGCTGCAGTTCGCCTACAGAGCTAACAGGTCTGTAGACGATGCTATTAACCTGGCCCACCATTTCATCCTGCAACATCTGGACACCCCAAAAGTCTACGCCAGGATCCTGTTTGTGGACTTCAGCTCTGCATTCAATACAATCTTGCCACACCTGCTCCAAGATAAGCTCTCTCAGCTCAAAGTGCCCGACTCCATCTGCAGGTGGATCACCAACTTCCTGACTGATAGGAGGCAGTACGTACGGCTGGGGATGACCATCTCAGAGACTCGGACCATCAGCACCGGTTCCCCCCAGGGCACGGTACTTTCACCTCTGCTCTTCTCCCTCCACACCAACTGCTGCACCTCCAGCCGTGAGTCTGTTAAACTGATTAAGTTTGCGGACGACATCACCGTCATCGGTCTGATCTCAGACGGGGACGAGTCTGCTTACAGGACGGAGGTGGATCGACTGGTGTCTTGGTGCAGCTCAAATAACCTGGAGCTTAACACCCAGAAGACGGTGGAGTTAATTGTGGACTTCAGGAAAGCCATAGACCCACCACGCCCTCTCGTTGTTAAGGACCTCACCATCGCCACTGTGGACTCCTTCAGCTTCCTGGGTATCACCATCACCCAGGACCTCAAGTGGGGGCCGACCATCAGCTCCATCATCAAGAAAGCACACCAGAGGATGTTCTTCTTACGACAGCTGAGGAAACTCAAAATGCCAGCTGAGCTGATGGTAAAGTTTTACACAGCTGTCATTGAGTCCATCCTCACCACCTCCATCACCGTGTGGTACACTGGGGCCACGAGCAGGGACAAACAGAGACTACAACGCTTTGTGCGCTCCACCGAGAGGGTGCAACCTCCGACCCGTACAGGACCTGTACTCCTCCAGGACTTTAGGACGTGCAGGTCGAATTGCAGCTGACCCCTCTCACCCTGGACACAGCCTGTTTAATCTTCTCCCCTCAGGCAAAAGACTACGGTCCATGCGGACCAGAACTTCCCACCACATGAACAGCTTCTTTCCCTCTGCCACTAAACTGCTGAACAACAGATAATTGACTCTAGCACGACACAGCCACTTCATCCATCTGCCATAATGCACATGTACACTTTAATTCATTTCTTTCTTGTTCCATGTTTACTTATTCATTTGCATTTGTTTTATTTGCACCAGTACACCAAAACGATTTCCTAGCCTGTAACTTGTTTACTGGCAATGGCAATAAAGCAATTCTGATTCTTATTCTTAAATTGGACTGACTCCAAATGGTGATCAGTTGTATGTGTACATCAAATGATTATTTCCTGATTTTTTTTTTTTTCATTCATCCAATGGTTCATAAGATAATTTGCTAACAGAGAGTTGACCACCTAGTTATTAGTAACATTTAAAACAAAGATCTTGCACAATCTTTTTGTGCTCAGAATTATGTTGGGGGTCAGTCTCAGCTCCTACCACATCAACTTTTAGGCCAATATGTGTAAAAATCCCAGAATTATAGCATTTTCTGTATGTTTTAAGGTCAATAGGCTGTGGCAGCCATCTAGAATTGGCTTGACTCTAAAAGGTAATCAGATGAGAATGAACATCCAATGATTAATTTCTGAAAGTTACATGAAAAAATTTGTCAAGTGATACATTAGATCCCAACTGACTGACGGCCAATGGTAGACTTTAATAAAACTCTCAGAAAGTAATCATTTAATATACCTCTACAATTGATTAACTTTTAGAGTCACCCCAATTCAAGATGGCCACCACATCTTATTGACAAAAGCAAACACAACAATGGCTCAACTTTTTCAGTTTTACAGATATTTAGGTAAAATTTACATAAGAAATGGCTATTTTAACATCTAGTGTGGTGTCACAAATCTTAAATGGGGCCTATTATGCTTCCTTGAACAAGTACGGATTGGTCTGTGAATTTAAAAACATGTGCATTACATTTAATACACAAAATCATTCTCAGATATTGAAATTTCACCTGATCTGTTCTGCCTGTTTTGAGCTCATTTGAGAATGAGCGGCTTTAGAGCTATGCCACTTTTATGCAAATTTCCTGCTGTTGGCCTTTTTTGAGCTTGGACTGTTTCTAGAAGCAGTAGATACCCAAATGGAAGTGAAAAAACATGCAAAAAATGAATTTTGCATAATAGGTCCCCTTTAAGATCATAGGGGATAAACGTGAGCCTCAAAATTATGACTCTCAAAGAGCATTTTGGCCTTATATACTCAGATCTGACCATAATTCTGTTCCTGATACACTGAATTTATCAAAAGGACCAAGAAAATCAGCAAGTTTCTTTTTGGGACTTGTACTCCTTATAGGGCAACCTTCAAAACTATGGCACCAAAAAAGCTGCTGAGAGCTTAGGGCTTAAGACTACTACTCATCATGGTACAAGACTGTGCTTTGCAAGGCTGACGAAGTGCTGGGGTTGGGATGAGCCAGGATCAACATGCATCAAAAGGGCTTGGACCCTGATGATAACTGCTTGCAGTTCTAGTTTCCTTTTGAAATTGACCATTTTTCTCTGCTGGCTGCAGTAGAACCGAGCTATTACTTCATATAATGTTTGGCGTCATTGTGAAACCTAGGCTTTCCTCTTTGGAAACTCTAGTATAAAGTTTTCAAACCAGAACTCTCGTAAACAAAACTAGTTTGTTGCCAGGTCAGATGACAAATCGCCACATTTCAACAAACAATATCATTTTCAAGTATTT
The DNA here is from genome assembly GCF_001649575.2 of Kryptolebias marmoratus. Taxonomy (NCBI): domain Eukaryota; kingdom Metazoa; phylum Chordata; class Actinopteri; order Cyprinodontiformes; family Rivulidae; genus Kryptolebias; species Kryptolebias marmoratus. Next base: position 2,094,068 of record NC_051437.1, on the reverse strand, counting down.
GAGATGAAGAATTTAAAAACACTAAATACTTCTGACTCTTTTGCCAGAACGGGTCAAATAAGTGTACCATCCAGAAATGCTGCAATCTTCTTTTGGCCAAAGCTCATTTAAAATGGATTAGAACAAAGTGGAAAAAGTCTGGTCAGATGAATCGAAAATTAATATTTTCTTTTGATAACCAAGAAGAGTGGTGCTGCATTGGCCTGCATACAGTTCAGACATCTCACCAAGTAAAAACAAAAAATTCAGCAAAGACAAGCCAGGACTGTTGAACAGCTAGCATCCTAAATCAAACATGAATGGGACATTGTTTTATATCAAATCCAGCAACTGGTCCCTTCATATCCTAGATATTTACAGACTGCAGTGACGAATGTTCAGACCTCTACACTGGAGAAACTAAACAGCCTCTCCACAGACGCATGGCTCAACACAGGAGAGCCACCTCTGCAGGACAAGACTCAGTTGTGCACCTACACCTCAAGGATAAGAGACACTCTTATGAGGACCACAATGTTCATATTTTGGACCAAGACGACAGATGGCCTGATACTCAGTCATCTGCTCTCTAACTCACACCTTCACACATGTGCCCAAAGCATCTCTCTATGAACCAGTCAAACAAAGCCCTAATGACTCACCATTGGGAGGCGAGGGAGATTAATTTGCATGTGAATCTAGCTGCATAACTGAGCATCTTGTACAATTTCAAGCTTAGAACTCAACTCTCCAATAGAGAAAGCTCCCAGGATGGGAAGTGAAACGCCTTTAACTACAAAATTGAAATTTAGTTGTTTTGATTTTTAATTTCTTTGGCTTTGGCATGCCCTGGATAATTGCGAATCTACATCAACAAATTGGGGTTGGGGCAACTGTGGCTCAGTAGGTAGAGTAGTCATCTTATAATCAGAAGGTTGCAGGTTCAATTCCAGCTTCCTTTAATCACATCTTGATGTGCCCCTGGGCAAGGCACTTAACCCCAAGTTGCCTACCTATCGGTGTATAAATGTGTGAGTGCAAATGGGTGAATGTGGCTCTAGTGTAAAGCGCCTTAAGTGGTCAAAAATAACTGGAAAAACGCTATATAAGTTCAGTCCATTTATCTACAACTGATTAATTTTTGAAGCCACACAATTTATGACAGCTGCCACAGCCAAATGACCCAGGAAACAAAAAAATGGCTCTAACTCTATACTATAAATACTGAGCTCAAATTTGATTGATGTAGTAGCTGAGTCTTTCATGACGTGTGTGACATCTTGCAATATTAGAGGACATTATATGTAACTTCATTTACAAGGTTTGACCAAAATAGCTATAACTTATTTCTCCCCCTTAGTTTAAAACTCTGACATGAAAGTGGTGAGTGATATGAATTCCTTCAAGGAATGCCAGGCCTTCAATTAAAACAATGTTCATTCTGTAAAACAAAACCAGAGTATGCTTTAAATTGTATACTCTGGTAACAAACTATCTATACTTAAAGCATGTTTTTAAATTTTCAAAGATTTATAAAATGTTTTTACAGTTTGTTTCTGATTTTAAAAGAGCTGCCATGCAAGATTTCTTTGGGAATAACCTTTCATGTTTTATTTATAATGAATAATGAAAAGTTCTTATTGTTTAATTAAAAGGTTTTTACAATTTAAATGTTTAATATTTTTAGAACATGAAAAAATAGGATAAATTTAAAATCAAATGTTTTTCCAAACCCATCCCAACTCGGAATATTGTAAAACCAAATTCCAGACTTTTCAAGACCCAGGAAAACTAGATTCTGTTCTTTTCTGCTCCTGATGAGGTGTTCTCACCTTCCATCGGTTGCCGCAGCTGTTACACAAAACAAAAGTTGTCATGGGCTCATCCGCACTTCGGGTCTGCACCTGTAACACAAAGAAATGATTTTGAAAGAATAAATAAAAAAAGAAAAGAAGCAGAAACCAACGAGGAGTTTCCATGAGCTGGACCTGCGTGTATGTGCAGCTTTTCCCGTGACACTTGTTGCAGATGAACATGTCCGTCTCGGTTCCTCCCACCTTGGACAGCTGATGTTCTCTGATGGACTCTTTAGTGAGAGCCTCTCTGATCTGTTTCAATTCTGCACTCGCCATCTCCTGGCAACACGAGAAAAACAAACTATTTTAATTGCCTCTTCAGGATGCCTTCATGCAGTCTTTTTCTTCAGGGGTCACCAGGGAAAACTGGTTCAGAGCTACAGGATTTGATTATTCTTTAACATAAGAGTGTCAAACTCAATGTTATAGGGCCAAAAATAAAAACTTGGTCTAAATTTTCTGAACTTCACTTTGCTTAAGACATCTTACATAGAAGTCAAAATAAACAGTGTACTGGTTCAATTCACAGTGAAATACATCAGTAATATTACCTTCTCATGTCTTTATTTCTATTCGTAGTTGTTGCTAATTACTCCTATTAAAAATGAAAGACCTAGCATTCCTTGAGGGAATACATATGATCCACTGAATTTCATAGCAGTGTTTTAGATTAAGATCATCTTATGATGAAAAATGATACTTATAGTTGTTCTGGTCAAATGACATGCATGATCTCATGTGATACTGTGAAATCTTGCAAGATGTATTAGTGCTCAGGAGTATGTGTTGGTGATGACCTTCAATTACTATCACAGCAAATTTTAGCTCCATGTCTGTAAATTTGACTACGTTATAGCCATTTTTGTGCTGGCTAAAGACAATAAACTGTGGTAGCCATGTTGAATTGTTGTAATCAAGTGGTAATCAGTTGTACAGATACATCCAATGATTACTTTTTGAAAGTTTAACTAAAACCTGTCCACTTGTTCATGGAATATGTTATTTGCAGTCAGACAGTAGTGACTCCAATAGTAAGAGGGGAACTTTTAATAACAGATCTCACATGATTAGTTAGAGCTCAGAGAATAAGCTGTGAAAAGGTCTCAGCTAATACCACACCAAATTTTAGATCCATAGCTGTAAAATTGACTGAGTTATAGTCATGCTTTGTTTGTTTTTTGTTAAGGTTGCTTAGCTGTGACAGGCATCTTGAATGAGATTAACTCTGGAGAAGCTACAGAGATCCACAATCTGTCCACAGGACAACTATTAGATCTGCACTCTACAAATCTGTCCTTTACTGTAGAGTGGCAAGAATAAAGCCACTTTTGAAAAACAGCCAGAAGAAGTTCTGTTTGTAGTTTGTCACAAGTCATGTAGGGATGCAGCACATGTGATAAAAAGCTGCTCTGCTCAAATCAGACCAAAACTGAACTTCATGACCTAAATGTAAAATGCAACATGTGGCAGAAAGCTACCACTGCACATCACCCTGAACACACCATCCCAACTATGAAACATGCTAGTGGCAGCATCATGTTATGGGGATGGCAGCTGGTCAGAGTTAATGGTAAGATGGATGGAGCTAAACACAGGACAATCCTGGAAGAAAACCTGTTACAGGCGGGGGTGGAGGACAGAAACATCCACCCACAGCTACATGGGTTAGACCAAAACATATTCATTTGTTAGAGTGAACCAGTCAAAGTCTAGACCTAAATCCAACTGAGAATCCATGGCAAGACTAGAAAACCGCTGTTCACAGATGCTCTCCTTCCAATCTGATAGAGCATGAGCAGATGGCAAACCCAAAAACATTTGCACCTGTAATTACAACAAGAGGTGCTTTCACAAAGTATTTACTCAGGAGGGGTGGGGACTAAATAAAAATGTATGCCACACATTTGAGATTTTCATTAGCAAAAATAAATAAATTGAAAATCATGGATAATTTTCCTTTGACTTTACAATTATGCATTACCTTGTGTTGGTCTATTATATAAAAAGAAAATCATTAAAATACTTTGACGTTTATGGTTTTAATGTGACAAATTGTGGAAATGTTTGAGGGTATCAATACTTTCACTGGCACTGTAGATTAGTTACTTGAAGTCAAAATAATCCCAACAGAAGAGACTCACTCCACCCGCAGCACTGCATCTGCAGGATATAGTAGATTTGCATTCCACTTTGTCAAATTCGTGGATGGGTTCACGGATCGACCAGCACTCAGACTGTAAACAGGAGCGAAATTGCAAACTACACCAATCTGGCTGATATTCCATCATCAAAGACAATGGCCTCTGGACTAAATGCAATTTCTGGACTCAGAATATGGAAAAGGTTAAAATCTTGGAGAAGCTGTTCGTTTCGGAACAACAG
>NC_051437.1:2067856-2089345 GCF_001649575.2 Kryptolebias marmoratus | reverse complement strand
ATGTCTGGTTTTACTTCGGCTGTATAGCGGGCCTGGGGTACTTTTAGATAGTTCGGTACCGTTAGTTTTAGTTTTAGCTTAGTTTAGTTCTGTACATTTAGTCATGCTTAGATCTGTTGGTTTAGCTTAGCTTATTTAGACAATTAGTACCTGGCATTATAATGTTCTGTTACTTTGTCTGTAATTTTGTTCTTGTGTTGTAAAGCACTTTGAGTTGCCTTGTGCTGAAAAGTGCTATATAAATAAATGTACCTACCTACCTTCAGAAAATGCCCACCTTTCTTTTTAGACTAATAAGCTTGTGTCATTTTCAAGGTTTGACCAAAGGTGCTATAACACCACAATTTCTCATCATAAATTAATCTTGTTTAAAACTCTGGCCTGAAATGTGGTGAGTGATGTGAAAATGTATTCAAGAAGCAAGGTTTTTAATGTGTTTATGATTTTGATTTATTCTTTTTAAAACAGGAAGATCTTGGTATTTTGATGTAATGTATGCCAAATGAGATAACCTGTCATAATCAAAGGGAGAATTTCTTTCTTTTATAATTGTCAGCCTCTCCTTCCAAATCTGAAGCTCAGGCCTGAAGATGAACAGCAGCGTGATGAAGGGCGAGACAGAATGACTCACCTCAGCAGTCATGGAGGAGATACGCTGAGGCGTGATGTTTCCACAGAGGACATTACGCCGCAGGTCTGGATTCTTCTGGTCCTTCAGGTTGGAGATTCGACTTCGGAGGCGGGTTTTATATTTCATATCTGTAGATTTAAACTCCTGGAAGATCTGTGAGCACCAACAGTCAAGGTCTAAAATACACAAAACATGGACAGAACTGCCCTCTCTGGTGGAGTCCTGTAATTATCATCATTTAGAAGTTTTAATGTTCCATGTTCCTTAAACATCAAAAGGTAAATAACTACCAATTAATTCTGAAAATAAAAGAAAAAACTAAATAGAAAACTGAATGAGGGGCATTTTGTAAACAGATTCTTGGCAAATTATTTACATTTACTACTTGGAAAAACAAACAAACAAACTTGTCTGGGAACAAAAATTCTGAGCTTAAATTATTTTGATCCTTCCTGTTTGTGGCTCTGGTCTACATTTTTACACATACTCCCTACCAGTTATTCACGAGACAGACTCCTTAGCAGGTACTGAAAGTGAATGGGTCTTAAAGTTAGCAAATACTAAACTAAACTACAGACACAATGAGTGCCAAACTAAGTCCATCCCTACTGCTTCCAAAGGAAGTCAGAGGAAAAGAAGCAGCCAGGTGCTGCTGATCAAATGTATTAATTAAAGCCAGTATCTTAATGGGCTGTGACTGTTGGGGATTCAAAATTGTAAATACATAAATAATTAAAAATAAATGGGAGAACACAGGTAAATTTGCAGTTGCAGTCTGACTGAACTCTCAGTAATCCCTGTGGCTGCATGTTGCTCAGGTCATTTTTTAAAATCACTGCCTCTGTTTGTTGTCCACAGCTGTACATCTGCAAAGCACATTTGTTTTATAAGCCATGCACATTACTTTGTTACCCACTCCTGTCCACATCGTGGCCACTACAGCAAATGCTTTCATATTTATGATTTCATTTTCTTGTGTACATTTTAAAAATGAAGATAGGGCGATATAAACCAGATTTTTTAGTAATATTTATCATCTGCATGGTTAGACCTGGTCAGTAGCCTCAGGTGTTTTCTGTCAGAAGGACAGCTCCTGTGCAGGTGTCTAAATACTGGAGTTGTGCATCTCTGGTCAATAGCTGATAGGATAAGTATCTAGATACACTGCCAATGATTTGATAAACTGAAGATATACGAGCAGCAAAAAGCAATATGATACAATACTATTCAGCCCCTAATCACAATACAGTTCAGCCTTTAGTCACAATAAAATTTGGTCTTTAATTACAATATTAAGCAGCTCAATATTTACTTGATTCAACAAACTGAGACTCAGTGCAACAGATAATATCAATGCAAATGAAGGATTCTGTCAGTTATTGTTCTGAGACTGATTACTTACTACCTTGATAAAAAAAAAGCCACTCACAAACATGTCTTTTTTTCAAAATTACAATAAACCTCATTAAAACCTGATTTACAATGAACAAAACTGAGGCTTAGTGCAAAATTTATTAGCCTGCTGGCAGAAGAGGTGTTTAATACTCTTAGTAACTCAACAGTTAGCAGCAAAATGTATTTTTTAAATTACTGATAATAAAACCTAAGTTGATCTTTTCTTTCTGTAGTTTTAGTTGATGCACATGAATCAGGGTCGAGCACACTTTCAGTTTGTTACTGTATTGACTAGCTGCAGTTCTCCCCCTGAACTGTAGGTGTTGCTAATAAAAAAAACAAAGTGTAGCCAGAAGAAAAACTGTCTGCTGAAAAAAAAAAGAAGTGGATGCCTGTAGAAACAAAATTGCGTGCAGACTCTTCATTTAGTCATTAAATGGATCTGATTTTACTGGTTCAAAGACATAATAGCCCATAGCATCTAGATTTGTTCCCAAAACTGCGCTGGTTTATGACTACTCCACATATGTAGTTACATTGTGCACATGCGCACTCGTGAGTTGGTATGATTTGGTTGATCTTTACATTCCCACTAAATAGACCTCCAGCACTCTAGTGATACATAAACTAAACTAAGAAGGGTATGAGACACCTATGATAACTCTGCAACAATTTTGAGAAAAAACTTGTTGCACAAATTATTTGAACATTTTCAAAATTCAAGCAACAAGACTGCAGCCTCTGTGACTAACATGACCAGAGTGGGAATCCATACAAATGTTTTGAAACATTTTGGAGACTTCTTTATAAATGCTTTTCAGCCACAGTCCAGTGATATTCTGGCTTAACTGATTGTCACCAGTGGAACTGCCTCTATAAAAGCAGGAGTTCTGTCAGTTTGCTCCTCTGGAGCATACAGATGTGTGTTAATACAATGAAAAGGAGGAAAGACATCAGCAATGGCCTACAATAACACTCAGATTTCAAAACAAGCAAAAACAAGGAGATTCCTGAAGTTGGAGAGAGAATCTGCTCTGAGAGCGTTTGGTAACTTGTTGGACTATCGTAGAGACTTGGGCTACACTGGAACTTCAGTTTATATGACCCTGTCAGCACACTGTAAAACACACCTGATCATACTATGGCCTGAGGGCCACTTCCAGATGTCCTGACTCTCCCATGTGAGCTTAATGGAAAAATCAGGGTTGCTACTTGCTTTGGTTTGAAGGTGAATTCTGAGGCGTTTAGGTAATTTAACATTGTCTTGTTTGCTACCATCAGAATCCCTCATTTCTGAATGGTGCTAAAACAGACTGATACAAAATGTAAAGTTTTTAACAAAATATGCACTAAATGTTTACTGAAATCAAAACAGTGGGCTTAGGTTGCTGAAAACAGATCACTGTTTTTAAGGATTACAACTGGCATTATCAAATTTATCACAAATTTAGAGCAAACACGTATTGAAAACTAACATCAATAAGAACTTATTACAAAGATATTCAAGTCCTGTCAAGACTAATTTTAGGATTTCTCACAAACCAACATATTTTCTAAAGGGAGCTGATCAGTGTTTGGCGGACTCTGTTGTGTTAATGTGGCCTGAGTGAAGTCGAGAGAGAAAACTGAGAAGTCAGCAAACCAAAACCCCTATATTCACACTGATAATAACCTACCGCTGTCCTTCACATCGACCTCAGGTGTGCAACATGATTTCAGTGCACATCTACAAAAAACAGCAATTTTATTTTGATCATTTATTGCTGATGTCAAGCAAATTATTTTTTGCTGTTGTTTTGTGAATGTTCATAATTTATATTAAATGTATAAAGTTTGAATATTCAATATAGCTGGTACAGATTTTTAATGCCCAGTTGCAGCATTTTCTACTTTTAGATAATGAATTTCATATTCATAGCAAACTGTTCAGATTATAGTTTAGCCTGTTGCTCTGGCCCTTGATAGTCTCAGTTCTCTACACGGCCCTTTGGAGAAATTATTTGCCAGTATGTTTCAATGGAGTGTGAAATCCTGCTTACTAAAAAGGATATGCTCTTCAATTTGTGCTGCAAGCTGCTCACAGTCCACTCCAATGGTCTTGTAGTCATCTGAAACACAAACTTTTCTTTAATCTGAGAGCAATTAAAAGTACAAACAATTTAAAATTTACTTAAGAAATCAGACATTACTAAAGAGTATGAAAACAGAAGAGCTCCTTTAAAAAGAAAAAAGCTACATCCAAGTCAAAAGATACAAAACATTGCACAGATTAGTAGATATTACAGGTTTATTCCTGTATGTAGCATTAGAAGGCAAGATTGAGGACAGAACACATCATAAGTTTGTAACTAAATCCTACAATCCTACTTGTCTTTCATACCTTTACAATAATTTATATGAATCTATTAGTCTGTTTGATTGAATTGGAAATGGACTGTACTTACATAGTGCCTTTCTAGCCAGTCAGGCTACTCAAAACACTTCACAACACAATCTGTGCCCTCATTTACCCATCCACCCACATTCATACAGCACTCTGCTACATCTTTATAAAGCTAATCTGAATAGTCTCCATAGAATGATTTAATCAGTGCTTTAAACTCTATTCATACACAGACGGGGCACACATCGGAGGCAGTCAGGGGTTCAGTGTCTTTCCCAGGGACAGTTCAACATGTGACTGCTGCCAGAAATCCAATACAGAGTTGGTGGTTCGATCTTGGAGGACGACTGCTCTGACCACTGAGCCATAGCTGCCCTATATGAAAATCAGTGTGAAAATAGTTTAAACTGGCAGAACAGATGTCCTTACCACCGGTCTGCAAAGCAGCCACCAGCAGCTCCCGACTCTTGTTTCGAACACTGTCTGTGGTAACAGGTGGAGGGGGGAAAGAGGTGACCCGATGGGGGAGGGTGGGAGTGGTTGGGGTTGTGGGGAGATCACCAGAATTCTTACTGCTGTAAAAGACGTAAGATGATAAGAGACGAGTATGAAACCTCACAGACTCCATTTACAAAACGTGCAGTCAAAAGATCAATTCAAGACTGAATGTGATGTTAGGAAACCAGCGCTGGGCGACACAAACTTAAACCGAAAGGACAACAACAATTCCAGTAAATTATGGAATGTTGCTAAAATGTAAAACCAAACAGAATGCAATGATTCGCAAATCTCAAACCCATGATTTATTTGCAATAGAACAAAGCAAACATGTCAAACTTTTAACTAAAATCTTTTATCCTTTTTTGGTAAGAAAATAAGGTTATTTTGAATTTGATAACAGCAATACATCTAAAAAATATATCTTACGACTGTGAAGCATCCCATCTTCTTTTAACGACAGTCTAAACTGAGAGCAGCTGCTGGAGCTTTTAGTGGAGAATATTGTCCCATTCTTGTCTTATGTAGGATTCAAGACGTTCATCAGTCCTGGTTTTCTTTCCAGGATTCTTCATTTCATAATGCACCAAACGTTTTCAGTTTGTGAGAAGTCTGAACTGCAGGCAGACCAGTTCAGCACCCAGAATCTGCTACGATGATGCCCTGCTGATGTAATGGATGGTTTAGTATTGTCTTGGACTTCTGGTTTGAGAATAAATCATTCTTTTAAAATAATCTGATTTCAGGCACATATTTTTCCCCTCTTTTCCTAGATGGGATTTTATTCTACTCTACAAACTTCTTGTGAATCTGAAATGCCTCCAGAATCTAAACCTACTGGCAATTCTTCCATTTTATCTCAGCAGCCTACTTCATGGCCTTTCAATGACTCTTCTTCTGGTCAAAACAAATCCCTCTGACCAAGATTCAACTTTGAAAATGACTCCACAGTGAAATAGCTTCTGGTTTTAAGACTGAACTCAGTGAGGCTTTAAGTGACAACCTATCTATTATCAAAACAAAGCTGCAGTCTATGAAACTTGAACTTTCTGCTGCTATAGCGAGCACAAAGAAATCGGAAATGGAAGTCTCATTCTCCACCTGTGGGCTCCTGAGGACTCCTCCACCACAGATGTGTTGTCTTGACCATGACAAGAAACTTCTCACTATACTCTCCAGCAAAAGCCTGTTCAACACTGATCATCACATCCCATTAATGCTAGGTTGCATTACCACACTGACTGCATGGGCATTCTCTGCTACGTCAGATCAAACTGGATGAGCCGTCCATCTCTATTTTCCCCAACCTCACTGCACAGACTGCTCATGCTTGGAGTGCCTTCCCTGATGTTTGTCGCCAGCTCTGTGAGCTTCCTGGGATATGCTTTGGTGTGCTCTACCCAGTGCACTGCCACCTCATGTATGAAGGAGTACAAAGGGAGGAATGTGCATGTGTTGAGGAAGCCAACACGTACATGAAAACGTAAAAAGTGAGACATCCTGGCAAAAAGACATTGTATTAGTAAAATGTAAGTACGAGTAAGTTTGAAATTTATAATTTATATTTTAACTGATCAGATTTACATAGTATGGAACTCTTCTCAGTATAGTTTATTCAAAACATCTCCTGAAATAGTCATTTAGATTCATGCTGAAAAGACATTTGATTGGGTAGAATAGGATTCTTTATTTGTAATTGTAACAAATGGATCATGAGATTAAATTTACCATTTATCAGATCACGACAAGGATGGGATGAAGGATGAAATTCATTCATCACAGGGAACCCTTATCATTATATTTACACTGAATAAGGAGGAAACCGAATTTTGTCTTTAAGGTTTTATTACAAAAATAATCTAAATCAAGAAAATAGAATAAACATTTAAGATGACACAACAAAAATAAAATTAACACTAATAGTTTAGGGAATAATCTTATGAAGAATGGCTATAAAGTACTTATGAAAATGAGAATTTATCACGATTAAACAGAGCAACACGTAATAGTTTAATAATCCAAGGTGCAATAGCGATTATTTGTTTGTCTAAACAAAAGAATTCTTTGAACAGAATGTTTGATTTCTGGGATTAATGTTTTTTTTTTTTTTTTTTTTTTTACCCGTGCAAGAATTCAGAATGCTTTAAATTATTTTGGTAAATAGTTCACTTTGAAATTTAGTCAAAAGATTTTATGAATTCTGCCAACTTGTCAGGTTAGTTTTGATGAAACATCAGATTGGAATAGATGTTATTTATTAATTTGCATCAGTTCAAATGAAGTAGCCAAACCCAAAATCAGTCCTTCTTTTATCCTTCTTATCACACCGAGTTAAAGCTGCCTCACCGGATCAGAAGCTGTGGAGAGCCAGTCGTCACTTTGTCTTTGGGAAACTTGGAGGGCTGCTCAGACCTCAACAGAGCCACAACAAGAAGGCAGGTTAAGGGTCAGTGATCAGCGTTACATCCAAGGTCACTTGAGGACCAGTGATGTTTGAAGAGGGTTGGCAAGGAGGTAAATGATGCACCAGGAGTCAGGTGACAGGCGACGCGCAAGCTGGAGCAAAAAGTTATTTCTCAATTTCAATTTTTCTTTACAGTTTCTCTTTGTTTATCTTTTGTCTGTCAGATTTAAAACACTGAGCAGGAAAAAAAATTCTCAAGTTACAAAATGAAAGGGAAGGCCAAAAATGAACTGACTGCAAAATGAACTGAATTGCAATTTCCCACCAAAGCTTTCTCCTCAGTTTGATAACAACAAGAACATTCAGATTGCTGGGGGGTTAAAAGACCTTGGGGTTGAGCTGAAAGGCTTTATCTCATTCTGTCCAAAAATGCTTTCACCCATAAACTGAGTACAGTTCTCCTGTAAGACAAAAGAGAAAAAGTTTGTTAAAACTTTTATATTTCTAATGCTGAATATTTGCACACAAATAATGATCACGGATCATTTTTCATATTTCAACACCTTTCATAATTAAATAAGCGTATCACATTTTAACAATAAATCCTGTTTTTCTTCCTTAGGAAGTGTATACATGTGTCCAAAAACAATCAAGATTCACTCAGGTCAGAAGGCATTTATAACAGAACAATTACTGAAAGATGACAGCAGGTTAGAGGTCATGAAAAAGGAATGTTTCTTCATGCCACACGTCTTGGTAAAAGATGGTAAAGGCAACTGTGTTATGAACTGGGTTAGTCTCTACACATCTCCTCAGCCTTCGATCTTTAATAATGGCACCCAATCTAGTTATTAAAATTTATTTTGAGGTACAAGAAAGGGACGGCCAGTCTCAATTTTTATTTGCTATACAACCTTTTTCTATTTGCTTGGGAACGTCTCCAACTTTTAAAGGATTTAACACTTAGGCATAAAGTTTAAACTTTCTCTTCATGCTGATGTTTTAAGGCTCTGTCATACTCAATAAGAAGTCATGAAGTCAGTTTGCGGTCACATGGTTGCGAGACGTTTGTTTTAGCACGCGCACGCACAGACACGCACGAACACACACACTGCTTCCATTGCGGCGTGTAGACATTTTCATTAAACCGTCTGAGACAGTACATGCCATTTGACATTTGCAAATTTGACGGTGCACAGTAATGAGCGAACAAAGGGTGCCTGCCTGGCCGAGGTGTACTTCCCCCCGGCCACCAAGAGTGTCTCCGCAGTCTCCTCCATGCACAATAACCGATATCTCCTTCCACAAGTTCTTCATCAACTGACTATTTTTTTTTAAGTTCATAGGTTTATAAGTTTTGCTGGAACAGCTGTAAAGACAGCTGTATTGTCTATAAGCCTCGGCCATGACTCCATTAAAGATCACCAGCTTTTCCTGATATATGTGCCCACAACAATTTCTAACCAATCACACAATACTTGGTGCAAACCCCTGTGAGAAAAAGTCTGGCCAGGGCCTTGTGTCACGAAGCAGCGTATGAAGCTGATACTAGAACAAAATGACAATTTTCGTTACACAACCACGTGAATGAGAGCAGACTTCATGACTTCTCACGGACTATGACAACAGCTTTACTTTGTATATCTCTGACTCTCATAACTATTCCAGTCATTTTGACTATACTTAAGAAATGTGGATCCTTATTTTGGTTACAGGGTTAATCTCTTTTAAAGTGAATGTTTTCTAGTTAATTGTAATACTGCACAAGTCCAACAGGTGCATCTTCCCTTCAAGATTAGTTATTCTTGATTTAAATATCTAGGGATGGATATTACCAGAACCTTCTCTTCTCTCATTCTTCCCAATTTCTCACCTCATATCTTTAAAATTAAGATACACCTACAAAGATGGGAATATCTACTTCATACATTATTTGGAAGAAATGAATACTGTTAAAATTAATGTTTTGCCTAAATTTTGTTTTCTTTTTCCAACATCTTCCCATATTCCTGCTGAACAGATCTTTTAAATCTATTGATCAAATCATCTTTTCTTTTTTATGATTTAATAAAACTCCAATAATATTTAAATCTGCACTGCAAGCCTGTAAATCCAGTGGCGGTCCATCTCACCTAATTTCCAACTGTATTATTGGACAATAAATATTCATAACACCTCATGCTGTCCACAGAATTACCACCTTAATGTGATGTAAGGGTTTGAGTAGCCCTGTGATCCTGGGCGCTATGTTGGCTTCGGCCTTCCATGGCAAACTGGTATCAGGGTCCGGGTCGGGCTAAAAGCTTTTCAAAAAGCTTGATAGACAAACATCACATACATCAGGATACCTCGCCCAGTAAAAGAAAAACAGGGACCCATCCTGGATCAAGGCTAGGGGTGGTCAAGTCCTGGATTCTGGGGCTCGGCTAGGTCATTTTAAAAGAGAGACATGATGCCAACTCCACATGGGTCCACCACGTGCAAAGAGAACCACTGAGGTTGGTAATATGTGAGCCAAGTGACAGGCGAGGGAGGGTTCCTAGGCATATGACTACTGGTAAACTAAACTAGCTGTAGGTATGTGGAATGTCACCTCAATGGCAGGCAAGAAGCCAGAAACTGTGTGTGAGGTTGAGCAATACAACCTAGAAAGAGTTGGGCTCACCTCTACTCACAACTCCTGAAGAGGAGCTGGACTCATTTGTACTCTGAAGTTGCTGAGGGGTAGAGGCAAACAGCAGGTGTGGACATATTCACAAGCTCCTGGCTGTGCACCTTTACATCAGAGTTCTTCCCAGTGAAGGAGAGGATTACATTTGTATGGCTTTAAACTGCAGGATGGAAGGTTCTGACTGTTGTTTGTAATAATACACCAAACATCAATTCAGATTACTCTGCCTTCTTGGAGTCTCTGGATGATGTCCTGAAAGGGGTGTTATTAGGAGATTCTGTTTTCCTGGGTGATTTCAATGTCCATTTGTGAAATTATGGAGTTATCTGGAAGAGATTGACTAAGAAAAACATCCTACCTAATCTAAACCCAAGTGGTGTTCAGTCATTGGACTTCTGTGCTAGGCATGGTTTGGCCATGATGAACACCATATTGAAGAATAGAGTGGTCCATACATGTACTTGGTACCAAGTCACCTGCAGCTTTTAGCAGCTGTGATCTGAAGGTCTTGCTGCTTGTCGTGGTGGCAACCAGCGGGGATGGAGGCTGTCAAGCATAAGAAGCAGGCCTTTTAGGGCTTGTCTGTCACAGAGGACTCCTCAAGCAGATGACAGGAGTGGGCAGAAGGACTACAGCTTGTGTGGTTGTGAATGCAAAACTGAGTTTTGCAGATGTGAAACTCAGTTCCTGAGTCAATGTGAGTGTTAACAAAAATATTTCTATTCAAACTTTAATGGCTAGTAATTTTACTTCGACATTGTTTCCCAACATAATTAAAAGTTTTCCACTTTGCCTTTTGCCACTTTAAATGAGCTTTTGCCCAGAGATGTTAGCAGTGTTTCTGGATGGGGTTCACGTATGGCTTCTTTTTTGCATGATAGAGCTTTAACCAGCAATGGTGGATGGCTAACTGTGTTTACAGACAATGATTTTTGAAAGTGATCCTGAGCCCATGCAATGATGTTCATAACAGAATCCGACCTGTTTTTAAATGCAGGTCTGACATTTGGCCTTGCTCTGTACACACAGAGATTCCAACATATTCTTGAAATCTTTTGATGATTTTATAAATTGTAGATGATGGTGTATTTAAAGTCAGCTCAATTTTCTGTTGCGAAAATTGCATTCTGTTTTTATTTACATTTGCACAACATCTCAGCTTTTTCAGAAATAAGGTTGTAAAACAGTTATTGGGTGACATCCAGTGGAACCAGAGGAAGAACAGGTATTAAGTGACAGACCTTTTCTCACTGCTGCCAGAGTCTTTAGATGTGGACGAAGACCTCAATGGAGAGCCTTCCTTCTTCTTCTCCTCCAACTTCCCTTCTGAACCATCTGAGCATTAAGATGCAAAATATACAATATATGTCAATATTAGGCTTTATTTGATTATTTTAATACAATTACAAATCAATTCAGATTGTATGCTTAAACAAAACTAACTGTTTTGTCCTGGGTTTTGGCAGACAATATAAAACACTTCAAAGTGAAATGTAATTATTTTCTGTCAATAATGCCTTTAATAAAACCTTAACAGCTGTGGCTCACGAGGAACAGCGCTCCTCAGCAAATTGGAGAGGCGCCGGTTTGAACTGCTAGATTGATCCTAAAGTGTCTTCAAGTAAGACATTGAACCCCAGCTTGCCCCCAGTCTGTGTATTGGTGTGTCAGTGTGTGAATAGTAATATAATTCACTTAAGGCTAAAGAAGAAAAGAAATATATATATATAAAACTACAATATTCTCACACACACACACCTACCCAGCAGCTTCTTCCAGGACTTGATGAGAACTTTGGCCAGAGTCTGAACCTCCTCATCAGAGCTCTGTTTCCTCACAGCGTTCACCGACATGCCAACTCTGGTTGACTACAGTTAATATTTTCAAAAAGCAGAAACACAAATAATACATTATTTTCCAAATAAATGCACATAGAACAATGGAAAATAAACATTTTCCACCTGGGGCACCATATAGAACTTTCACATTTCCTTCTCAGTCAAGAAGCTTTTTACTTCAATAACTTGTGCAGAGACATTAAGCAAACTCTACTCTGAATATTTTAAAAGTGAGGTAAACAACCCAAATGTTCTACAGAATCCATCAGAAAAAGAAAGAAACATAGCTATTTTCAGATTCCAATAAAAATATGATATACACATTACATGTCCCATCTGAATGTTACATGTACTTGTAGTCACGGTAAAACAAAAGTTCATTTTCTTACAATTCTAGGATTTTACGTATCAGAACTAGGAATGGAGTGATTACTGATTTCAAGATATACAACAGAGTTAAAAGGTCATATGTCAAAGCCAAATTTTTTCATCATGTTGTTCTCATGGTTTAAACACCTTTTAAGATGACACGAGAGACAAAACATTTATTTGGTTTGTGGGTTTTTGTCTGAGCTGTCATTCAGTTGTATACGATTGCCTAGGAGGGAATTCCCCCAATCCTTTATGATTGTTAAAAAATAAAAAAAGACAGATTGCTTGTTCCTTTTATCTGCTGGATAACACATTTGTGAATATTCTACCAGCAAAGCTACACCAGTTTCTTTTTAAAGCATTTGTTACAAGCTACAAGAATTAGATGTTTGAAGGTAAAATATATGCATCCTATTTCTGCAGGATCACTACAGAGGCCAGTAATCCAGCTAAATAATTACTACTTTGTTAGGCTTTCAACAGTACTTTCAAAAAAGCAGAACAGCAGAGAAAAAAATAATACATTGCCTGGCTAAAAAATAAGTCACCACCTGGATAATTACTGCATGTTTCAGCTGGAAACAAGTTATTTAACCCCAACTAGTGCAATGAGTTGCTTCTCATTTCCTAAACAACCATGTTGAAAGACACATCCCATGATCGTGGAAAAGATGTCAGTCTGTTTGAGAAGGGTCAAATCATTGGCATCAAGCAAATAAAACATCTAAGGAGATTGTAGAAACTACTAAAACTGGGTTAAGAACTGTTCAACGCATTATTAAAAACTGGAAGGATAGTGGGGACCCATCGTCTACAAGGAAGAAATGTGGCTGGAAAAAAATCCAGAATGATTTAAACATTTGGTGAGAAAAACAACAGTACAACTCCGGGCTACGTTTAATAGTGAAAGTAAGAGCATTTTCACACGCACAATGTGAAGGGAACTCAATGGATTGGTTCTGAACAGCTGTGTAGCCTTAAGAAAACCACTAATCAGTGAGGCTAACTGGAAAAAAGGCTTCAATTTGCTGGGGAGCACAAAGATTGGATTCTGGAGCAATGGAAGAAGGTCATGTGGTCTGATGAGTCCAGATTGACCCTGTTCCAGAGTGATGGGAGCATCAGGGTAAGAAGAGAGGCAGGTGGAGTGTTGCCTACTGTCCAAGCCTGTGGGGGCAGTGCTGTGATCTGGGGTCGCTGCAGTTGGTCAGGTCTAGGTTCAGCAACTGTATGAGCTCAAAGACTGAGAAAAATATGAAAAATAAACTAGGGTAATCTTGTAAAAAAACTCCTTAAACTGGTACAATCCAGACAAAAACACCGTCAGTTTTGTTTGTGGATGGGAAAAATTGTTTTTAGAATGTTGACTGCAGATGTGAGTGAGTGCACTCTTAATATTTTACCTCAGTTTCAAACTTGCACCTGTCTTCTGAAGTTAGACAGCTCCACACAGGTGAATGAGGAGCAACATACCTGCAGAGTCTCCAGAGACATCTTGATGTTCTTTAATTCCCTCAGCAAATCAAGAGCACCATCCTGAAAATAGATGGAGATGAACAGTATTGTCTCACCAAAAAGTAGGTGAAGTAGGTTCACTCAGTTTATTATCGGGTGTAAAGACCCCAGTCTGATCCAGATGTGACATTAAATTCAACCTTCACTTACCAGAAAACAAACAAACAATCAAACACACAAAAAACGATTTTGGTTACTATGTTACACTGGACACCTTAATCCTCCAGTTGCCAACTAATGCCTGTTTGTTGTGTGTAACTTGTATGCCACTTGAGGAAGTTTAAAACTATGTCATGAGATTAAAAGCATTCCTTGAAAGTAGGCATTTTGCCTGCCACTTTTCATGCCAGTGTTTCAAATTATAAACATTTTATAATGAGAAAGGACAAAGTTGCAGCTGTGTTGGTCAAACACTGTAAATGATGTATGTGATTTCACACAATATTGTGAGATTGTGCAGTATTTGTTAGCACTCAGAATGTGTTAAGGACAATTCTCAGCTACTACGACATAGAATTGATTTAATAGCTGTAAACTGGATTGACTTAGTATAGCTATTTCTGTGTTAGCAAAGGTTGATTAGGTTAATAATTCTGGCAGATATTTGACAACTTTTCTTGGGATAATTGGTAGAGTTAATTTAAATTGGTTGGTTTTCTGGGGAAAACATCACTTTTAAGCATAGCCCACAAATTATCAATCGGGCTGAGGGCAAGGCTTTGGGAAGGCCATCCCAGAAGCTTAATGTAAGCCTGCTTTATCCAATAAACAAACAAAAACAACAACAACAAAACAGTTCTCATGTGTGTTTAGGGTCATTGGAACACCAAACTGTGTCCAAGTTTCAGCTGCCTAGTTCTTTATTTGAGGTGAAGTTAAAGAATTTGTAGGTAGCCCTCCTCCTTTTCATTATTCCATCCACCAGAACCACAGTATGTTGCTACCACCACCATGCTTGGCAGTTGGTAGAGGGTTACTAGATCTGAATGCCTCACCTTGACCCCATTCAATCATATTTCTTGTCATTGAGGATGAACAGCTCAATCTTTAGCTCGTTTGACCATCAGACTTTTCTCTAGAGGACATGGAGCGATGATATTCTGTCATTTCAATAATCAAAACCAGGAGTCGACTTCAAGGCCAGTAAGAGTCCATTGGTTTGACCAAATAAATTATTAGCATGCAGAACATGAATGCTTGGTACTTTGTATTCTAGTCAAGATTGAATATAAATAGCATATACAAGTTTTCTTCAACAGTGGTTTTCTGTTTGCCACTCTCCAATAAAGTGCAAACTGGTGAAGAACCTGTTTTATGTACAGTATCTCCCATCTGACCTGCTGAAGCTTGGAAATCCTTCAGTGCTCACGGGTGTCGTGGAGGCCTCTCTGATTCTCCTTCCTAACAGTCACTCAGTGTGTGAGAACAGCCTGCTCTTGGTAGATTTACAGCTGTCTCTTCCATTTCTGTATGATGGATTTAAAAAAACCTCCTGGGCATGTTTAGGACCTTGGGATTATTTTTGTTCCCATCCCCTGACTTTTACTTTTCAATAATCTTTTCTCTGAGTTAAATTAGGACAGACACTTTAAAGGGGGTGAATATTTAAGCAATTGTTTATTTTACATTACATATTTTTATTTATTTGGCATTATTACTCTGTAGAAATTTGATTTCACCTCAGCATTAAAGGTTTTTCTGATTAGTTTTCTCTTGTAAAAAAAGACTAATTTATATTGACTATGATTGATTTAAGACAGCAATAAAAGCATACAACACTTTTTTAATGACACTGTTCATCCAATAATGAGTTCCTGAAAGTTTCATTAAATCTGTAAGTGGTTCTTGACATATTTTGCTAACAGTCACTGTTGACTCTAAATAGTTAATGTTATTGTACAATCTGTTAGTGCTCAAAAAAACTATTGGGGATGAGTCTCAGCTACTACTTTGCCACATTTTAGCTCAATATATGTAAAACTGACTGAGTCATAGTCATTTTTGTGTTTCCTGAAGTCCTTTGCTGTTGAGACCATAATGAATCACTCCAAAAGTTAATCAGTTGTTGATGTACAATGATTACTTTCTGCAAGTTTCTATAAGTGGTTCATGAGATATTTGCTAACAGAGACAAACGGGCAAAAACATAAAACAATGACAAACAAACTGTAGCAGGCGTGATTTAATAATCTGCAGTTTTCAAATTGATTAAAGGAAACTAACTGCAGCTGTGTTTGAGGAAATTAGAAAGTTTCTGACCAATCAGGCTGCAGAAATGTCCAGGTGCCCAAACAGAAACAGCTACATGTTAGCATCAGCCTCTCCTACAGACCACACAAACACAGCGCGGTAGTCTTTCCAGATTTTTCCA
The DNA here is from genome assembly GCF_001649575.2 of Kryptolebias marmoratus. Lineage (NCBI taxonomy): Eukaryota > Metazoa > Chordata > Actinopteri > Cyprinodontiformes > Rivulidae > Kryptolebias > Kryptolebias marmoratus. Next base: position 2,073,267 of record NC_051437.1, on the reverse strand, counting down.
TCCCTCGGTGAAAGATGGACCCATCACCTGATTGCGCGTGCACCCACCGTGTTTTTCTTGTGCACCATTTTATCCAGCTTTTTGGCGAGGCGCTCCACCTCCTGGTGTTTGGCCATCTTTTCGCGGACTGCGGACTCTCCGTCGTCACTTCTGCAGCTCTGCGCTGGAGAAAAGCTCCATTAAGAAAAACTAATGCTCTCCGTCCTCCTCTCTTTACACAGACAGTCAGCTGCAGCCTCACTCTCCTTTGTTGTGGTGCTACACTGAGGGATGATGGGAGTTGGAGTCTGTTTCGTGGGCCAAAACTTTTAAAGGAGACACGCTCACAGGTGTTCCGAACCACCACACGACTCGAGCTGGTTCCCAGGGGAAGAGTCTAAGCAGCGTTATGTTCCTCATCAGAGAAGAGAGAAAGAAAACAGATTTTTATAAAAATAATCTAACAGATAATGTTTAGTCCTAAATCACACATTTAATAGTACATTTCTATGTGGCATAAAGGTATGGAAGCCCATCTCTGCCACTTAAAAAAATATTAAGTCATAATTATGAAACACTGACTCAAAATTGTGCCCTATCACAGGCTTCCCCAAAAGGCAGCCCTCAGTCCGAATCTCGATAAATTCAGATAAATTCAGATAAATTCAGATAAATTCACAAAAATAGATCATTTTCATAAAGCATTTTGTGATAGACAGCTGCACCAATCCGCCTGTCGATCTCCCGCTCCATTTCCCCCTCATTGGTGAACAAGACCCCGAGATACTTAAACTCCTCCACTTGGGGCAGGACATCTTCCCCGACCCGGAGAAGGCACTCTACCCTTTTCCGGCTCAAGACCATGGCCTCGGATTTGGAGGCACTGATCCTCATCCCGGCCGTTTCACACTCGGCTGCGAACCGCTCCAGCGAGAGCTGTAGATCACGGCCTGATGAAGCCAATTGAAGGTTAGCTGTTCTCCAATAATTACGGCAATAGTTTCAATCAGTTCAACTAATCAAATCTTTTGTTTACGCAGTGTGGCCAGTGCAGTGAGCTCACCAGAGCAGAGAAGAAGAGAGAGGTGACAGCTCGTAATTGAGATCCTTATCTCGTAATTACAAAAGATCTTGTAATTATGAGAAAACTGGAAAGTTGCTCTTTAGGCCACTGCCTTAGAATCACTGCCCAGCAGCCGACAGTGAAAAGTAACAGTACTGGGAATGCACTCATTTTCATCCCAGATTGATCCTCTGTCCTTCTGTGTCTTCTGTCCACCATCTTCCTGTTTTCTTCTCACCATTTCTGATCATTGTTATATTTTCGCTTCATGTTCATGAGTGCTGCAGTTCCTTACATAAATTATGTCCATACAAACCACACACATTCAAATGTGGAATTCATTAGAAAGATTGTCACATTAAATATGTGTATCAATCGCACTAAACAGCAAAAGATGAATAAAGATTAATATAAATCATCACTAAACACTTAGTGCTATGTCTGAAAAAATAAAAACTTGTTTGAAGTTTGTGTGTTATCCATGTCATCTGTCATGTTGTGCAGTGATTTTAAGGCAGGGCCCTAAAGAGCACCTTTCCAGTCATCTCATAATTACGAGATTGTTTCTTGTAATTTCGAATGTTGGCTTCTGCAGACTTGGAGCAGCTAGATATCCCATGATGCATTTCATTACAGCCAGCCTGCAATGGTGAAATAAAGTAAATATCCAAAGTTGTTGTTTTTTACTTATATTTTATCATAAAAATGCAGTTTTACATTTTTTTCAAGTAAGAATATGGGACTGAAAACTTACATTATTGCCAGCAGTTGGTATAAAAAAAATGGCTATTTTTAAAGCTGAACTGAAATGTGTATTGAATTACTATCAGAACTTGGGTTCGGACCACTTCAAAGAGGACCCACCACCAGCTCCAATCCTTAATGCGGTGGACAAACTTCCTGCAAACAAAACAAGATCTTTTGCCAACTTCTCTTAATTTTAAAATAAAGGCAAAAGGAGAGGAGGACATCGCCACAGAGAAGGAGACAGGTAACAGGAAGTTTTACTTCTGACAAGAACGCAAGGTAACTTGTCCAAGAGCGAGACCAAAACCAGACGCAGAGACAACAGATGAAGGTAAGTGCAATTTATTTACAGGTGCCAATATATACAGTGCAATGTTCGTGGAATGATCTGCAAAGTAAGAGGAACAGGGTGAGTCTCGGGTACCGATCCTACTATCAGCCGAGCGCTGCAAGGTGGCTTAATTAATGCTCTTCTGTTCTTACAGGTCCAGGAGGTGTCCAGTGGCGTGGAGGAGATGACGGAGGTGATTAGGTGATCCAGAAGTCGACAAGCCAGTAATCCTGTCCAGGTGAGTATCCAGAGGTCCAAGGTAAGTATTCCGTGAAGGTTGTAGTCCCGTAACGTGGCGAAGAACCTGAGGTCAAGGTACACAAAGAACATAGTCAGTAAACAACCACTTTAGGTTAGAAACTGTGGCTGAGAATCTAACCCAGGAGGTTCGATGCTCCAGCGAAGGTCTGGTCTCAACTGGAGACTTAAGTACTGGCAGTCTTCATTATCTGGATCTGGATCACCTGTGAAAGCAAGAGCTAGAGGAGCCGCCCCAAGGTGGGGCTAAAACTCCAGATCCCTACAACTTCAAATGTGCTGTCATTAAAAGGTCTGAGCTGCTTACAGGCCGACATCCTGAGATCAGTTTGTGATTCAGAGCAGTTTATTGTTGATGAGAAAATATAAACTATCCATGTGTGATTAAACAGATGTTATAGTCTGAACCTGCTGTTGATTAGTTTACTCTGATGTGAGAGTTCATAAACTCTCAAACATGCTCATGTTTTTAACGAGTTAGCATCCAGTTAGCATCTGGTTAGCTTTGAGTTAGTAACATTAGCTCTCTTTTTGCCATCTTTATGTTGATTTACAGCATTGTGTACTGATGTCTTGACAATGATCTGGGGGTAATCGGTTCTCTCTGTTCCATGTCCCCAACTTGGTTGTTGTACACGTTGTTTTATCAGCCATGACAGTCCTGGTGATCATCAGAATCTGAATGGTTTTTATCTGATTCCGGAGATCCAGCCATTGGTTCATGTTCCTACTGGTATACTTGCATATCCATAACTCCAGCGAAGTCTTTTGGCATTTCTTTGTTTTCCAAAAAGGCTTCTTCTTCCATTTCCACAAGTAAACAACAGGACAGTAGCGGCTTTCTTCATTCTCCAGCTCTCGTTTAGGGGCCGGCTGGGGCACAGCACACATCATGATCCCAGGACGGCAACTCCACCCCACAAATCACCCACTTCTGAAATTTTTGACTAAAATGCTAAAAACAAGTCATTTAAGTTTTAGGTCAAAAAAACGGGTCTTTGGAATGTTGTGTGGATGCGTTTGAATAAATAACATTCATGAAATGTCAATGTTTTTAGATTTGATTTCAGTTCACCTTTAAATGCTTTCCTACATTTTCAGAGTTGGAAAACTCAGGTGCTAGAGAAGCCAACAGACCAGCCTTTGAACAAGGTGACTGGGTCATCAGCAGTCATTTACCCAGCCAAGGACAAAGGTATCTCAGCAAATTGCTCTGTGATTTTCCGCCGCCTGTTATGTATTTGTAGTGGTTATATAAGTGATGTAGCATGTCAGTTTATGTGGCAGTAATTAAATTATCAGGTAGCAATACATAAAACACTCCAGTACTTACAGTGCAACAGAAGACATAATTATTGGGAACTTACATGGTAACATTCTGGGTACATACAGAATAACACATGGGGTAATTATTGAGTATCATTCTGGGTAATTACGGGACACTTAATATCTTATTATCTTGGATTTCTTGGATAATTTTAATATTGATACCAATACATTCGATATTAATGCAGATGCCTTTGATACAGATGCCGATACTTTTGATACCAGTGTCAATAATCCAATACTGACACTTCAATTCAGTGCTTTTGATATCAACACTTAAGATTAGATACTTTTCATAGCAATACTTTTGATAATAATACTGATACTTTCAATACCAATAGAGATGCTTTAGATACCAAGACGTTTGATTTTGCTACTGAAACTTTTGATACCGATGTAATACTTTTGATACCAAACCAGTGACAAGCCAGTGTAGCTCTTGTGCCAGTCCCAAGCCCGGGTAAACGGAAAGGGTTGTGTCAGGAAGGGCATCCGACATAAACTAGATTTCCCAAAACAAGCATGCAAATGCATTCAAGCAGCACCATACCTGATCAGTCGAGGCTTGGGTTAACAACAACTGCCACCGCTGCTGTTGACAAACAGGGTGCTGGTGGAAATTGTGCTAGTTGAAGACCACGAGGAGGGAAATGTGCCAGGAGACTGAAGGAGAAGAGGAAAGTCAAGAGTGTAGAAGCAACTCTAAACACAGGAACAATGACAGGGATTGGCTGACATGATGCAGAGTTGGAAAGTAGATGTATTAAGTATGCAAGAGACCAAAAAAAACTGCATTGGGGCAGGTTTTAAGCTCTTTTACCATGGTGTGAATGGGAAGAGAAATAGAGTAGAGGTGGTTCTGAAGGAGGAGTTATCAAGGAATGTAGTCTAGATAAAAAGAGTGTCAGATACGGTGATGTGTCTGACAATTGAAGTAGAAGGTCTGATGTTGAATGTGGCCATTCTGAAAGAATCTTGATGAAGTGATAGAGAGTATTCCCAAGAAGGAGAAAGAGGTGATCGGAGCAGATCTGAATGGACATGTTGGTGAAAGAAACAGAAGATGAGGAAGTGATGGGCAGGTTTGGTGTTAAGGAATTGACCCAATGGTGGTGGACTTTGCCAAGAAGATGTAAATGGCTGTAGGGTGACCTATAGGAATAGAGGGACGGGTACTCATGTCGACTACATTCTGTGGAGAAGAGGTAACCTCAGGGAGATTGTGGACTGTAAGATTGTGACAGGGGAGAGCGTGGCCAGACAACATCAGATGGTGGTGTATAGGCTGACTGTTGTGGTGAAGAAGAGGAAAAGAGTAAAGGCAGAGAAGAGGACCAAATGGTGAAAGCTAAGGGAGGAAGAATATTGTAAGGAGTTAGGAAAGGAGCTTTGTGTGTCATCTGGACAGAGAAAAGATGATAAGAAAACCTGGTGGTGGAATAGTGAAGTGCAGGAAGTTATCCAGAGGAAGAGATTAGCCAGGAAGAAATTGGACAGTGAGAGGACTGAAGAGAGTAGACAAGTATATAAGAAGCTGCAACATAGGACAAAGAGCGAGGTAGCAAAAACAAAATATTTATTTGCTCTCTACCTTCTCCCTCTCGGCTCTGTTTTTAGAAAGCATGGCATTTCATTCCACTGCTATGCTGATGATTGCCAGATCTATTTTCCCTTGGCACAAAATAATACCGTCCAGCAACTTACACA
>NC_051437.1:2036890-2067519 GCF_001649575.2 Kryptolebias marmoratus | reverse complement strand
CACTGTATGTAGGCATTAGCCAGACCTCTCTAGCCCGTCTGCAGCTTGTTCAGAACTCTGCTGCTCGTTTGTTAACTCGGGCCCGTAGGCACGAGCACATTACTCCCATCTTGGCGTCCCTTCATTGGCTCCCTGTGCACTACAGAATTAATTTTAAGCTCCTGTTATTTGTTTTTAAATGCGTAACAACTTGGCCCCACCATATCTATCTGAGCTGCTTCAGCCTTACTGCCCGCCCCGATCCCTAAGATCAGCTGATCAGTCACTGCTGACAGTCCCTGAAACTAGGCTGAAGCTCAGAGGCGACAGAGCATTTGCTGTTGCTGCTCCCAAGCTCTGGAACAATTTACCCCTGAGTGTCAGACAGGCCTCCTCTCTTCCTGTTTTTAAATCTCTTTTAAAAGCACACTTTTATTCTTTGGATTTTAACACACTGTGATTTTTGTCTTTCTTGGCACCTAAAACATACCTGCTGTGAACCCGTATGTGTATGTCTCTTTTTATCTATTTCCCTTTTACTGTTTTTATCTATCTATTGTACACACTTTGGCTACCCCTGTGGTTCTTAAAATGTGTTACAGAAATAAAGTTGATTGATTGATTAATTGATTGAAAATAGAAGGTGTACAAGAGGCTGGACACTAAGGAGGGAGATGACCTGTATCGACTAGCAAGACAGAGGGACCTGGCTGGAAAGGATGTGCAGCAGGTTAGGCTTGTTAAAGATAGAAATGGTAATGTTCTAAAAAGTGGTCTTTAGTAGTCTTTAGCTTTATCCAGCAGATCAAATTTGGAAAAATGGTGCAGTTTAAAATGAACTGTTTCTGTGGACTATCGTGGTTCTGATAAAGATGAGGAGAAAATACAGTTACAAGTAAACTTGAAAACAGCATGAAGGAGAGGGACAAGTGCTTCCTGAAGTGTGAAAATAAACTTAAGTTAGATGCAACTTTGGTTACAATTGTGAGAAATTCTGTATTTCAACTGTGATCAGGAAAAATGATTTACAATACCTATAAAAAAAATTCACCCACTTGGATATTTTACTTTTTTATTTCTATTATAAATCAGACATGGTAATTGCTTATTTGACCAAAACAAACAGACAAACCAAAAAACCCTCTTCATTCACAAAGTGAAGACTGATTTCTACAAACAACATGTGGAGGACTACATGGTCAAGTGCAAGAAGGTTTTATGGTCTGATAAGACCAAACTGGAGCTTTTTGGCCATCAGACAAATGCTGTGTTTGGTAGAAACTAGATACTGCACATTGCCACAAACTCACCAATCCCATTGTGAAGCATAGTTGTGGTACCATCATGATATGGGGATGCTTCTCGGCAGCCAGAATGGAAAGGCTTGTTAAGATGGAGAGTAAAATGAGTGCCACAAAATATAGGGAAATCCTGGAGGACAATGTGATGCTGTCTACGATTTTGGAGAAGACTTATTTTCCATCAAGACAATGATTTAAAAATAAATAAATAAATAAAAATAACTACATAGAAGTAAAAGTTCTGAAGTGGCCAAGTGAAAGTCCAGACCTTAATCCAATAGAGAATTTAAGGATGACTTGAAAAGGACTGTTCATGTCCCACACATCCTGTCAGGACTAGTGCAGTTTTGTAAAAAAGACAAAGGTAAAATTCTAATGTCCAGATGTGCAAGACTTCTTGAGACTTATTCACACAGACTCAGTGCTGTGATTGTGCTAAATACTGATGTGAAGGGGGTGAATGTTTATGCAGTTACTTATTTTACATTACATATTTTTATTTAACTAGTATTACTCTGTAGAAATTTGATTTCACTTTGCCATCGAAGAAGATTTTTTTTTGTATTTTTCTTTTTGTCAAAAAGGCCAATTTAATATGACCATGAATGATTTATGACAGCAATAAAAGCATAACCATCCAAGACAGTGAATAGTTTTGATAGGCACAATATTAGAAACTGCAAGCTCAAGCAGAAATATAAATAACACTTAAAAATAAGATGACATTTGTATGGAATTTAATAAGCTAAATTATGGACCTCTGGTTTTGGCCTGGCTTGAGTTGTTGCACTTTGTGATGCACAGAACTAAAGAAATTTTAATTTTGCTGCTTTTTGATTAGTTTTGGTTTGGATTTACTTGTTTTTAAAGTAATATTTGTTTGTATGATTTTAAATGAAGTGCAGTTGTAGGATTTTGGGTTAGGATATTGATCTGAAATATAGTAAAATGAACAGTAAATGATGGTTTGGTTCAATATATGGTTCTGTTTGAAAATCTTTGAACAGAATCCTATCATGGGTTCATATGTGTTTGGAAAAATTGTAAGGTGCATTGCCTAAAGTATAAGACCATTAAAACAACTAAGTGAAATTATACTTGAAGGATCAACATATATATAACAGTATATATGGATGATATAAATATACTGCATTTCTTTTTTTGTTGATGTTGGGCTTTTTTAAAGTTTGACTCTTGCTTTAAAAGCATTAGCTAAATATATGTAAAACTGAAAACTGTGACTTGAATAATAATTTCAGTACAATACTTTTGTGTATTTGGTACCATTTCGTACAGTTCAGTCACATTCCCTGTTGACAAAGATTTGTAACTTTATCAACTGGATTATTAAAATACAATGCAGCTTAAATTACTTTTTTGTAAAAATGTAATATAAAGTCCTATGTGACGTTTTTAGCCTTATCACCCACCAAATGTTAGTTTCTGTGTGTGCATGTATTTACTCAGGTTTTTCACTAGATGACAGCATTGCTACAGATTGTTTAAAAAAGTTTGTGCTGTTAATGAAGTCATTATTGTGGAAACTAGAGAGGTAAAGTAGATATCATTTTTGATCGTGTACATATCTAGGAAATGAAAACAAGATAAGGTCATCTGAGTATTGCTGAAATCTTATTGGGTCTACAGTCACTGAGTCTAAACTTAAGTATGAATTATTCTGCTTGGTCTGTAAGCACTGGAAAGAACATACTTACAGATTGAATGTATGGCATTCATTAAAGAAATGCATATCACCAGCCACTCTTCATGCCAAAATGTAACACTTAAGATTATCTTGTGTTGAGAAGGAACAGAGTTGTAGCCATTTTTGTTCAAACCTTTTAAATAATACACAATCTCATACAATATTGCAAAATCTCTGTGTTAAGGATGACACTCAGCTACTCACCAAACTTTAGCTCAATATCAGTAAAACTGAATTAGTTAAATCTATTTTTTGTGTTTGTTAATGATGATTAGCTGTAATAGCCTTCTGGAATTAGGTTAATTCCAAAAGTTAAGGTGTTGTAGATGTGAATCCATTAATTACTTTTTGAGAGTTTTACTAAAATCTGTACAGAAGTTCTTGACAAACAAACAGGGGTAATGCAAAATGTTAAAGCTAAAACTTTTAGCAAAGATGTGCAGTGTATAGTGCTTGGAGAATGTGTTGAGAATGACTTTTACCTATGACTAGACTAAATTTGATCTCAGTATCTGTAAAAATATTTGAGTCATGAAGCAAAGGCTTTATGCTAGTTTTGTTGGTAATATGTTGGCTCTGCAGTCACTTTTTTTTTTACATTTTTGTCACTTTTTGTTTTGTTTTACTTTTTTATTAGCTAGCATGTAATGAGACAAAATTTATTGGGAAATGTTCAAAAGCTGTGTATAAGTCCCAAGCCTTTTGCTCATTTCATGCAAGAACATTTTTAAACATGGTGATGCACAGATGAATTAAGAAATAGATAGATCTTAGTGTTACATGAGGTACAAGATGTCTGCAGTGAAAAAAATAGTGTATAACTAAACTGTTTTACATACAGTTGTGAAGGAAATACCACTTTAAGTCCTTATTGCGTTTATTATGAAGTCTTTTGAATGCAAATGTACACATTGATTTATTTTCTGGTCAAATGAAGCACAGGCTGGCATGTTGCAGGTCAAATGATGTTTAATGAAGTAAACAAGGCTGTCATTTTCTATCAGAGTTGTCATGAAATAACAGGCTTTGTCCTTCTGTAAGCATGCCTGCTCTCATTACTCTGAGTGTGTTAGCATGCAACACTAGATATAGGTCAGACTGGGAGTGTGTGTAGCTGTGTGCGTGTGTCTGTGTGTGTGTGTGGGGGTGCTTTTCAGCGTTGAAAAGGCACTCTAGTCTTTACCAAGAGAAAACAATGAGCAACAAGAACAAACACACACTCCACCCTCCTGCTGCTCTCAGCATCTCTACACTATGGCAGCAGCACAATTCCCAGAAACTGCCCTCTATCTCAAAGGCGCACACACACACACACACACAGATTGCTATCAGCTTGTGTGTAGGAGTGAGCAGAGCATGTTTTAAAAGTGTGTCAACATGTGTTTACATTTTGTATCAGTTAAATACAGCAGGACAATGGTGGGATGCAGAGAATGTGGCAGGGCTCAGTGTGCGTGTGCATTGTTGATGACCACACACACACATACACACGTGCTGCTTATAGGTCTTTCAGATCAACCTCAGATAATTCTTCATCAAATTCTGCTGCTTCAGATCTGATCTTCACATTCTCTAAAAGTATGCATATCACCCACTGCCATTCATGCTAGAGTTTTTGAGAAAATATCTTTTTTAAAAAAGAGTTTTATCTGTTTTGGTCAAACCTTAGAAATAACGTTTGTGTGATCTCATGAGATATTGCAAGATGGCATGCTCAGAGTATGTGTTAGGGATGAGTATCAGTATTACCACATGAAATTTTACCTCAATTACAAAACTTGTGAGTATAACAGATCCCTGGTATGTAAGAGGCTGAGAAGGAAAATCCTTAGGAAAAAATACTTAACAGCAAAAAGATGGGGAAAAAGGAAAGATAACCAAGGGCAAATGGAGAAAGAAGATAAACATACAAAAGGTCAATTATAGAGAGATAGAGGAGAAGAGAAATAAAAAGAGGTGAGGAAACAAGCTCAAAGTCAGCAACTGAAGTTGAGTCAGCCACAGAAGTTGGGAAAGTATTTTGTGGTCACTGCAGCTATTCAGAAAATGTTTGATGGAGGGAGGGGATCATTGCTGGCTCTCTCTCTCTCTGTGTGTGTGTGTGTGTGTGTGTGTGAGTGAGTGAGTGAGTGAGTGAGTGAGTGAGTGAGTGAGTGAGTGTGTGAGAGAGAGAGAGAGAGAGAGAGAGAGTTCTTCTTAAGGAGAGAAGCATGTATACATGTCATTTACTCATTTACTGCATAGATATCTGTGGATTTGTTAGAAGAGAGACTTCTACAAAAAACAAACAAAAAAAATCACACCATGGAATGTTGAATCTTTCGAAAATAGGCACCTTCTAGTAAATATTATATTACATGTTGATACATCATTAAAGCAACTTTGAAAAAGATATGTTGTAGAATGATGCTAACTTTAACTTTGGACTCCAGTTCTAACAGAGTAGTTACAGCAGCTACAAGCCTAACAAGGAGTCTGTGCTGCTTTTCTCTAATCCATCTTTTCTCACAGAAAACTGGATGAAACACAAAGAAAAGAATAAAAAAGCATGAGGAAGTGAAGCAAACTAATAAATATTGATGCAAACAGTTTTTTTCGTCTCCATAGGTAAAATAACCTGATAATATAAATGTTTTCCTTGTTAGACAGTGGGTGCATGGCATATGTGATTGTTGCTATTTCCAATTTGATCACGAAGATGAAAAAGTTAGCTGTGTGTAAGGATCTGAGTTTTGTCTCTGCCCTGTGTGCGGCGCCACTAACTCTTCCACCACAGCTGAAGCAGATTCCACCTGATGAGCAGCACCTGCATATAAGCTTCCAGCTGGTTCCAGATCTTCGCTGGAGCATTGCGCCTTATGGGTTAGAGTTTTAGCCTCTTTTTCTCAACCCTAAAGCTCACGGCTACGCTAACCATTGTTTTTTGTACCTCTACTGTTGCTTCAGGCTGTGCTGCCCTACTCTATGGTTTACCTTTTGCTGCCTGGAACTTACCTGCTCCTGGATTTCAGGACTGCTCCCCTCTTGGAATTTCCTCTGGATTGCCTGCTTCGCTCCTGTGCCACGCCGCCTCCTCGAACCTGTAAGACAAAACTATAGCTCTCAGGATCATTTACTCCTCAATCAAGACTAACCCTGTACCTGAGACTCACCTGGCTCCTCCTTGCTGTTGCACATCCTCCTGGTCGACCTTCACTGTACATTCTCTCACTGTAAATAAAACCACTTACCTTTTACTCTTCCTCTGTGTCTGGTTTTTGGTGCCGCTCATACGACGTACGCTGAATTATGTCACTGTGAAGTTATTCTGTATTTAAAGACAATTGATAAACAAATAATGTGATAGCTGTTTGCTTCAATTACAAATTTCTCCAAACTGGTTTTAGTAAAATAAACTGAAAGCACAGGCTGTCTAGAAAATGTAATCATTGTTAAAACTGCTACATGTGTTAAAAAGTAAACCACGATAACCAGGGTTTCAGCTTAAAAAATATCCAAAGCTTCATTAAAAATCATTTAAAGTAAAACTGTAAAGCAAACATCAACAGCAAAATTAATGCACCAAACAGAAGTCAGCAATTAAACAGAAAACCAATGCATCTGCCAAAACAACAACAAAAACATTCAGATGAAGTGCATTCCTGCTGTCTCTGCTGCATCCCAGCAGAGACTGGAGTCTCTGCTGAATTACAGTGTTTAAACCTCTCCACTCAGCAGCCATCTCCATCCCTCTCCTCCAGAACCTTACCACGCCAGCCCACTGTCCATCTAAATCATATCAAACCATCAACTGCAACTCAGAACCCTGGACCAGACCAGTTCAGAACACAAAGACCAGAGAAAAAATCTCACACTCAGGCTGTTAGGATTCTTTAACACATACAATATTATATGTCAAGTAAACTAACTGTGCTGAGAGGTTGTCTTAAGACAAAATATAATCTACGATGTTTTTGGCTGTCTTTAGGTATTTAGAAAAACGTTGCATATAATGAGTTTTTGTTTTCTTAGATGTTACTAGGGGTGTGCTATACTGATGGGAACAGCAGTTCTTTTGAGTGAACTGAATCACTAGAATCAGTTCATTAAAATGAACAAATGAATTAAAATGATTCGTTCAAAAGATTTGTCCACAGAATCCTTCAGTTCACACAGTTTATTAGATAGTTAGTTTAGTTTATTTATTTCGTGCCATACAGCATAAAAGCTGCTGAACCCCCATGGGCTTATAAGACACAAAGATGCCAACATTAACATCCTTCAAACATAAATGGTCCTCTTTCCAAGATGCCAGTTTTTTTAAACATACTGAGCTAACTTAAACAAATAATATAAAAATATATATAATATGTAATAAATACTGTAGTTTATCTTCATCACTCTTATAAAATAAATCTGGGCAAACATCAAGAACTTTACCAAACAATTCATTTCTGAGAGTCGTATACAAAGTACAATAAAAAAAGAAATGCATTTCATTTTTAATTTTATTTAAATCACACAGAGAACTTTTTCCTCCTTTGTGACTGTGTGAAATCATACAGTTTCTAAAGCTAGAGGCAAAGTACCAAATCTAAGTTTATTCATGCAGTACACAAATAAAGGAGGGGGAGCTCTAACGCTTTCGACCAAGAGAGAAAAAAAAATGAAAGTGATTAGATCTTTGCATTCCTTTTCTGCCTCAAAATTTAATTTAATTAGCAAAAGGGGAAGCAGACTCGATCAGTGATTAAATTAAGTTTTCTCAGATGACATTTGATACGCAAATGAATGAAAGAAAAACAGAAAATATATAGACAAATAAAAACATTAAAGATGAAAAGTGTGACACTTGTAATTTTAAAATAAGAACCTGTGGTTGTTCTTGTAACTGAGAAAAAAAAAAAGAAAGGTTAGCAAAATATCACACTTTAACATGAAGATTGCAGGGCAGAAATTTAGTTTTGGCAGATTAAAAAGTTCACATTTGATCAGAAAGTTCCAAAACGGGTGGACCAGAACTTTGGGCTGTTACTGCAACAGAGTATGGGAATAAAGAGTTTGTGGATTTGGAGTGATCTGGTGTGCCAGCAGTCCCTAAATTTGCTGTGTGACCCTACATTGTCGAGACAGATTTTTGGGAACTGAAGGTAATAAGGTAATAATAATTATAAAAGCAATATATAAGAAATTATTAAGACAACTGCTAGAAAATTTACCACTAAAAAGGGTTTTACATTTCTAAAACATCTTCAGAGCCTTGAAAAGTATGTTGTCTACAGTGTAGAAAATATTTCATCTAGTGTAATGGCTAAAACTGCACAGAAGCCGATATGGACCTACAATATGTTTTTGGTAATGTGAAGGCGCAGCTGATCTGGGTATAAGGGACACATAGATATAAGGGAAAACCAGAAAACCAGTCAGTATCTGGTGTGACCACCATTTGCCTCACACACTGCAACACATTTCCTTCACATAGTAGTGTTGTGTCGTTCATGAACTATTCATTCAAACGAACGAATCATTTGAGTGTTTGAACTGAACCAAATCACTTTAATCACTGATTTGTTCCTTACTTAGTTCAGTTGAGTTCAGCAGGAGTGGAACTTCTGTGTTCTGTGACTCACTCATGATGTAAATCTAAATGACAGTGGTGTGCGGGCAGGGAGGGACTGTTGTTGACACCTGAGCGAATGTGTCTTGAGATTCATTCACTGCAAATAAGCTACATGAATCACTCAGTGGATGAAACACTGTCTGATTCTGCCCTGAGTGATTCTAACCATTTCCTCCTTGCAGGGATTTGCTGCGCCAGGAATAAGAGTGGAAACCAACAACCTGTGGGACTTCTCCAGCCTTTGCCTACACCTGCCCGTCCTTGGTCTCACATAGCCCTGGATTTTGTTACCGGCCTACCCCCCTCTGAAGGTAACTCAGTCATATTAACCATTATCGACAGGTTCTCCAAGGCAACACATTTCGTCCCCCTGGCTAAACTCCCTACTGCCTTTCAGACCGCCCATCTCCTGGTTTCCAACGTCTTCCACCTTCATGGCATCCCTCTGGATATTGTATCCTATCGTGGACCTCAATTCATCTTGCAAGTCTGGAAAGCTTTCTTCAATGCTGTAGGAGCTAAGGTCACTCTCACCTGTGGTTATCACCCTCAGCCTAATAGACAGACCGAAAGATGCAACCAGGAGCTGGAGTCGGCATCAACAATAACCCCACTTCCTGGTGTAAACATTTACTGTGGGTGGAATACGCACACAATAGTCATACCTCTTCTGCCACTGGGTATTTGAGGTACCTTTTGAGGCCTCACTTTTCTCCAACATGGTAGGCCCGTTCTCTATGTCAGGTGGATTTTTTAATCTAATTCTTTGGCTTCCTGCAGCATGTCTGTGGTAGCTCTGTAGTTGGCTCTGTGGTTTGTAATCTTGAGGCTGCAGGTCCAAGCCCAGGTTGGGTCTGTGGTTGAAGGGATTAACAGATATACACCAGCATCTCTTCTTTAAATTTATATTTTTTTGAATTATTTCATAGAAATTTTTCCACCATTTACCTTTAATAATCTCAAATATTATTGCAGAAATATTACTTCAAATAAAATGAGAAATCCAATACAGAAAGCGATGTACCTGTCTGTCTGTTTAATTTTACCCAGTTAAAATGAAAAATACTCCTGTTTCAGGTGGAGATGGGGTGGATGTGGGTGTTGGAGGCGTCCGTTTTTCTAATTTAATTATCAGATCTGACTGTTTTCATGAGACACAACCTGACAAACTGGTTTTGGTTACAAACTGTGACATGTTTTTTTAAAACAAGTCCTGTTCTCAGATTGCTGCTGACTACATGTGAAGATTACCTCAGAAACAGCTAAGTTAAAAAAAGTAGTTACAAAAGAGGATAAAGTTGAATGTTTTCTGTCAGACATTATCAGAAACCCGGATATCTGTGTCAAAATCCTGCCAGCAAAAGGCTCCATAATTATATTTGCCCATCACCCACTGGCCTCATCTGCCATGCTGTAATCACAGATTGTCTGGCTCGATTTAAATTAGAATGTTTTTTGTCTCCAAAATTACTAGAATGAACATCATCATTATCTCATTTCACTTCTAAATCACTTTCCCTTCCCCCAAAACCGCACTCAAAACAGCTGCAGCCTCTGGAAAGTGGTAAAACAGTACTTAGGTTTTAAATTAGCGGCTTTGCTGGAGGAGTGAGGTTGTGTTGTTTTAACAAATAGATGTGCCAACCGTTTTAGTGGGACAGTTGATTGAGGACAAACAGATCTGCTGTTGCATTACATTTACAGAAATAAAAAAATACTGTTTTCTATGAAATTTTGTAGTAAATTATACAAGAAAACCTTCAATCCTTGTCTGTCTGGTCTGATCTGAAAAAGCTGCATCCAGTTTAACACTATAAATAAACCACTATAAAGGCATACAGGGAAAAAAAGGTTTCCACAAATCTTAGTTAAGGGCAAGACTATATTTATTATTATGAAGATGTGAGAGGCGTTGTCATCTGGCGGGACCCTCTTGGAGACATGAGAGGTGTCAGTAGCAGCCAGGATTCTCTCAGACTCAGATGCTAGAGTGGTGGAGTCTCCTTGAAAGTGGGTGTTGGCAGAGACCCCTCGTCAGTGTGGTGGGTGCAGCGTCAGGGTGGCTGGAATGGGGGCTTGTGTACAGCTGCGTGAAGCTGTAAAATTTAAACATTATTCAATGTTTAAACTTGTCACACAAAGTTGGACTTCACGTGTTTGAACTGGCACTTTTGATATCTATAAGAATTTTTACACAATCATTTTAGGTTTGATGATTTTTTTGGAGATTTTCTAAAGAATGCTCAACAGACAGTTAATGATATTGTTCTCAAACGTTTGAGATATATAAAACTTAAAAATTTTTTGCAAACAAACTTCTAAGTCATACAAATATATATATATATATATATATATATATATATATATTTATATATATATAAACATTTTTGTTTCATTTGGGGTGGCTGTGACTCAGTGCATAGAGCATTTGTCCTCCAATGACAGAGTTTGAGTTTTGATTCTTGGCAGCAGTCACATGTCGAAGTGTCCCTAGGCAAGACACTGAACCTCTCTTTGGCTCCGAAGTGCCCCATCAGTGTATGAATGGAATTTAACGCACTGATTAGTCTCTATACAATGATTTATTCAGGTTAGCCTTAGTTCATTCAGGTTAGATGTAGTAGAGTTCTATGTGTGGATGGGTAGATGAGGGCAGATTNACCTGAGACTCACCTGGCTCCTCCTTGCTGTTGCACATCCTCCTGGTCGACCTTCACTGTACATTCTCTCACTGTAAATAAAACCACTTACCTTTTACTCTTCCTCTGTGTCTGGTTTTTGGTGCCGCTCATACGACGTACGCTGAATTATGTCACTGTGAAGTTATTCTGTATTTAAAGACAATTGATAAACAAATAATGTGATAGCTGTTTGCTTCAATTACAAATTTCTCCAAACTGGTTTTAGTAAAATAAACTGAAAGCACAGGCTGTCTAGAAAATGTAATCATTGTTAAAACTGCTACATGTGTTAAAAAGTAAACCACGATAACCAGGGTTTCAGCTTAAAAAATATCCAAAGCTTCATTAAAAATCATTTAAAGTAAAACTGTAAAGCAAACATCAACAGCAAAATTAATGCACCAAACAGAAGTCAGCAATTAAACAGAAAACCAATGCATCTGCCAAAACAACAACAAAAACATTCAGATGAAGTGCATTCCTGCTGTCTCTGCTGCATCCCAGCAGAGACTGGAGTCTCTGCTGAATTACAGTGTTTAAACCTCTCCACTCAGCAGCCATCTCCATCCCTCTCCTCCAGAACCTTACCACGCCAGCCCACTGTCCATCTAAATCATATCAAACCATCAACTGCAACTCAGAACCCTGGACCAGACCAGTTCAGAACACAAAGACCAGAGAAAAAATCTCACACTCAGGCTGTTAGGATTCTTTAACACATACAATATTATATGTCAAGTAAACTAACTGTGCTGAGAGGTTGTCTTAAGACAAAATATAATCTACGATGTTTTTGGCTGTCTTTAGGTATTTAGAAAAACGTTGCATATAATGAGTTTTTGTTTTCTTAGATGTTACTAGGGGTGTGCTATACTGATGGGAACAGCAGTTCTTTTGAGTGAACTGAATCACTAGAATCAGTTCATTAAAATGAACAAATGAATTAAAATGATTCGTTCAAAAGATTTGTCCACAGAATCCTTCAGTTCACACAGTTTATTAGATAGTTAGTTTAGTTTATTTATTTCGTGCCATACAGCATAAAAGCTGCTGAACCCCCATGGGCTTATAAGACACAAAGATGCCAACATTAACATCCTTCAAACATAAATGGTCCTCTTTCCAAGATGCCAGTTTTTTTAAACATACTGAGCTAACTTAAACAAATAATATAAAAATATATATAATATGTAATAAATACTGTAGTTTATCTTCATCACTCTTATAAAATAAATCTGGGCAAACATCAAGAACTTTACCAAACAATTCATTTCTGAGAGTCGTATACAAAGTACAATAAAAAAAGAAATGCATTTCATTTTTAATTTTATTTAAATCACACAGAGAACTTTTTCCTCCTTTGTGACTGTGTGAAATCATACAGTTTCTAAAGCTAGAGGCAAAGTACCAAATCTAAGTTTATTCATGCAGTACACAAATAAAGGAGGGGGAGCTCTAACGCTTTCGACCAAGAGAGAAAAAAAAATGAAAGTGATTAGATCTTTGCATTCCTTTTCTGCCTCAAAATTTAATTTAATTAGCAAAAGGGGAAGCAGACTCGATCAGTGATTAAATTAAGTTTTCTCAGATGACATTTGATACGCAAATGAATGAAAGAAAAACAGAAAATATATAGACAAATAAAAACATTAAAGATGAAAAGTGTGACACTTGTAATTTTAAAATAAGAACCTGTGGTTGTTCTTGTAACTGAGAAAAAAAAAAAGAAAGGTTAGCAAAATATCACACTTTAACATGAAGATTGCAGGGCAGAAATTTAGTTTTGGCAGATTAAAAAGTTCACATTTGATCAGAAAGTTCCAAAACGGGTGGACCAGAACTTTGGGCTGTTACTGCAACAGAGTATGGGAATAAAGAGTTTGTGGATTTGGAGTGATCTGGTGTGCCAGCAGTCCCTAAATTTGCTGTGTGACCCTACATTGTCGAGACAGATTTTTGGGAACTGAAGGTAATAAGGTAATAATAATTATAAAAGCAATATATAAGAAATTATTAAGACAACTGCTAGAAAATTTACCACTAAAAAGGGTTTTACATTTCTAAAACATCTTCAGAGCCTTGAAAAGTATGTTGTCTACAGTGTAGAAAATATTTCATCTAGTGTAATGGCTAAAACTGCACAGAAGCCGATATGGACCTACAATATGTTTTTGGTAATGTGAAGGCGCAGCTGATCTGGGTATAAGGGACACATAGATATAAGGGAAAACCAGAAAACCAGTCAGTATCTGGTGTGACCACCATTTGCCTCACACACTGCAACACATTTCCTTCACATAGTAGTGTTGTGTCGTTCATGAACTATTCATTCAAACGAACGAATCATTTGAGTGTTTGAACTGAACCAAATCACTTTAATCACTGATTTGTTCCTTACTTAGTTCAGTTGAGTTCAGCAGGAGTGGAACTTCTGTGTTCTGTGACTCACTCATGATGTAAATCTAAATGACAGTGGTGTGCGGGCAGGGAGGGACTGTTGTTGACACCTGAGCGAATGTGTCTTGAGATTCATTCACTGCAAATAAGCTACATGAATCACTCAGTGGATGAAACACTGTCTGATTCTGCCCTGAGTGATTCTAACCATTTCCTCCTTGCAGGGATTTGCTGCGCCAGGAATAAGAGTGGAAACCAACAACCTGTGGGACTTCTCCAGCCTTTGCCTACACCTGCCCGTCCTTGGTCTCACATAGCCCTGGATTTTGTTACCGGCCTACCCCCCTCTGAAGGTAACTCAGTCATATTAACCATTATCGACAGGTTCTCCAAGGCAACACATTTCGTCCCCCTGGCTAAACTCCCTACTGCCTTTCAGACCGCCCATCTCCTGGTTTCCAACGTCTTCCACCTTCATGGCATCCCTCTGGATATTGTATCCTATCGTGGACCTCAATTCATCTTGCAAGTCTGGAAAGCTTTCTTCAATGCTGTAGGAGCTAAGGTCACTCTCACCTGTGGTTATCACCCTCAGCCTAATAGACAGACCGAAAGATGCAACCAGGAGCTGGAGTCGGCATCAACAATAACCCCACTTCCTGGTGTAAACATTTACTGTGGGTGGAATACGCACACAATAGTCATACCTCTTCTGCCACTGGGTATTTGAGGTACCTTTTGAGGCCTCACTTTTCTCCAACATGGTAGGCCCGTTCTCTATGTCAGGTGGATTTTTTAATCTAATTCTTTGGCTTCCTGCAGCATGTCTGTGGTAGCTCTGTAGTTGGCTCTGTGGTTTGTAATCTTGAGGCTGCAGGTCCAAGCCCAGGTTGGGTCTGTGGTTGAAGGGATTAACAGATATACACCAGCATCTCTTCTTTAAATTTATATTTTTTTGAATTATTTCATAGAAATTTTTCCACCATTTACCTTTAATAATCTCAAATATTATTGCAGAAATATTACTTCAAATAAAATGAGAAATCCAATACAGAAAGCGATGTACCTGTCTGTCTGTTTAATTTTACCCAGTTAAAATGAAAAATACTCCTGTTTCAGGTGGAGATGGGGTGGATGTGGGTGTTGGAGGCGTCCGTTTTTCTAATTTAATTATCAGATCTGACTGTTTTCATGAGACACAACCTGACAAACTGGTTTTGGTTACAAACTGTGACATGTTTTTTTAAAACAAGTCCTGTTCTCAGATTGCTGCTGACTACATGTGAAGATTACCTCAGAAACAGCTAAGTTAAAAAAAGTAGTTACAAAAGAGGATAAAGTTGAATGTTTTCTGTCAGACATTATCAGAAACCCGGATATCTGTGTCAAAATCCTGCCAGCAAAAGGCTCCATAATTATATTTGCCCATCACCCACTGGCCTCATCTGCCATGCTGTAATCACAGATTGTCTGGCTCGATTTAAATTAGAATGTTTTTTGTCTCCAAAATTACTAGAATGAACATCATCATTATCTCATTTCACTTCTAAATCACTTTCCCTTCCCCCAAAACCGCACTCAAAACAGCTGCAGCCTCTGGAAAGTGGTAAAACAGTACTTAGGTTTTAAATTAGCGGCTTTGCTGGAGGAGTGAGGTTGTGTTGTTTTAACAAATAGATGTGCCAACCGTTTTAGTGGGACAGTTGATTGAGGACAAACAGATCTGCTGTTGCATTACATTTACAGAAATAAAAAAATACTGTTTTCTATGAAATTTTGTAGTAAATTATACAAGAAAACCTTCAATCCTTGTCTGTCTGGTCTGATCTGAAAAAGCTGCATCCAGTTTAACACTATAAATAAACCACTATAAAGGCATACAGGGAAAAAAAGGTTTCCACAAATCTTAGTTAAGGGCAAGACTATATTTATTATTATGAAGATGTGAGAGGCGTTGTCATCTGGCGGGACCCTCTTGGAGACATGAGAGGTGTCAGTAGCAGCCAGGATTCTCTCAGACTCAGATGCTAGAGTGGTGGAGTCTCCTTGAAAGTGGGTGTTGGCAGAGACCCCTCGTCAGTGTGGTGGGTGCAGCGTCAGGGTGGCTGGAATGGGGGCTTGTGTACAGCTGCGTGAAGCTGTAAAATTTAAACATTATTCAATGTTTAAACTTGTCACACAAAGTTGGACTTCACGTGTTTGAACTGGCACTTTTGATATCTATAAGAATTTTTACACAATCATTTTAGGTTTGATGATTTTTTTGGAGATTTTCTAAAGAATGCTCAACAGACAGTTAATGATATTGTTCTCAAACGTTTGAGATATATAAAACTTAAAAATTTTTTGCAAACAAACTTCTAAGACATATACATATATATATATATATATATGTATATATATATATATATATATATATATATATATATATATATATATATATATAAACATTTTTGTTTCATTTGGGGTGGCTGTGACTCAGTGCATAGAGCATTTGTCCTCCAATGACAGAGTTTGAGTTTTGATTCTTGGCAGCAGTCACATGTCGAAGTGTCCCTAGGCAAGACACTGAACCTCTCTTTGGCTCCGAAGTGCCCCATCAGTGTATGAATGGAATTTAACGCACTGATTAGTCTCTATACAATGATTTATTCAGGTTAGCCTTAGTTCATTCAGGTTAGATGTAGTAGAGTTCTATGTGTGGATGGGTAGATGAGGGCAGATTCTGTTGTGAAGCGGTTTGAGTAGCCTGGCTGGCTAGAAAGGCACTATATAAGTACAGTCCATTTACCATTTATTTCACCCAGTATGCCTCTCGTTGCTATAGGACTGTTTTCTTTAAAATCTCCCCAGAATGCAGACAGCACACACAGACAAGTTTTCATAGACTTATATATGTTTTATATATATTCTAGATTAAAAATATTCTCTTCAAAACTAGAAGTGAAGGGTCTTTTTATCTTGTCATATCACCTACATAAAATACTGTAGAAAAATAAAATAAGAAAATAATAAAAAATTAAAATCCATTAAAGTCCTCTGCCACTCACAATTTATGAGATCAGACTTAAAGTTTTCGCAGAGTAACACTTTGTTTGAGGCTTACTTTTAAGTCTGCATTTTGGTCTGCCTTTCATTAACTTGGTAGTAGCAACTAAAAGACACAGATGCGTTGTTACCATGGTGACCATAATGAGTCAATGGCAGCAGCTTTAACATTTTTTTGATCTTGTTTATACTTCTTGCACCAGTCCATCAAAATGTAGGTGGTTACAGAAAATGGATTATGTTGTTGAACTGTATCTTATTGTAAATCTTTTATATTTACATTACTTTTATTTGTTCACCCTTATTGTTTATGAGATCCCAACAGCGGAGAGCTGAAACAACTCGTTACAGGGAGCTTTTACCCATTTTTGTTAAAGGGACCAAATTTGTCTCCTTAGAATTTTATTATGAAATTGAAAGTGAATCAAAATAAAATCAACAAACTAACAAACAATAAATCCATAGATAAAAATAAAATGAACACTGATAATTTTGAAAAATATTTTTTGGCATTAAGTAATTACTCTGAGATATTGGAATCAAATATGAATAGTTATATTCACTTTGCATTGGTTTAACAAAGAAAACGGAGTAGGAATTAACCTTTATGATCTAAAATATGAGAATCTTCTGAATGGGATGTTTTCGGTCAGAATCTTTTAATTTTTCAAAAAATATTTTTTTAACCCAGAGCAGAGGTACCGAGAACAGATGGATACATGGACAACAACAGTAAAAGGTAAGCGTAGTGGTTTATTAACAGAGACTGGGAGAGGCAGGATCAGGATAATAGGATGTTTAATTGTTCTGAGGGAGGAAAAGGAGGATTGCAGGTTGGAGTGGTAAAAGGTGATTTCCAGGGATGACGTAAGTGAGTTTGTTGGAGTGGTAGGTTGGACACAATGATGGAAAGGCTGAGCTGGTAATGACTAAACTGTTTTGTTGCAGATAGTGGTAGTTTCAGGATGAGGATCTCAGGCGGCTAGGAATTCCACCTGCCATTCAGGAGCTGCAAGAAGAGATCAGCAGAGGAATAAAACCCATAACAGAACACTAGAATCCTCACAGATCTAAGTTTTAGGTTTTACATGTGCAAGAATTGAGACAGTTTAGACCATTCTGATAAGTATCTCACTTTGACATTGAGGTCAGAAGAATATTAGTAATTCTGCCAAATTGTCAGATTAGTCTGAAACAAGATCAGATTAGAAGTGAGCGTATGTTTAACAACTTGCATCAGCTTAAAATGTCCTAACCACACCCAAACATAACTTTTCTCATTACCAGAAGAGAAGAGGTTCCCTGCTGGAGTACAAATGGATTAAAATAGGCCTTACCAGGAAACAGTGTTGTACAGCTTGAGTGTCCCTGACCAGGTACATGGAGGGATGGCGTGAACCCGAGAGTCAACTGAGGATGATCTGAGGTTATTCCAAAGGTCACTCAGGAGGGTTAAGTTGACTGCTTCTGAGGGGACTAGAGCTTTTAGCTGATGAAGTCAGGAAATGGAGCAAAATCTGTCGTCTATGAGCATTTTTTTTAGCTGTACTCATAAAGTCACCCATAGTTCCTATTAACTTTAGCTTTTCTAGATTTTCTACTACTGGACTTTACAAAACAAATCTAGACTAAACATACATTTTAGGCTTAGACAAAACACAATGTGAAGTGGGGCAATGAATGGAGAGGGACCAGGACAAGGATGAAGATGAAGACTAAACAAATACTTGTCAAAGAGCCAAAGTAACAGGATGTCAAATTACCATCAACCATAAAGATTCTGACAAGACTGGAACCTGAGTGTCTGCAAAAAAAGTAATAAAATTTGTTAAACTATTTGACTAATTTCTTAATCGCTAAATGAACATGGACAGAGGGACGGTGCCATACCATAGCATTGGATGTCTTAGAATGGGCATATAAAAATGTGACAAAAAATTTTAAAAAATGAATTCAATCTACAAATTAAAACACCAAGAAAATCTTCTCTTTCTTCCAATTTCCAATCCTGAGCAAAACTTTGGCGACAGGAGAAAGAAACAACTCCCTTTTAACAGGAAGAAAGCTCCAACAGAACTAAGCTCACGATGGATGGCCATCTGTTTCGACTAGCTAGAGTTAGAGAGGACAGGAAAGAAACACACAAACACAAAAAGATTTGGTATAATAAAACCAGGTAAAACATTCCTTTCATCTGCAGACCAATCAGAGACATCTTTTTAGTTTGCAAACCAACCAGAGTATCTACAATGATACTGGTGGAATATTATAGTTTATTCCCCTTTGTGATCCTATGAAGGAGATAACAATAACAGAAAAAACAGATAAATTATTAAATTACTATGGAATACATTAATATTATAAAATAGATATGTTATTTAATCTGCCAGTAGAGTCCAGTTTACAGCTTCTTCTCAGTGGTGGAATTTTTTAATAGGGGTCAACAAGTTGTTTATGTTTTGTTTAAGGAACCACACCCCTCCTGCAACGGCACTGCGGCCCCCCCTAGGGGGTGCGTCCCACACTTTGGGAACCACTGGTTTAGACCAAACTCAACAATGAGGCCACTAAAGATGGGCAGCTGTGGATACAATGTAGCTCACCACCATCAGTGTGTGAATATGTGGATGAATGGGTGAATGACTGAATGTAGTGTGAAGCACTTTGGGGTCCTTGGACTAGATACAAGTGCAAGCCATTTACCTTTTTTTTTTACCATGCTGCAGAGGAGGTTTTCATCAGCAAGGACTGGGAAACTGGTCAGAGAAATATGGATAGAGCAAAATACAAAGAAATTCTAGAGAGGATCTTGATTGAGTCCTCCAGAGATTTGAGACTGGGTCAGAGGTTCACCTTCCTGCAGGACAATGACCCTAAACACACTGCTGAAGCAACACTCCAGTGGTTTAAAGAAGACCAGTTAAATGTCCTGGAATGATTCAGTCACAGTCCAGACCTCAATCCAACTGAGAATCTCTGGTTCAGTTTAAAGATTGTTGGACACAACCAGCACCTATCCAACCTGAAGGATAGCAGTGATTAGATGGACCAACTTCATGGAGATATAACTGACAAGACCTGAAATGCTATCATTGATGGTGACAGAAATTATTGACTTTAGAAGGTGAATACACAATATATGCATCACTTCAGTTTTACATTACATTTAAAATAATTTTAAACAGGTTTTTTCTAATTTAATGCCATAAGTTTGAAGTATTTCATGTTGAATTACTGATTTTAATCAAATAAAAAATCAAAATAAATTTCATGTTGTGTTCTGAGGTCTACACAAAAATGCATTTAAGTATGTTCTGTTACTTCTTGTTTCTGAATGGTGCTGCTGCAAAAGAAGAGCATGTGTTAGAAGTGCAGAGCAAGAGAAGACAGAAAGAGTTTTGTAATAGCACCTTGTGTCTTGGCACCTGTGTAATAAAGTTCATGAGTTTTACCAGATGTCTCCTTATTTCATTTTCAACTGCCACAACAAAATTGGTGATGAAGAATTAGCACGTCAGTACCAAGTCCACTGCTGTTCCTGTGTCATGCTGGTGAGTCTCCTGTACTGTTTACAATGCGTTGGAAAATGTTTGAGAATTACTTGCTCAACATTAAAGCTACTGGAGACAAGTGGCCGGATGAAAGATGACACGTCATTTTTCTACACTGCCTGGGTTTAGAGTGACAATGTCAGTTCTACACTTTACCAGATCAAGGTACAATGTTTGATGAAGCCAAAATATTTTGTTTGCAAAGTTAATGTGCTGTTATGCAGACATGCATTCAGGCAGTGTGTTCAATGGGCTGATGAAACCGTGAGCCAGTATGTTGCAGAAATCAGTGCCCAGCGGCGCCATGTTGCTTTGAGGTGATGGAAAAGGAAGTTATCAGAGATCAGCTCACTTCCAACGCCTATTTCAGTGCTGTGAAAAATAAGTTATGGCTGGAGGAGGACCTCACACTGGGCAACGCTCTAACCATTGCATGTCAAGTGGAAACAGCAGTTAAAAATGTAACACTGTTTTCAGTTGCCACTATTGTCCAAACTGCATTGGTACAGGTTGTGAATGCAGCATGTGCTTGTTTTTGAGGGAAATGAGAGGCGCAAACAGCTCAAAATATGTAAACATCTGCCCCATGTTTATTATAAACAGACAAGTCATAAAAAGCAATGTCAGTGCTTAAGATCTGGATCAGATAAACCCCTGGCTGATGATGCTGATTAAAAACTGTCCTGCTACTAAAATAAATTATGATAACTGCAAGAAAAATTTTGCTAAAGTATGCAAATCATCTGTGGCTGCAGTGAGATAAGTGGTTGTTCCTGAATTAGCAGCACTGTGTGTGAATGTTAAGCTGATGGCTGTTGTATTTGATAAAATCACTTACAAAATAAACACTGAAGCACCAAAAGAAAACTCACAGGTCCTGGAGTTAATCTGACTGTTTGAATGTTTTACTATCTCCACCCAACTGGAGTGCACCTTGCAAAGAATCAAGCGCACCCATCCCTTTCACTGCTCAACCTCATCAGACAAATCTCTAAGGTAATCCTGTTCACCTGTGCCAACACTGAACTCTATTCAGAGAAAGAACTTCAGCTGAAAGCTTCTCCGAAGACACCACTGGTGGGAAATGGACAATATTATTCAACGTTTTCATGATTCATATTTAATTCAGATACTGAAACTACTGAAATTTACTGATTCTTTAATACAATGTTTATGTTTGAATACATATTGGTATGCATGGTTTGCAACTCAGTGTTATTTATTTCATTCACTGTCAAGTTAAAAGTAAATTATTAAAACCATGAATTAAGAAATTAGTCAAATATTTAAAGTTAAAATCAATTTATTGTTGTTTCTGATATTTAATATTTATCTCATTTGTTTGTAGGTTATCAACCTACTCATGCCCTACAAATGTTGTGCTGATCGTTCTGAAAAAGAAAAGAAGAAATGAATAAACAAATGTGTGAGTGTTCCTACGTCTCTTTGAAAGAAGCAAGCCTTGTCAAGTTTGGACAGAGGCTGAAGTGACTTAAGGGAGAAAACTTGGAATTAGTAGACACTGCAGCTTCAGTGTGTCACGTGCAGCTCTGCTGGTTAAGTGTTTCTACTATTGTATATCTGGTTTTGTGTTTTTGAACTTCCTGTTTTATTTTGTGCTGTAATTTCCTGCCTCGTTTCAGACAACTTCACTTCCTGAGATTCTCTCTGCCACACCCTAATGTTATCCACTTGAGTCTCGTTGCCTTTATTTGTCTATATATACCTCACCCATGCAGCTTTTCTTTGGCAGTTTGTCTTTGTTCCTTGTATCAAGCATTCCAGCCTTTATTCTACTGTAATTCTAGACCCAGCTTGTATTCTTTATAGACTTTTGAATTAGAGCCCGTGTAAAAGGGGCATATGCTTGCGTCTGGTCACACCCACGACCAATGAGTGAACAGGAGCTAAGCTTGCACCACCCACGAAGCAGGGCCGGCCTGGGACCAAAAAAGCAG
Organism: Kryptolebias marmoratus; assembly: GCF_001649575.2. Lineage (NCBI taxonomy): Eukaryota > Metazoa > Chordata > Actinopteri > Cyprinodontiformes > Rivulidae > Kryptolebias > Kryptolebias marmoratus. The sequence goes on along the minus strand of NC_051437.1, from coordinate 2,045,300 downwards.
GGCCGGCCTCAAAGAAATGCCGGTGGAAACTCACGCAAGCCAAGTGGATTAGAGTGGAGCCGGGACCTTTAGAGCCCGTGTAAAAGGGGCATAAGTGACTGCTACTGCTAACAGCTCGCTGGGTGCGATTATAATATAAACCGCTCCGTACCCGCTTAAATACATAAACACAAACTCATTAACGATCTTGTTCATATCTTCACACTTAAAGGGGGAGCTGGCTTTTCCAGTTTTCCACATTACTAACCTGAAAATTGGATTAATAATGTCTGTGAGTGACGAAGCGGACCTTCAGCTCCTTTGTTAAACTTCAACTGAGAAGAAGGAGGAAACAGTGTCTTTACTTTAGTCCCCCCACCCCACCCTTTTGTTCCCAAAATTTACTGTTACTGTCCTTCACTGATAACTTATAAGTTCTGTATCGATTTATTATGTCCTTGCTTTGTAGTACATACACAGGGAACGAACTCTCACTATAGAGTGTATCACATAAACCACAGAAACACTGAGCTACAGCAGACACACAAGCTGTAAGAAGCCACAGAATCAGATAAATAAATCCACTTGTGGCTGACATAGTCACAGACACAGAAAATGGGCCTTCCATGTTGGAGAAAATGTCCTGTTGTTTATCTCCCCGCTGTCTTTAATTTTCTGTTTGGTTTATATAGGGTCTGTTAGCTCCAAGATACTTACTGAGAGTTTATCTGCTATTTTTAGTCTCATAAATTAATTTTTAAGCAGAAAATCTCCTCTGTTGAACACAGCAGGTTTTGCAGCAACTATTTCTGCATTAAACAGTAATAGGTTTAACGTTTGTAGTGGTCGTATCAATGAGCTAAAACCTGCAAAATGTGTCCACAGGGTTAAATATTTTATTCCCCAATGAGAATTTATTGGAGCTGCCCTGCTGTCCCGATCACTGCCAACAGGCTTTATGTCAAATCTACTGATGAACGCGGTCAGTGACTGTAACACCATATAACTTCAGATAAGTCAAAAACTAAGAATGAATCATAAAAAACATTTTAATACTTTTTAAAAATTGTCAAAATAGTTTAAAAGCACAGAACAAAACAATCCACAGCAAGCTAAGTAATTAAGTAATTTACATTGTTTATTAGGACAAACTACTTTGTGGGGCGGATGATTTTTTTTTGGTGGGGCACAGCCCCTATTGACCGGCTGTGTCTGGTTGTAAGTATTTTGTGTTATATATTTCTGTTTGAGAGCACTTCTGCAAACTGAAAGGTTGACGATAAACTGTAGACCAGTGGTGTCCAATCCTGGTCCTGGAGGGCAACTATCTTGTATGTTTTAGATGTTAACCTGCTCTTCAGCAAGTCTTCAAGTTCTGCAGAAGCCTGTTAATCAGTCAGTCATTCAAATCAGGTGTGTCAAAGCAGAGAAACATCTGAAACAAGCAGGACAGCGGCCCTCAGGACCAGGATTGGACACCCCTGCTGTAGACACTTTATTTTGCATTACAGGAATACTAATCCTTCTGATAAAATACTACTTTTGCTTAAATTGAATGAGAATGTTTGTTTGTGATGTGTTTGAGATGTGTTCTAAGGTCTACACAGTAAATGCATCACATATTCCTGCAACTCTGTCCAGGACCAGTATGTGCTTTATTTCAGAGTCCAAGTACCATTTTTGTGACACGGTAAAAGGGCAGATATTTTAAAACATTGCACTCTAGTACACAATGTCATCTACACTGGGTTAGGCATAATGGCTCAGTCAAGTGCACTTTTGCCCTTGTGGTCCTTCCTATCTATGTATTTGAGATGTGATATGGGGGAGGGGGGAAAACACCTTACAACAGTGGCAAACCATGACTATTAGGAAAGAACCTTTAGCTTGGATAAAATATACAGACAGTTATCAGGCTCCCCTCTTGTGGAACCAACTTTTAGTTTCTGACCTTGAGGCTAACACCTTGTTTTTGTTTTAAGACTTTCCTTTTTAATAAATTTTATAGTTTGGGTTGGCTTGAGTTTCCTGAACTATCCCTTAATTATGCTGCTATAAGCTTATTCTGCTGGAGGACATATTGGACACATTTCCTTACTGTGCTGATGTCCTTACTCCCTCAGTGTTCTACGTTTGTATTTGCATTTATTGTTGTCATTAACCTGTGTTTTTCTTTATGCTGATGTAGATTCTTACTCATCTAGGACATGACAATCATAAGTGGTTCAATAGAAGGCAACTTCTTCTATTAATTTTTTGCAACTTTTTACCTTTCATCCAAAGGCCTCTTCAGTTCTGATCGTGGGTTAGGAGTTTCAGGCTTTTGTCATTTTAATGATTGAAATAATAGGGTTGTTAAGGTCATGAGTTACTGACTCACCCCACCATTCTGTGAGGTTTTTGGATCAGTGTTATTTGTTGAATGCTTCTAAACGAGGCTAATATTTGTGCTGTTTTTATCACATATTTCAAGGTGTGAATGGTTGTGAAACGAGTTAAGGCTACACCAGAGACGCATAAAAGACGGAACATGAGGCCATCCTGTTAGTTTAATGTATTTTTTTTTTGTTGTTTCTTTTTTTCCCCAATAGAAACTACATCTGGACTGAGTCTGTGTCTCTCTGTCTCTTTTCTGTCCTTCCATCCTGAGCCTGGTTTTACTCGAGGTCTCTTCCTGTTAAAAGTAAGTCATTCCTTTCCACTGTTTCCAACATACTGCTCAGGATAGGAAATTGTGATGAATTGAAGATTAATTACAGTCTACTAACTTATTTAGATAGATAAGTTGATTGGAAGTTTACAATACATGTGAATGTTTTTGTTTTGTGCCCTGAGATTTTGTGCTCCTTTGTTATGAATTGGAGCTATATCAACAAAATTAATTGAAGTAAATCAACGATAGAAGTACAGCCAATGTCAACTTTCTAAATGTTTCATCAAATCCACCTAATGGTCCATACATATTTGGTAAGAGAAGACACACAAATACACATAAACAGGCATTGGCAAAAATATTATTGTTTGCTTTTGCCTTTCAAGAATGGGCAAAAATAAACACTATTGGTTTGCAAAATACAGCAATTAAGCAATAACGCCTTCCTGTAGTTTTTAAAAAGCCTGCTGCTCCATCTAATGAGAGAAAAAGTCAGTGTTTAGCTGCAGTTTATTTCCATGTGATGGAAATAATGTCTCAGCAGACAAAAGGCATGCTGTGGACCACGGTGCTATTTATTTCATCATCACAGATGCTCATCTGGGTGCTAATTAATGACAATGGAAACCCACAAATCACTAGAAGGAACATTATAATTTTCACTTTACATCTAAATCATTTACTCTTCAGACAGCTGAGAGCTTCAGCTTCTTGATTGAATGGAGGAAGAGAGAATAGTATTTAAGTTTTAAATTAGCGGTTTCTCTGTGGGACTGTGGTTGTGTTTGTGTTTCAGCACTTTGCAGGACTTTAGATTCTGAAAAGTTGCTGCTGTTAACCAGTTCTTAAACACTTAGAAGCAGTCTTGGGGTGACTGGTAAGTCGGGTAAAGCACTTAGGTTTAGATTCTGTAAATCTGCTGCTGTTAACTAGTTGTTAATAAAAAAATGTCATGATTGCCCAAAGGTAAGGGGGAGTGATAATGTTTTTGCTCTTATTTGTGTATGCATTTATTTCTCTTAACCATTAGCAAACTATCTCTTGAATCACTGGATGGATTTTATGAAACTCAGAAAGTAATAATTACAGGTATTGCTACACCTGATTAATGTTTGGAGTCAACTGGATTCATGATGGCAGCCACAGCTCATAGAATTTACTTGTAAGAGACCCATTTAAGGGATGTAGACTGCACCAGACTTAAGAGGAGTGTTGACATTCTTATACATAGAGATATTCCCTTTGTTTATTTTAAAACAGTTTCTGATTCTTATCAGAAACTGTTTTCACAATTTAGAGCACATTTATAATATAAAAAATGGCTCCTGGGGGCTCATCAACTGCAGTAAATATCTGCATATCGGCTAATACCTCGAGTTGAAACTGTTGCAGATCTGATCTAACATCAGATCCATTGGAAACAATTAAAACTTTTGTTGAGTTCAATAAGCAGCTTTCCTCATCTGATTGCTCCCATGCTTTATGCAGATCTCCTTCCTCAATGGCATTAACACTTCTAATCTGGATCAGAACTTGACCAAGTTACTGGATCACCCTAGAATGGCAACAGAGCTTGAGACCACAGTTAAATCTTTACCAAGCGATAAAAGCCCTTAGCACTTAGTTTTCATGGTGTTTTATGGTGCTTAGGTGTAGGTCTAAAATACATTTTATAAAAAAGTAAACCAAACCCCACCAAACAGACTGAACTGTATTTTATGGAAATGATTGGTAATATATGTGTGGGGATCTGGAGTTTTAGCCCCACCTTGGGGCGGCTCCTTCAGCCCTTCTTTTCACAGGTGATCCAGATCCAGTTAATGAAGACTGTCAGTACTTAAGCCTCCAGCTGAGACCAGACCTTCGCTGGAGCATCGAACCTCCTGGGTTAGATTCTCAGCCACAGTTTCTAACCTAAAGTGGTTGATTGTTGACTACGTTCTTTGTGCACCTTGACTTCAGGTTCTTCGCCACGCTACGGGACTACGACCATCACGGATACTTACCTTGGACCTCTGGATACTCACCTGGACAGGATTACTGGCTTGTCGACCTCTTGATCACCTAACACCTCCATCATCTCCTCCACGCCACTGGACACCTCCTGGATCTGTAAGGACAAAAGAACATTAACAAAGCCACCTTGCAGTGCTCGACTGATACTAGGATTGGTACCCGAGACTCACCCTGTTCCTCTTACTTTACAGATCATTCCACGAAACGTTGCACTGTATATATATTGGGCACCTGTAAATAAATTACACTTACCTTCAGCTGTTGTCTCTGCATCTGGTTTTGGTCTAGCTCTTGGACTAGTTACCCTGCGTTCATGTCAGAATGCTCCAGCCAAACCAAAATGTCCAGAGTGGGTCAAAACCAGAACCGTCAGGTTAAGGGGAACCATTTCTATCTAAAGAACAGAGTTCCGTTCTCGTTTGTCAAACGTAGGTTGAAGCTACGGATTGTTTATGTGGGCAAGAGATTTACCGCGAAGATGGCGGACTCCTCTCCCCGAATCAAAAATCCCGAAGCAGCTTCTTGGTTAGCCCAACACGAATCTATGATAAATACACTTTGCGAAAAACTACAGTCAGAAACCGGTCGTCTTGACCAATTAACAATCCTCGCTCATGATATTCATGAAAAACTTTCGTCGTTAATTCCACACGCCGCCGAATGCACTTCCGCTTCCGCTTCCACTGCATCGTCACTTCCGGTACACACTTCCGGACATTTCCGCGAAGTTCCGTCTCCAACTCCCGAACATTTTGCCGGCGAAATCGGTAAGTGTGCTGGTTTTTTGCTGCAATGTTCGCTAGTTTTTGCTCGTGCTCCCCAGTCTTTCATTGATGATGCATCTAAGATATCGTACATCACTGGGTTACCCCAAGACAAGGCGCTAAGGTGGGCCGAAGCCAAATATAGCTTTTGAGCTATTCGGCTAACACCTTTCGACCAGTTCATTGAAGATTTTGAGCAAACTTTTGGCACCCGTTTCAATGAGACTGAAATGACACAGAACTTATGGAACCTTAGGCAAGGACAGCGTTCGGTGGCTCAGTTTGCAATTGACTTTCGTACTTTAGCTGCAACCTCCAGGTGGAATGAGCCCGCACTAAAAGTGGTTTTTGTTCACGCACTTCAAGAGTCAATCAAGGATCAGTTAGCTGGTTGGGATGAACCACGCTCCCTAGATGAGTTAATCGCCTTGACCATCAGATTAGACAACCGTCTGAGGGAGAGACAACGAGAGAAATACTCGTTCAAGTAGGTCGGAACAAGGCACCATAAGTGCTGGAATAGAGCCAGGAACAAACGAAAGTGAAAGCGAACCCATGCAGGTGGGAAGAGCTAGACTCACCCCAGAGGAGAGACTTAGACGCTTAGAGTCCACAGAATGTTTTTATTGTGGAGAGAAGAATCATTTCCAGGCTAAGTATTCACATTTAAAAGGACAGACTCACTAGGTGCCCGGGGGGTACTAGTGGGTAGTCTTGCGCAACCCCTCGGATCCCGATTATTCATTCATGCCACCGTTATTAACCAGCAGATCAAGCTCCCGATACATGCATTAATCAATTCCGGTGCCGAACAAAATCTTATTTCTGACGATCTAGTCAAACAATTGCAGCTAAAAACGGTACAATTATCCACACCTCTCCCTGTTATGGATATTTCTGGTCAGGTCATCACCCAAATCGAGTTTAGTGTTCCTCAGCTTCATTTTCTCACATCAGGTAATCACAGAGAGACAGCTGAATTTCTAGTGTTTTCCGCCCCATCTTCACAGATAATCTTAGGATTTCCTTGGTTACAGCGACATAATCCGATCATTAATTGGACGGAAAAAAGAATTGACTCATGGAGCCCCTTTTGTTTACAACACTGTCTGCAATCTGCGCTACCATCCCCAAGCAACAAGAACGTGTCCGAAGTTAAGACTGATCTCACCAAGGTGCCTACTGAATACCATGATCTGGCGGCAGTTTTCAGTAAGGCTAGGGCCTTGTCTTTACCACCTCACAGACCTTACAACTGTGCCATTGAATTACGGCCTGGAGAACCCTTACCAGCTAGTCGGCTGTTTAATCTCTCGGGCCCTGAACGTGACTCGATGAAGACTTATATTGAAGATTCACTCGCCTCAGGAATCATACGGCCATCCACGTCTCCAGTAGGCGCAGGCTTCTTTTTCGTGGAAAAGAAGGACAAGAGCCTGCACCCCTGTATCGACTACCGAGGGTTAAATCAGATCACGATTAAAAATAAATATCCACTCCCGTTAATCAATTCAGTCCACCAACAACTTCATGCCGCCAAGATTTTCACAAAGTTGGACCTCCGTAACGCTTACCATTTGGTAAGGATCCGGGAGGGGGACGAATGGAAAACAGCGAATACCTGGTCATGCCTTTCGGTCTCACAAATACACCCGCAGTTTTCCAATCCCTCATTAATGATGTACTACGCGACTTTCTGAACATTTCCGTTTTTGTATATCTTGACGATATTCTAATCTATTCCCAGGATCCAGCGCAACACCGGGCCCAAGTGCGAGCAGTTCTGCAAAGACTATATCAGAATCAACTTTTTGTGAAGGCCGAAAAATGTGAATTCAGCGTCACCACCGTCAGCTTCTTGGGTTTCATCTTCGGACAAGGCCATTACCGAACTGACCCAGAGAAGATCAGGGCTGTTGCTGACTGGCCCATCCCCTCTGACCGCAGGCAGCTACAGAGGTTTCTTGGTTTCGCAAACTTTTACAGGCGTTTTATTCAGGACTATAGCAGAGTAGCCACTCCTCTCACACAGTTGACATCCACGAAACAACCTTTTGTTTGGTCCACCGAAGCCCAGTCCGCTTTCGACGAGTTAAAGTCTTGTTTCGTCTCCGCTCCTATTTTACGTCATCCTAACCCTGAACTGCAGTTTATCCTGGAAGTAGACTCTTCCGATTCAGGGGTAGGGGCCATCCTGTCCCAAAGGTCCTCCGAGGACAACAAGGTCCACCCTTGTGCTTACTTCTCCCGTCACCTTACACCTGCGGAGAAGAATTATGACGTTGGGAATCGGGAACTTCTAGCCATTAAGCTAGCCCTGGAAGAGTGGAGGCACTGGTTGGAGGGTTGTGTGGTGCCATTTATTATCTGGACGGATCATAAGAACCTGGCCTATCTACAGACGGCCAAGAGGTTGAACCCCCGACAGGCTAGGTGGTCCCTGTTTTTCGGGAGGTTCAACTTCACCATCACTTATAGGCCAGGTTTGAAAAATGTGAAGCCAGATGCACTCTCCAGGCTATGGGCTAGCCCTGATTCATCTGAGGAAGAAGAGCCAATTATTCCTCCCTCACTAATAGTAGGTGCTCTAACGTGGGACATCAAAAGAGAAATCCGGGAGGCCCAGCGAGGGGAACCTGACCCTGGAGGGGGGCCTCCAGGTAAAACCTACGTCCCTACTACAGTGAGGCCCAGGGTTCTCGAATGGTTACACTCCCAACAATTCACTTGCCACCCAGGAATCCATCGTATGACCCAGCTAACTACTCGTTATTTCTGGTGGCCTAGCCTGGTAACAGATGTTAAGGAGGTTGTTTCCACCTGTCCTACATGTGCCCGATGCAAGAGCAGTAACCAGCCTCCAGCCGGGTTACTACAACCCCTGGCCATCCCTAACCGTCCATGGTCCCACATCGCTCTAGACTTTGTCACGGGGTTACCTCCCTCCCAGGGGCACACCGTGATACTCACCATAATTGACAGGTTCTCTAAGTCAGCA
>NC_051437.1:2001995-2035791 GCF_001649575.2 Kryptolebias marmoratus | reverse complement strand
GGCTCCTTCAGCCCTTCTTTTCACAGGTGATCCAGATCCAGTTAATGAAGACTGCCAGTACTTAAGCCTCCAGCTGAGACCAGACCTTCGCTGGAGCATCGAACCTCCTGGGTTAGATTCTCAGCCACAGTTTCTAACCTAAAGTGGTTGATTGTTGACTACGTTCTTTGTGCACCTTGACTTCAGGTTCTTCGCCACGCTACGGGACTACGACCATCACGGATACTTACCTTGGACCTCTGGATACTCACCTGGACAGGATTACTGGCTTGTCGACCGCTGGATCACCAAACACCTCCATCATCTCCTCCACGCCGCTGGACACCTCCTGGATCTGTAAGGACAAAAGAACATTAACAAAGCCACCTTGCAGTGCTCGGCTGATACTAGGATTGGTACCCGAGACTCACCCTGTTCCTCTTACTTTACAGATCATTCCACGAAACGTCGCACCGTATATATATTGGGCACCTGTAAATAAATTACACTTACCTTCAGCTGTTGTCTCTGCGTCTGGTTTTGGTCTCGCTCTTGGACTAGTTACCCTGCGTTCATGTCAATATGATTACCAATCATGCTTACTTTGATTGGTAACAAAGTAAGCAGGCTTTCCAATATTATAGGCTTTATTGCCAAGAAGCACACACTTTTTTTTTTTTTACTTTTTATGCTAAATCTATATAGGCCTAATGAGTTTTTCATTTTGCTAACAGAGGACGGGGTGTGAGGTGTTTGCAGATGAAGCTTTTCCCTGGGGGTTGGGCATTTGTGTGGAAATGTGTGTGTGTGTGTGTGGGTGGTTCATCCTAGAACCGCTACAGGTGACATAACAGTGTTCTGATACAGACTTAGTTGTATGATGCCATGAAACAAACCCTCCAACATAATTTAAAACATGACCACTGTGGTAATCTGAAATGTCAGTCAGACATCAGGCAGTTTGTTGATTGAGGAGGAATATTGTCTTATTAGAGCAGGACTCATAGTTTGAACTGAGGTCAGATCTCATGCTTATCTCCCAGAAACTCTGGATTTATTTTTCTGATTGTATTGCCTTTGTCTGCACTTAGTTTGGTATCTACATTAAATTCCTTGCAGTTTACGCATCCTGGTTCCTATTGTCCCCCCTCTTTCCCACCAAACTCTGGCTGGTGTTTGAGTGTGTCCAAGGCTGATAGCATTGATTTCAGGAATCATTCCATCTCAACCAGCAGTTCCCACAGGCTCGCCACAAAAGAAAAAAAAACGTTGATTTCACTCACACCACACAAAGAAAAAAAAAGTTACCTCCTGCCCAAACACTTGTTGTGCCAAACAATCTGAAGTTCCACTCTTTCAATTCCATCTCCCTGTAGTTTCTTTTTGTGTACATTACAGTCTTTCTTTTGTTCACAAACACATTTCTGATAGACAAAAAATATTCAGTTGCTACTGGAAATGGACACACGTTGGGAAAAATGTGGAGAGTTTACAAAGCTTTTAAAAAAAGGCACAAGATAAGGAGAAAAATGGGAAAGTGTGATAAGTGAAAATGTTCAGACTAAACAGGCTCTGAGTTCATTGCTAAAACAATGAGCGAATACGTGAAATGTTGCACAGACTCACTGTGTAAAAGCTCTGCTGAATATTTCTGACCTTTTTAAAAAAAAGTGTATTTTACCCAGGCTTTCCCTCTGTACACCTGCAACTTGTAGAAGACACCCTAGAGACTTGGCGTTATGTTTTTGGTGAAGGTGGGATGTGTTCCATGCAGACACAGAGGCACCAGACTCAGGGTTCTGAGTTGTGGGGAGACCTTGGAGCATTTATTCCGTCCAGCCATGCTTCTCCTTACACCTTTCAGGCAATAAAACATACTGTCAGCATTCATTTAAAAAAAAAAAAACATCACCAAAGCAAGATCTATTGTCTGCTCTAAAGCCACAAACAGCCATTTATGACGTATAGTGCCATCTTCTTTAAACCAAACACAAAGCCTCCACATGGTAATTATATGAACGAAGAAACCAGACTTTTCATTAAAACTTTTGTTCAGTAACTAAAACATTTAGCAGTAGTTATTTGGCAAACTAAAATAAAGAAACAAACAGAAATAGCTTGATGATGTCATGAAGTGGGGTGAAGGAGTTGAACCCTGAGCGCAGACTCATATTGAAAAATAAACCAATTTATTTGGAAACAAAAACAAAGAGCTGACGTGGCAGCAAACAAAACCTAAACTCAACAACACTAACAAACTTGAACAAACACGAGCAGACTTGAGACGAGACGAAAACCAAACAGAGCATGGGGGGGCGACGAGACACGAACAACCAGGAACACAGCACATCGGGGAGGCAAGAATACGACAATGAACCAGCAGAGAGGTGGAGAACGTGACCAGGTTTTAAACACAGAGGGTAATGAGTTAAGTGGGCGCAGGTGAGTGATGGCAATTGCAGGCAGGTGGAGATTGGCGTGGCAGGAGAACAAGAGATAGACTGAGGAGAAGTGAATGATGGCTAAGGCACAGGAAGTAGGCGGTAAGTCTTGATTAGTCTTGAAATCGGTCAAAGAGGGTGTGTCCTCTGGTAAGTGGAATCCAATTAAACTTACTAAAGAAATCAACTCTCTTGTTGGAAAAGTGAAATATGTTAAAGTGTTGAGAGATGGATCTTTATTGATCATTTGTAATGATGTTGAACAAAAAGAAAGGGCACTGAATATTAAATAAAGTCCGAGGCGAGAATGTGAGGGGGAGAATGTTAGAAGTGTGGCGTTATCTCAGGTATTTCTCCTGATGTGCCAGTTAAATCTAATATGTCAGGAGGGAAAATAGTTGAAGTGAAACGGTTAAAAAGAAACAAAAATGGAGAAAGGAGTGATAGTTTTTCTATTATGCTAAAGTTTGAAGAAAAAACTCTACCAGATAGTGTTTGTGGGATATTTGAGTTATGCTGTTCGACCATTTATTCCTCCGCCACTGAGGTGTTTTAAATGTCAAAAGTTTGGACATGTCGCGGCAGTATGCAAAGGGAAACAGAAGTGTGGGAGATGTGCTGGGGATCATGAGTATGGGAAATGTGAGGAAGGAGCTCCTTTGAAATGTTGTAATTGTGGAGGTGGGCATAGTTCAGGTTTCAGGGGATGTGTAGCCAGTAAAAGAGCTGTGTAAGTACAGAAAATTAAAATCCCTACTGGGATCACTTATGCAGAAGCGACTAAAAGAGTACCTGTTCAAACAAGGATGCATCCAAAGGAAATGACATGGGTAGAAAAAGGAAGTTCTGATAGTCTGGAATGCAGCATGATTAATGATGACACCCTACTCATGACGAAAGAGGATTTTGTTTTATTCATGGTGGAGGTTATAAATTGCACTGCTCATACACAAAGGAAAACGGAAAAAAATCAAATAATTATGAAGGCAACCCAAAAGTATCTTGATTTTAAGAATGTTAGCTGGGAATCAATTAAGGAAAAACTGAACAAGATGCAATCTTCTCAACTTCAATGCAGTTGTGGCCGTTCTTCTTTATGTTAGTTATATTCCAGTGGAATGCAAGAAGTCTCATTTATAATGGTCTAGAGTTTAAAAAATACATTTCTGATTTGACATTAAGCCTCATCTGATTTGCATTTAAGAAACTTGGCTTAAGCCCCAATTAGATTTTGTAATTCCTGGATATTCAACAATTAGGAATGATAGAAAGGAAATACAATGTGGGGGAGTGGCAACTTTTGTGCAAAATAGTATAAGATATAAAGTGGAGTCAATAGGGCAGAATTATGAATCAATAGTTGTTTAGGTCTGGATAGGAAATGGTCAGATTTCAGTGATTATTCTGCATAATTCTAGCAAGAAGCTGACCATTCAAGACCATAATGAAGTAAATGAACAGAATGAAGGAAAAACTGTATGGTGTGGTGATTTCAATTTACATAATATTTTATGGGGGAGTCTAAATACAGATGCAAATGGAGTGATCGTTGAAGAATTTCTTGAATTAAATTTACTGTTTTGTGTTAAGGGTGGGAGTCCTAATAGGTATGTTTGTAATAGGAATTTAGAAAAAGTTTTAGATTTAACATTGGTGTCAAATGGAATTGCTGGTATTACATCTTGAGAGGTGCTGAGTGATTCTCCTACGGGTAGTGATCATTTTCCTTTTATAATATCAGTTGGTTCTGAAGTAGTTAAAGAAGAGGAAATACAGATTCCAAGATGGAGGCTAATTAGGGCTAATTGGGAATTATTTCAATATTTAGTTAATAATCAGTGTGATAAATTAGATGAAAATTTGTTTTCTGACGTGGAGTTGTGTAATTCAAAAATTGTCTGTTATTGTTAATGCTGCTGAAACTTCAATCTCTAAAACAGAGGGAAGAGGAAATAAAAAATCTATTCCATGGTGGAATGAGCAATGTAGTATTGCTATAAGGGGAAGAAATGAAGCTTTTAAATTGGTAAGGAGATACCATGCTTTTGAGGCATTAATTCAATATAAGAAAGCACAAGCTATAGTTAGGAAGACTATTAGAGCAGCTAAGAAGGCATGTTGGAGGCAGTATTGTAATTCTATTGGAAGAGAATCTAAGTTATCTGAGGTATGGAGAGTTATTAAGAAAATAAATGGTGTTACTTTTCCTTACCTGTTCTAGAATTTAACAGGAAAATAGCTGTTAGTAATAAAGAGAAAGGCAGAGTTATTAGCAGAAACATTAATTAAAGTACATAGTTCAGAGAATTTATCTGGAGATATAAAGAGTTATAAAGAGATGATTTTAGCAGAAAATCCAGGAGTCACTATTAAGAGAATAGTTACAAATCATGGTTTGGATATGCCTTTTACTTTATATGAGCTGGAAAAAGCTATTTTTAATGCTAAACAGTCTACACGAGAAAACGATGGAGTTTGTTATATTATGCTTAAACATTTAAATGATATATGTCTTACTGTTATTTTAAAACTTTTTAATCTGATTTTGGAGATGGGGATTATTCCTGCAGCATGGAAACAGTCAGTTATAATTCCTATATTGAAGCCAGGTAAAAATCCAATAGACCCTTCAAATTTTAGGCTTATAGCTTTTACATCTCAATTAGGGGAAATAATGGAGAGAAATATAACAGATAGACTGTCATATTTTCTTGAATGTAAAAATTTATTCTGTCCTTTTCAAAGTGTTTTTTGTGAAGGGAGAAATATGATGGATGCAGTACTGTGCTTGGAGTCAGAATTAAGAAAAACTCAAACAAATAAAGAAATAGTCTTCTTTGACATAGAAAAGGCGTATGGTATGTTATGGAAAGAGGGATTATTGATTAAATTAGGAAAACTTGGCATAGGAGGTAAGATTTACAACTGGGTTTTAGATTTTTTGTTTGGTAGAGAAATTCAAGTTAGAGTTTGGGCTGATTTCTCTACTAGATATATTGTTGAGAATGGTACCCCACAAGGCATTATCTAATTTTTAACCTGAAAAAAAGAGAAATTCAAAAGTAATACATTACATGATTGACTAACCATTTTTATGTTGGCTAATGTCATTTATCTATGGCAGCCATCTTGAATTGGACTGACTCTAAACAATCAGTTGTAGATGTACATTCTATGATTACTGTCTGAAAGTTTAATTAAAATTTGCGTAGTGATTTCTAAGATGGTTTGATGACAGACAAATAGGGTTGACACTCACAGATAATGCTAAAGTTTTAAACAAAGATCTTGCATCAATCAATCAAATTTTATTTGTATAGCACATTTCAGCAGCAAGGCATTTCAAGGTGCTTTACATAATTAAAAAACAAAACAAAAACAGCATGTGACATTGAACAAACAGTAAGAAAGAGAGAGAAAAACATCGAATCATAGAAACATCAAGCATTAGCAGATCTAGCATTTGGAGAATGTGTCGTCAATGACTTTCAGCTGTGACAAAACAGTTTTTAGCATAATACCTGTAAAACTGACTCAATTATAGCAATTTTTGTCTTTTAAAAACAGCTTGTTTTTGGACTAAATATGTCTTAAATTGAATTGACTCAAAAATAATTCCTTTGTAGGCATATATTCAATGATTATTTTCTGAGAGTTTCGTTAAAATTCATCCAGTGCTTCAGGAGATATTTTGGTAACTAACACACAGACAGACACAAACCATTATTTTCCACCTTTTGCCTTTTGGGTACAGGTGATGAAAATATACGCACGCACCATGTGTGTATATATACACATGTATACATACATATACACGCACACACACACATATATACACTGCTCAAAAAAATAAAGGGAACACTCAAAAAACACATTCTAGATCTGAATGAATGAAATATTCTCATTGAATACTTTGTTCTGTACAAAGTTAAATGTGCTGACAACAAAATCACACAAAAATCATCAATGGAAATCAAATTTATTAACCAATGGAGGCCTGGATTTGGAGTCACACACAAAATTAAAGTGGAAAAACACACTACAGGCTGATCCAACCTTGATGTAATGTCCTTAAAACACATCAAAATGAGGCTCAGTATTGTGTTTGGCCTCCCCATGCCTCTATGATCTCCCTACAATGCCTGGGCATGCTCCTGATGAGGTGCCGGATGGTCTCCTGAGGGATCTCCTCCCAGACCTGGACTAAAGCATCTGCCAACTCCTGGACAGTCTGTGGTGCAACGTGACGTTGGTGAATGGAGCGAGACATGATGTCCCAGATGTGCTCAATCGGATTCAGGTCTGGGAAACGAGCAGGACAGTCCATACCTTCAATGCTTTCATCTTGCAGGAACTGCTGACACACTCCAGCCACATGAGGTCTAGCATTGTCCTGCATGAGGAGGAACCCAGGTCCAACCACATCAGCATATAGTCTCACAAGGGGTCTGAGGATCTCATCTCAGTACCTAACGGCAGTCATGCTACCTCTGGCGAGCACATGGAGGGCTGTGCCGCCCTCCAAAAAAATGCCACCCCACACCATAACTGACCCACTGCCAAACCCGTCATGCTGAAGGATGTTGCAGGCAACAGATCGCTCTCCACGGCGTCTCCAGACTCTCTCACGGCTGTCACATGTGCTCAGTGTGAACCCGCTTTCATCTGTGAAGAGCACAGGGCACCAGTGGTGAATTTGCCAATCCTGGTGTTCTCTGGCAAATGCCAAGCGTCCTGCACAGTGTTGAGCTGTGAGCACAACCCCCATCTGCAGACGTCGGGCCCTCATACCATCCTCATGGAGTCGGTTTCTAACCGTTTGTGCAGACACATGCACATTTGTGGCCTGCTGAAGGTCATTTTGCAGGGCTCTGGCAATGCTCCTCCTGTTTCTCCTTGCACAAAGGTGGAGGTAGTGGTCCTGCCATGTCTCCTGGTGTACTGGCCTGTCTCCTGGTAGCGCCTCCAGCCGCTGGACACTACGCTGACAGACACAGCAAACCTTCTTGCCACAGCTCACATTGATGTGCCATCCTGGATGAGCTGCACTATCTGAGCCACTTGTGTGGGTTGTAGAGTCCGTCTCATGCTACCACGAGTGTGAAAGCACCACCAACATTCAAAAGTGACCAAAACATCAGCCAGAAAGCATAGGTACTGAGAAGTGGTCTGTGGTCCCCACCTGCAGAACCACTCCTTTATTGAGTGTCTTGCTAATTGCCAATAATTTCCACCTGTTGTCTATTCCATTTGCACAACAGCATGTGAAATTGATTGCCAATCAATGTTGCTTCCTAAGTGGACAGTTTGATTTCACAGAAGTTTGATTTACTTGGAGTTATATTGTGTTTTTCAAGTGCTCCCTTTTTTTTGAGTAGTGTGTAAATATATATCCTACCAATGGCTGGAAAAAGCTGGACTCAAGGACAGCACAGAGGCACTCATCCTGGCCGCCCAGGAACAGGCCCTAAACACCAGAGCAATAGAGGCTCAGATCTACCACACCAGACTAGACCCAAGGTGTAAGTTGTGCAAGGAGGCCCCTGAGACAGTCCAGCACATAACAGCAGGGTGCAAGATGCTGGCAAGGAAAGCATACATGGAACAACATAACCAAGTGGCTGGCATAGTGTAGAGAAACATCTGTGCAGAATATGGACTGGAAACCCCAAGATCAAAGTGGGGAACACCCCCAAAGGTAGTGGAGAATGACCGAGCTAAGATCCTGTGGGACTTCCAGATCCAGACAGACAAAATGGTAATGGCGAACCAACCGGACATTGTGGTGGTGGATAAACAACAGAGGAAAGCAGTTGTGGTGGATGTAGCAATACCGAGTGATTGCAACATCAGGAAAAAGGAGCACGAGAAACTGGAGAAATACCAGGGCCTCAGAGAGGAACTGGAAAAGGCCTGGAAGGTAAAGACCACAGTGGTGCCTGTGGTCATCGGGGCCCTCGGAGCAGTCACCCCCAAACTGGAGCAGTGGCTACAACAGATCCCAGGAACAACATCAGACATCTCAGTCCAGAAATGTGCAGTTCTAGGAACAACCAAGATACTGTGCAGAACCCTCAAGCTCCCAGGCCTCACATGCAACTTGAGTGGCATCCCATTCTTAATCCATAGGGTTTTATATGATGTTGGCCCACCCTTTGCAGCTATAAGAGGTTCAACTCTTTTGAGAAGGCCTCCCACAAGGTTTAGGAGTATGTTTATGGGAAATGTTGACCATTCTTCCAGAAGCTCATTTGTGAGGTGAGACACTGATGTTGGATGAGAAGGCCTGGCTCACAGTCTCTGCTCTAATTCATCTCAAGGGTGTTCTATTCGGTTGACGTTTAGGATGCTATGCAGGCCAGTCAAGTTCTTCCTCACCAAACTCACTCATCCATGTCTTTATGGACCTTGCTTTGTGCACTGGTCATGTTGGGACAGAAAGAGGCCAACCCCAAACTATTCCCACAAAGGCCACATAAAGCTTGGAGGTCTGTAGTTATTGACACTGCAGAACCTTGGCAACCTCTGTGCACTATATGCTTCAACATCCACTGAGCCTGCTCTGTGGTTTTACATGGCCTACCATTTCATGGCCGAGTTGCTGTCGCTCCCAATCGCTTTGACGGTGTTATAATACCACTAACATTTGACTGTGGAATATTTTGTAGAGAGGAAATTCAACAACTGGACTTATTGCACAGGAAGCGTCCTATCGTTGTATCGCGCCGGATTCACTGAGCACCTGAGAGTGACCCATTCTTTCACAAATGGTTGTAGAAGCAGTCTGCATGCCTAGGTGCTTGATTTTATACACCTGTGGCCATGAAAGTGATTGGAACACCTGAATTTTATGATATGGATGGGCGAGCAAATACTTCTGGCAATATAGTGTGTATATATATTTATATAATAATTTTGTTTGTTCTGACTGCACAGCTTCAGAATCAATACACACACGCGGACACGTGTAGCGTCCATATTTACTTCCAGAGGTCATGTCTTCTTCTGTGCATGAGGTCTCTTCAGGGAACATGAAACATAGAGCATTCACATGGGAGTTTGATAAGTCACTTTAAATTATAATGCGAACAACCATGCAAAAAATCAGACTTGAGCATTTAGACCTGCAGTTTCAATGAAGTGTTAGAGAATCAAACTTCTCTCCTCTGCTTTCTTTTATCTCACACAGCCTTGAAATCATTCTTTTTTCACTGTCACATATAATCTAGTATTTAATGGTAACTAATGAAAGAATGTACATAATGTAACCTGAGCCTATAATTTGCAAGCATGGTATGCAGGAATTTGGAGTCAATTAGCACCAGAGTACGTCTATAATTTTAGAGTGGCGTTACTCAGGATATTTTAGTATTTGTGCTGAGAAACCAGCATCTTTGTGAGCTATGAATTCTGTCCTCAGAAAGACAGGTCGTTTGTTCTGTGTGTTTTAAAGTTAGATGTTTTTTCTTTTTGTACCAGATAATCAGGTAAACCTCATAAATGTAATGATGTACTTCCTGTAAACTGATAAAATCAAATACAAAAAAATCAGTTGTAACAACTTAATATGATGACAACATGTCTTTCAGACCCCAGCTTCACTTACTCTTGGTATTTTTTAAAGATCTTTTTGCTCCAATTATTTTTTTTTCAACATCAACACAATTTAACAAAATTATTGAAATTACCCCAAATTTGTAACATTTATACTTTTTTGCATAGAAATACATAAATACATACATGATATCTTTTCAATTCCTTAAAAATCATTGTTTTTTAAAAAATCTGCTTCAGCATGTTTGGTCTACGTATTTGTGCCTTGTTAAGCTACTTTTATTCTACTTGTTTTAGCTTTTGGCAATTGTGTTGGTATTTTGACTTTTTAGCTATGATTTTGCTAAATTTAGGTAGTGTTTTTAGTTCGTTTTGCTGATTTTAGTGTCCGTTCTGTCTGTTTTCACTTTGACAATTCAGTGAACAATTCATTTATCAACAGTCATTCAGCACTCAGTGAGGAGGCTGCAGTGAGGGTCAGATCAGCACTGGAGCATCGCTTGCCTTTGGTAAAGCTACTCGGCCGCTACCAAATTCTGTCTCCTGATGTTTGCTAATGTTTTATGTCTTCTGTGTGCTCTTAGAGTTACCTGCTTCCTGGAATCCGGTCTGGTCTGAGTCACTTGCCGCTTCTACACAGGAGTACCCCAAGAGCCACTCACCTGAGTCAGTCTGCACTGCTGCCTGTCTGCCTCCTTCAAGGAACCAACCTGTCAGTGGAACTCTTACCTGTAAATACTTACCCACACATCAGGGATCAGCTAACCCGGAGAACCTCCACTCGAGAACACTCACCCCGCCTCTCACCTCAGTGCTGAGTCCTCTCCACAAACCAGTAAGGAATCTGAAAACGTTACTTAACTGTTGCCATTACCCATACTTACCACCAACCTTCCCTTCCAGATCCGGATCACTTACCTTTACCGTTGCCTCCTGAGTCTGTCTGTCGCCAAACTGCTCACATTTGACTGTTCTGTGAAACCTGACAATTATCTCTTCTTGTGTTTCCTGTCTTTTCACATTGTTCTATTTTTTTCAGGAAACAATTATTCCTGCAAGGAAAAAAAAAACAATTAGAATAAACTGAATTCAAAAAGGAAGACGTGCAATCACCCACCAAAACTTTCTCTTTAGTTTGTTATCAAATTTTGTTTCATAAAGAAAACATTCAGGTTGCTGTGGTGTTGAATGACCTTGGGGTTGAGCAGAAAGACTTTATCTCACTATGGCCTAAAATTCTTTCACCCATAAACTGAGTACAGTTCTCCTGTAAGACAAAAGGGAAAGTCTCTTAAAACATAATCATTTTCACACTGAATAATTACACACACACACAAAATGACAAATTATTTTTCAAGTTTCAAGAGCTTTTATTATCATATAAATAGATCTTATTTTAAGAACGAATCATGTTTTTCTTCACAAACTTTAGGAATATATGTAAACAATCTGTGAATAACAAATTAGATTTCCACAAGTACATACATGTGTCCCAAAACAATCAAGATTTACTCAGGTCAAAATGAACATTTTAGAGAACAGTTGATCAAAGATGACAGTAGGTCAGAGGTAATGAAAAATGGGTGGTACTTCATGCTACATTTGGACAAACCTAAAAAAATAAGATCATGCATGTTCTGTTAGTATTTAGAGTATGTGTTGGATATGATCCTCAGCTGCTAAATTTTTGCTCAATATCTCAAAAATTGACAGTTAAAGCAGTTTCTGTGTTTCTAAAGCTCAGTTGGCTGTGGTTGCCATTTAGAATGGGGTTTACTCCAAATGTCCAAATACTTTCCAAAAGTTTAAATAAAATTTACTGGAAGGATTCATGAGATATTTTGATAAGAGACAGAAATTTGACTCTAATAGTTAATGGCAAAGTTTTAAACACAGATATTATATTAATATTATTATATATTATTATTATTATATAATATTATATTATATTACACGTTCTGTTAAAACACAGAGTATTTGTTGGGGATGACTCTTAATGACTACCAAACCAAATTGTTCATGACTTATAGCCATTTTTGTGTTTGCAGAGGTTAAATAGCTGTGAAGACCATCTTGAATAGGGTTGATTCCAAAAGTTAATCATTTGTAGATGAACATCTAATGATTACTTTCTGAGAAAATCATTAATATTTGTCCAGTGGTTGATGAGATATTCTGCTAATTGTCAAACAAATAAACATGCACAGGCAAAAACATCATCTCCCATCTTTTAGCAATAGGCCATGATAAAAATACAAACCTTGACTGTAAGGTTTCACAAGAAAGCAAAATAATAATAATAAAAAAGGAATGCTTCTGGTAAAAAGGGATCACTGTGAGAATGCTAGCATGACAATTGATAAAAGAAAACCCGAAAATGCCAGGGGCCACGATAAAGACAAGACAACCAAATAGAAGAGATGAGAAACAAAAACAAGTGTTGGTAAAGAACTGAGATGTTGTGTTTGGTGGGAAAGATCATATATTGTTCTGTAGCACTGCAGGGGATTAATTACAGGATAGGAAATAATAAGTTCTGCTGAAGAGTTATAAATAAACAGCTGAGAGAGCAGCTGGATATAAACTGTCTCTGGGTTCCTCACAGAGTCAGAATTCTGTAAGGTTTATATCCACAGTATTTGTTCCTAAATTTCAGATCAGCTAAAAACATGTTCAGTGTGTCTTAAATGTGTACCCTGTGTAGTTTTGAACATGAAATATAACTGTAAGACGTTAGAAACTTAAAAAAAAAATCTAACAAGATTAGTGAAACACTTGTTGAATATCGAGTGTTTCACCTTAAACCTCAAAACCACAAACAGAAACTTCTTTGAAAGAAAATCAAAAGATCTCTTGAAACCTTTGTTCAAACCATGCTATGTTGACTTTTTGGCTTGTTGCCCTCCCCTCTCTGCCTCAGGAACAGCTGTTCTGGTTTTTGTAAATACCTGCCTGTCTGGACTTACGAATGCACTTACCTGCTGGACTTACTTGTCATTGGATTCTGGATCCTCCACCTGGAATTCCTCTTCTGGACCTCGCTGTCTCCGCGTCTCTCCATACGCAGCACCTGTAAGAAAAGAAACACGAAACCATTACCTGCGCTTAGTTACTCCAAACTGAATCTGTACCCGAGACTCACCTTGCCGTTTCAGATCCTCCTGGCCACTCCTTACTATTGCACAATTTTGGGACACTTGTAAATAAAAACACTTACCTTTTTACCTCATCTCCGTGTCTGGTTTCCGGTCTCACTCTTATGACAAATCCTGGTTTATGTCAAAAATATTTTTTGTAAATGTACAATAAAACATAAAAACACACAAGATTGATAGCAGAAAATAACACTCTTGAAAAAGTTTTGCCTGTTTTTGTGATGACTTTATGGTTTAATGATTAAATCATCCTTATTATTATTCTGTTTAAAATGTTTGACTTGTTGTTGCAGAGCTTTAAAATAAGCATGCAAATTAAAACAAAACATGCAGCTTAATTGGGAAAAGTATCCAATGACTTTTGGAGAATGTACGGTACATTGCACAAAGTAGACAAAATGTGAAAAAAAAACAACCCAAAAGAAGAGAGGAGAAAGTAATGGAGATAAATAAAATTTTGGCAAAATGCAATGAAAAAACCCAGCCCCCTTTGAAGTGTGGTAGAAATTAGGAAAATTGTAAAGATGTGTGTGTAGCAAAAGCTGAGTAACCAAAAACACAGGTGCAGGGCTCTAATGAGCCATATTTCAAGAACACCGACAGGTGAGAGTTTCAAAGACATGATGAGAACAGCAAGGGTATGCAGTACCCATAATTTCCAAGTACTGATAAGATTTGGACAGTGTTCCCAATAAATCATTACATACTCAATCTATTGCATATACATTTAGTAAAGCATTATTGTTTTAAAAAAATGGACTCAGAAGTAATTTAAATTTTAGTGGGATTAAAGTATATTCATTTTAAATCAATGCCAAACATTACCCAACCATTTAAATACAATAAAAGCTAAAGTTGAAACTATTTTTTATGTGATGATACAAAAAGTGGGTGACACAGCAGAGCAGTGGTTGGAGCTGTCACCTCCTAGCAAGAAGGTTGTGGGATTGCTTCCTAACCTGAGGCTTTTTGGTGGACTTTCCATGTTCTCCCTGTGCTAACATGGGTTTACTCTGGGTACTCCAATTTCCTCCCACAGACCAAAAACATGCACATTAGGTTAATTGGTAACTAAATTGTCACTAGGTATGAATGAGAGTGTGAATGGTTGTTCGTCTCGTTTGTCTCTATGTGACCCTATGATGGACTTGCGACCTGTCTACGGTGTCCCCTGCCTCTCTCGCAGTGATGGTTGGAAATAAGCACCAGCTCCCCACAACCCAGAAGGGAGAAGTGGGTAAAGAAAATGGATGGATACAAAAAGTTACACAACAGGATCTTCATAGATCCTACATACTTTACAGTAGAAACGTCATTCAAAGATTAAACAGGTCACAGATGTCAGGATTTATCAACTAGTCAACAGTGAGCAGCTCGAGGACAGACAGACTCAGGAGACGCAGCGTAAAGGTAAGTGAGTTTATTTACAGTGAAGGAGTGTACCCAGGACCAGGATCTGGAAGGGAAGGCAGGTGGTGAGTATTTGTTTTGTTGCTCGCAGGTTGTGTTGGTAATTCATCGTTTAGTGATAGTTGTTTGTCTTACAGGAGAGTGCTGAAAATCGGCTTGCAGGAGTGTGGTACCAGTTGTGGTCGGAGGAGAAGGTTTCCCAGTAATTCGGTTTCGGACGGAGAGGTAAGTACTTCCAGTACACAGGTTATCGGAGGAGGCAGACAGGCAGCATTGCAGACAGGCTCGAGTGAGTGGCTTCGGGATCTTCAGGTGGCGGCCAGTGACTCAGATCAGACAGGGCTCGAGATTACAGGTAACTCCAAGGCAAGCGATGCTCCAGCGCTGGTCTGATCCAAATGGCCACCTTAAGTATGCAGCCACTCTGATGAGCCAGATCCTCTGCAAGCGCAGGTGATTAATTCACCAGCCAATGGGAGAACAGGAACCAGCAACCAGGAAGCAGATTCACCAAACACCACAACAGAAGGTTTTCATGTCTGTCATATCTTCTAAATAAAACAGTAGAAACATAAAAATTCACCTGTGTGACCATCATCAGCAATAAGATTTGACTTGTAGATTTCTCACACCAGCAGTTTGTGTGAAGTTTACTTTTCAGTCTGCATTTTTGTCTGCCTCTCATTAACTTGGCAGTCGGGAAATGACAGAAACATGTGTGTGCTTATCTCAATGAATATAAAGGGTAACTGGCAGCCGTTAAAAATTTTCTTTTGATTTTAGTTCTCTTTCCACTTCCTGCACGTTTCAAACATGAAAATGTAGGCAAATTTCTTATCCTAAATGTGTTGGAATTTTGGTCAGTAGCTGTATTAGCGCTCTTTAAAGTTTCTTCTGAAGCTTTCTTTTGGAATGTTCCTCAATACAACGTGAGGTTCTTTTAGTGAAACAATGTTATGTCAATCCATCTATCCATCTTCTACTGCTTATCCGTGGTCATGCAACAAGTCCGGGAGAGAAACCCAGACATCCATTTCCAAAGTGACACACTCCAGCTCCTCCTGGGGAATCCCAAGACGTTCCCAGGCCAGAGAGAATACATAACCCCTCTAGCAAGTTCTAGGTCTGCCTCAGTGTCTCTTTCCAGTGGGACATGCCAGAAAAACCTCCAAAGAGAGGCATCCTAATCTGATGCCTCAACCACGTCAACTGACGCCTTTTGATGTGAAGGAGCAACAGCTCTACTCTGAGCTCCCCCAGAGCTCTTCACGTTCTGTCTATGGATAAGGCCAGTCACCCTATGAAGGAAACAAGGCTCATGACTGAGCCTTGAGATCCTGTCCATGAACATCACAAACAGGATCAGAGACAAGGGACAGTCGTGATAGAGTCCAACTTGCACAGAGAACGAGATTGACTTTGTGCCAAGAATGCGGACACAGCTTTAGTTATACAGGGACCAGATAGCCTTCAAAAGTAACCCAGACACCCTGTACCTGCAGCACCCCCCATGGAGTACCTCGGGGAACACAGTCATAAGCCTTCTCTAGATCTACAAAAGACATTTAGACTGGAGAATCAAACTCTGATGACGTCCTTAGCAACCCAGCAAGGGTAAAGATCTGGTCTACTGTTCCACGACCAGGATGATGTTATGTTTCAGAGTCAAATACAAAAAAGCAGCCTATACCTCCGTGCTAAGATAAGTTGTACCTCACTATAATTATTTTCCACAGAATATGCAACATATTGCAAAAAATTATATGATTTTATAGTACGTTAATTAAGCTTGGTATGAACAGAATATATGTATGTGAATGAGTGGGAGGCAAGTGAAACAGTGAAGCTACAAGGAGCCGAGGTCACAAAGGTGCAGGACTTCAAGTACTTAGGGTCGACTGTCTAGGAAAACGGGTAGTGTGGTATACAAGTGAAAAAGAGATTCCAAACAGGATGGAAAGCATTGAGAACAGTGTTGGGAGTGATCTGTCACAAAAAGGTGGCAGCAAAGATCAAAGGAAAAGTTAATGGCAGCACAGTGGTTTAGTGGTTAGCACTGTTGCCTCACACCAAAAAGGTCCTGGGTTTAAGCCCTGGGTTGAACCTGGGGTCTTTCCGGTTAGAAGTTGCATGCTCTCCTCGTGTTTTCCACAGGTACTCTGGTTTCCTCCTACAGTCTAAAAACATGTATGTTTGACTGCTTTAAAGCTAATGAAAAAGAGATCTTGTCATATTGGTTGTTTGTAGTTCTTAAACCCAGAGTCGAATCGCAGAAACAGAACGGAGGACAACAGGTAAGTAGAATAAAAATGTTTATAAAAGTAGTGGGGAGGATGTAACCAGAAGAGCTGTAACAAAAAGATATGGGTAAGTATGGATTGTTTGTACCTTTCTTGTTCTTAGGCTTGAAAGGGAGGAGGATTCCAGGTCTAGTTGTTGAGGCAAAGTCCACGTTGGTAGATACAGTGGAAAGTGGCAGGTCAGAACTTTAGTTGTGTTGCAGGTCCAGAGCAAAATCCAAAACAGTGGGGTTGAGGTCAGTTGGAGTTCCTTGGTTTCACATGGATGGAGGAAGAGAATCTGCTGACTGGGTCTCGGGAGGCACAAGGACTGCAGGAGCATACAAGACAAAAGGTGAGACTAAAAATCTTAGATTTAGGAAAATCTCACGAGCAGAGGCTTAGAATGAGCTACCCAAAGGCATGCAACATTCTAGCGTTGAGTTTAGGCCAGGCTGGAGGTTAAGTACCTACCAGGTGGTGATCAGCTGGGATTACAACCAGTTGATGGTAATTTGCTCCACCCCCAACTTGGAACTGCAAAAGAGGTGATTAAAAGCACAATACCCTAGAATCCTCACAGTACCCACCCTGATTATCTGGTCAATGGGATAGGGACCAATAAATCTTGGAGCCAGCTTACGGGGAGTGTCTTTCAATGAGATGTCAGGAGTAGATAACCAAACCTTTTGTGCAACTTGGTAATGCAACGTGTTGATGATGATCAGCATATTTTTTGTTTGCAGCAGCAGTTTAGAGTAGAGCAGTCTTGGTCTGGCACCAAATTCTTCTGCAGCACCTTAAATGGAGCTGAACTGATGGCACAGCCATTTCAGCCTCTTGACTGGGAAACAGAGGTGGTTGGTAGACCTATGGCAGAGGAGGTATGAGTATTGTGAGCATATTCCACCCCTGTCAATTGTGAACTCCAAGTCGAGGGATTGTCTTCAATAATACATCTAAGGGCAGCTTCCTATTCTTGATTACACCTTTCTGTTTGTCCATTAGACTGAGGATGATAGCCAGAAGTTAAACTTGGTGAAGCTCCTAAAGCGTTACAAATTCTTTCCATACCTCAGAAACGAACTGGGGTCCACGGTCAGAGACAATGTCTAGTGGAATTCCACAAAGGAAAAAAACGTGTTGAGAGATTAATTGTGCTGTTTCCATGGACTGGAGTTTTGGAAGAGAGACAAAATGGGCAGACTTGGAAAATCAGCCAATGAC
Source organism: Kryptolebias marmoratus (assembly GCF_001649575.2). Classification (NCBI taxonomy): domain Eukaryota; kingdom Metazoa; phylum Chordata; class Actinopteri; order Cyprinodontiformes; family Rivulidae; genus Kryptolebias; species Kryptolebias marmoratus. The sequence continues at coordinate 2,017,746 of NC_051437.1, read as the reverse complement.
AGTGAAGATGACAGTATTACCATTAGAGGGTGGAAGTCCAGTGATGAAATCAACCTGGATCATCCAGTTTTGTGAAAATCTTAGCAGAATGTAGTTGTTCCAGTACTGAGTCCATGAGGGGAAGAGGGTACTTATTCTTGACAGTTATTTGATCTAGTCCATGATAATCAATACAGGGACGCAGAGACTTATCCTTTATCTCAACAAAGAAAAATCCTGCACCCAAGGGAGATGTGGAGGGGCAAATGATACCTGAGGCTAAGGAATTGTCAATACATTCTCACATGGCCTGTCTTTGAGGACCAGAGAGTTTAAACAGACAGGATGATGGTAGTGGCGCACCGGGAAGTAAATCAATTGAGCAGTCGTAAGGGTAATGAGGGGACAAAGACAGAGCTCTTTGTTTGCTGAAAACTGTGGCTTGTTAGGATTTGGATTTTTGTGTTTTCGATTTTGTGTTCTTTATTTTGGTTGTTGTTTTCAGTTTGGTTTTTCCTGTTTTGTGCGCTGTTATCACTCCTCCTCTGTCTCTCTGTTGTCCTCTTTGCCACGCCCATCTCCACATGTCCATCATCATCTCCACTCACTTGTTTCCACTTCCCTCGTTATCCTCAGTATTCAAATACCCGGTCATTTCTCCCATTAGTCGTCGGTTCATTGTTTGTTGTCTGTTGGTTGTTGTTTGTTCTCTGTGCCTTGGTTCTTTGATGTCCTACCCCACCGTGCCTTTGGTTTTTGTTTCTGTTTTCGTTGCTGCCTCATCAGCTTTTGTTTTGTTTATTTAATAAATTAGTTATTTCCTTTATTATGAGTCTGCGCTCAGGGTTCTTTTCCGTGTCCTCCGATCCTGACATGGCTAAATTGTGGTAACAGCTGGGTATTTGAGTGAGTTCAATAGGTTCAGACTGACTGACAGATGTTACTGACTGTCTGGTAGTGGAACGTAAATATTTGGCTAAACAGGATGAACTCCAGCTATTGATGTGTTTTTTTTTTTACCCAATTAAGGATTGTGTTCTTCTAACCAAGGGTATTCCAAAATCAGTTGCGATGTAGGTGAGGGGGAAAATTAGTAACTCATTGTGTTTGTGATGGTTGCCGGAAACAATAAGGTGAGTCTTATCGGTCAGTCTTATCGGTCTTGTGGGTGATAGTCGTCATGGTTTCTCCTGTGAGCATAGCGATGGTGACTGGTTGTTGAAGGGGAACAGCAGGAATCTGCAGCTGCTGGACCTGTTCGCTGTTGATGAAATTTTGCTTGGCACCTGAATCAACTAGAGCTTGGACCGGAGAGTGATTTCTTTAACACAGATAGTTGTGGGGACAGACAAATGAGCACAGAGGACAGTTAATGTGGAGGTGACTCCCTTCTCCACAATTGAAACAAGATTTTATCACCAACCTTCTTTGGCGTTCTTCTGGTGTGAGTTAGGCTCGGCCGAGTTGCATCGGTTCCAGTTCTGGCTCTGAGACAGTCGGTGGAACCAATCTTTGTAGACTGGGTGCCTGGGAGCATAAGTTTCAGGGGATGGTAATTTGCAGGACTTGTAGTTTTTCTCCTTGGTGCGTTCTCTCAGACGGTTGTCAATCCAGATTGTTAAGCTAATGTGTCAGGTTCCTCTCGTGGCCAACTGGTCCTTCATTTGCTTGGATAGATAGTTTAATGAATGTAATGAATTTAACAGAAATGAGAATTGAGCACAAACCATATTTTACAGTAACCAGTGGAAATACAGTAAAAAAGAGAACAGAAGATCCGCGTGCGGTCCGTGCGAAGTTACAAGAATTGGGAGGTGCACAACCATGCAACGGGACACTGCGGGGGGCCTTCCTGCAGGGGCGGGGACAGCGCAATTGTGTCACTATTGGCGTGCGTACCCTCGCGCAGTAATCAACGCGACAAGTTGATGCGGGTGAAAAAAAAATACATGTATAATAAATGACGTATTTTACAATAAACAAGCGGAGCTTAGCCTGGCGGCGGGAGAGGGGAAGCTTGGTGGCCCGCCAGGCTTATATACAGTGGGGGAAACCCTGATCTGTATTACCAAGCATCACAAATACTTCAAACCAACAGAGCCCAGATACGTCCAACCAACCTTTTCAAGTATACTGTTGGCACTGCAAAGGACACCATGCTCCAGCTGCCTGTTCACAGTAGAGGGCTGACAAAAACATAAATAAGCCTTCAAACTCATCAAGATCACAAACTTCTAAAAATTCATTAATTCAAGGTCAAGCAACATTTCACTCTCCTGGACAGATTCCCCAGGAGCCACTGCTTCTGTGAGTTATTCTCCATCCCCTGCTGAAACTTTTCTGCCCCATCAGTTAGTGATTCTATTAAATATTGGTCATTGGAAAGGAAAAGCCACCCTGGATACAGGCTCATCTTACACTCTGATAAATGTAAATATATATAGTCAGGAGTAAGTAGTCCACTTAATGTTCTTACGCCATGGGCCAGGGAACCTTTGTGTCTAGCAGATGAAGAAGGACGGCAACCACTGGGATGGAGAAACTTACTCTTACTATACAATCTGAAATTGTCATGTTTCTGGCCCGCCTGCCTGCTTTGTGTTTCTCCTCAGTACTGGCCTCTCATCAAGCTCATCTGGTCCACCTGCACGCTGCTGCGCTGGAGCACAATCAGGCTCATGTCTCCCACCTGTTCACCAGCAGTTATATTCAGCTCTCAGGCAGGCAGACGGCGCCAGATTTTTGAAAGCCTTGGTGTGAGTAAATATCCAGCATTTTCTCCTGACCTGACCACGATCTCGATCTTGTATTTGTCTCTTGGATTTCCCTGCCCTGTCTAGCCCACGTCGGATTCTCTACTGGCTTCTGTTTTCTGGACTCGACCCTGCTTCTGCCTTTTGACCTCAGCCTCCTGCCTCGCCCCTGGATTTGTCTGCCGGATATTGCCTCCACGTGTTAGACCCTTTTTCTGTGCCCTGACCACTGCTCTCTGCCTGACCCTCATAAGGTTTGCCTTGTCCTGCTTTCCTGATCCTGCCCCACAGATTGGTCACCTGTCACAGACCACGGTGCTACCTGGACCCCCTCATCCTCTGCAACACTCTAAGGTTAGTGGCTTTCCTTATTCAGCCTTGCCCCCCCCAGGACTACTACCCACTAACCTGCTTCTCTGTCCTCAGAGGTTCCTGTCCCATTACCGGTGGTTACCTGCCCCTTACCCTGATCAAAAATAAAGCTTGCATTATTTTTTCACTTGGTGTCTGACTGAAATTTCGGGTCCTCAGTTCTGAGCATTACAGAAAAATCTGGCCAAGAATGGACCCTTCGTCGGCACAACTTTGGCACAGCAATGTTGACCGTTCTATCACTCGACTTAATGCTGGCATGAATGAAATCATTTCCATGCTTCGTAACTTGTCTTCTCCTCCTGACCAGGCACAGTCTCAGCCAGCTCTTCAACCAACTCCTGTGGTTCAGGCCGCTGTGGTCAAGGAGCCGCGCCTGACCCCCCCTGAGCTATTCAAAGGAGATTCTGACCAGTGCCGTGCTTTCCTCACTCAGTGTGAGATCCACTTTGAGTTGCAGCCCTCCTCTTTCCCTACTGAACGTTCTAAGGTGGCGTTTGTGATCTCACTTTTGTCCGGTAAGGCCAAACAGTGGGGCACAGCAGAATGGCAGAACCAATCCGATTCCTGTTTGACCTACTCTGCATTTTCTAAGGAACTGATTAGGGTTTTTGACCCCATCCTCCCTGAGAGAGAGGCAGCCAGGGGGCTACTATCCTTGAAACAGGGAGGTAAGAGTGTAGCTGCTTATATAATTGATTTTCACCTGTTATCTGCAGACAGCAGCTGGAATCAGGAGGCACTAATGGATGTGTTCATGCAAGGTCTGAATGAAAATATTAAGGATGAGTTGGCCACGAGAGATTATCCTAAGTCCCTCAAGGACCTCGAGGATTTGGCAACCAGGATAGACCTCCGTCTCACTGAAAGGAGAAGGGAGAGACGTCACAAGGAGGCCTCAGCTGTCCCATTTTGCCACTCAGGCCCCCGGTCCGAAGCTACTAGTTGCTCCCTCCCCTCAGCGGAGGCGCCAGATCCTGAGCCGATGCAGTTGGGTAGAACAAGGATCTCCATGGAGGAACGTTCTCGCAGAAGGCAGCTCAATTTATGTTTTTACTGTGGAGGCAAGGGTCACATGGCTGTCAAGTGTCCATTAAAAGGGCAGGCTCAGTAGAGGAGAGGGGAGCGCTACTGAGCCATAGCATGTTGTCCATCTCCTCATCATTTTCTTTCTCTGCTAACATTGTGGTTTCCTCCATCCCCCACCAGGTATCAGTCTTCATTGACTCAGGAGCTGATACAGAGTTTATGGATGAATCTTTTGCCAGGAGCCTCAACATCAAGCTCCTTCGTACTTCTTCGACCCATAATGTTCTGGCTTTGGATGGACATCATATTAGCCGATCCCACCTCATCACAGAAAAGGTCAGTCTGACGCTTGGCGGTAATCATCAGGAGGAGATCACCTTTGTTGTTATCCCCTCACCACAGCTACCCATTGTTTTGGGGGCCTCATGGCTTAACAAGCACAACCCTCACATTGACTGGCAGGCCAAAGAGATTCTGGGCTGGTCAAGGTCCTGCTCTGCCACCTGTTTGCTCTCTGCTTGTACCCCTTCTGTTCCAGACAATGCCATCGAAGAGACTTACCCGGACTTATCCAAAGTGCCACCTGAGTACCATGACCTGAAGGAGGTGTTCAATAAGTCCCGAGCCACAGCCCTTCCCCCTCATAGGCCCTACGATTGTGCCATTGAGCTCCTTCCAGGTACATCACCGCCCAAGGGGCGGTTATATCCACTGTCTGCTCCTGAGGACCAAGCAATGAGGAGGTACGTAGATGATTCCCTCAAGGCTGGAATCATTCGGCCATCCTCATCTCCTGCGGGTGCAGGGTTTTTTTTTGTAGCCAAAAAGGATGGGTCTCTAAGGCCTTGTATTGATTACAGGGGTCTGAATGACATTACTGTTAAGAATCGTTATCCTCTTCCCCTTATGAATTCTGCTTTTGATCAGATCCAAGGAGCAAGGTTTTTCACTAAACTAGACTTGCGCAACGCTTACCATCTGGTTCGCATCAGGGAAGGGGACGAGTGGAAGACCGCATTCAACACCTCCACTGGGCATTATGAGTATCTGGTCATGCCTTTTGGATTAACCAATGCACCAGCAGTCTTCCAAGCCCTGGTCAATGACGTCTTGAGAGACATGGTTGGGCACTTTGTATTTGTCTACCTCGATGACATTCTTGTCTACTCCCAGGACCTGGATTCCCACAAGCACCATGTCCGGCTGGTTCTTCTTCGCCTCCTACAGAATCACCTTTTTGCAAAGGCAGAGAAATGTGAGTTCCACACCACTACCACCTCTTTTCTTGGCTACATAATTTCCCCCAACAAGGTGATCATGGATCCCTCCAAGATTTCTGCCGTCTCTGAATGGCCCACACCCACAGATCGCAAACAGTTACAGAGATTTCTTGGATTTGCAAACTTTTACCGTCGTTTCATTCGTAATTATAGCCAAGTTGCATCTCCTCTTCACGCCATTACCTCGTCCAAGGTCCGGTTCATGTGGAGCAAGCAGGCAGAGGAGGCCTTCTCTAGACTCAAGTCCCTGTTCACCTCCGCTCCAGTTCTCCGGTCCCCTGACCCTGCAAGACAGTTTATTGTGGAGGTCGATGCCTCTAGCACTGGGGTAGGTGCTGTCCTAAGTCAGAGGACCACTGATGGTCGCACTCACCCTTGTGCCTTCTTTTCTAGGACTTTATCCAGTGCTGAACGCAACTATGATGTAGGGGACAGGGAACTTTTAGCTGTCAAGCTGGCCCTGGAGGAATGGAGACATTGGCTGGAGGGGGCCAAGGAACCATTTCTAGTATGGACGGACCACAAGAATCTGGAGTACTTGAAGGCAGCTAAACGACTCAACCCAAGACAAGCAAGGTGGGCTCTGTTTTTTGGACGGTTTAATTTTGCGCTCTCTTACAGACCTGGGACCAAGAACATAAAGCCAGATGCCTTGTCAAGAATTCATGAACCCTCTCATTTGGGGGCCAGTGGTGCAGAAGAGTTTATCCTCCCAGAATCAGTGAGGCTGACAGTGACCATGTTGGAGCTGGAGGAGGAGGTCAGGGATGCCGCCCGGGACCTTCTGGTTCCGGACTCGTGTCCCCCTGACAGACTGTTTGTCCCTGAACATCTGGTCCCCAAGGTACTCAGGTTCTGCCATAAGTCTCGTCTGTTTTGTCATCCAGGCATTAACAAGACCTTGCAAATTGTCCAGTCTCAATTCTGGTGGGGCTCATTGACAAAGGATGTTAAAGAATTTGTTACAGCCTGTCATCAATGCTGCCAAGCCAAGTCTTCTCGTCGCCCACCCTCAGGGTTGCTGCGGCCCCTTCCTATTCCATCACGCCCTTGGTCACACATCGCCATGGACTTTGTCACAGGTTTGCCCGTTTCTAATGGTTTCACTGTCATGCTGACTATCGTTGACAGATTTTCTAAGATGGTCCATCTGGTCCCCCTGAAGAAACTCCCCTCTGCAAAGGACATGGGGGAGATCCTGGCACGGGAGGTTTTCCGCCTCCATGGGCTCCCCACTGACATCGTCTCAGACAGGGGACCTCAATTCGTCTCCCGGTTCTGGAAGGAGTTCTGCACCATGCTGGGCATATCTGTCAGTTTATCGTCAGGGTTCCATCCGCAAACTGATGGACAGACCGAGAGGGCAAACCAAGAGATAGAGACCAAGCTTCGTATCCTTTGTGACACTGACCCTACCAGGTGGTCGCACAACCTACCGTGGGTGGAACATGCCTTGAATGCCCTTCCCTCTAGCACCACTGGTCTTTCGCCCTTCTACGTTGTCCACGGTTTCCAGCCACCGGTGTTCACTATTCAGGAGAGGGAGGCTAAGGTCCCCTCTGCTCACGCTGCCGCTATGAGGTGCCAACGGGTCTGGAGGACAGCCAGAAGGGCCATGATCAAGATGTCAGAGGTGCAATCCAGATCTGCTAATCGGCACCGTGTCCCGGCACCCACCTACCGAGTTGGCCAGAAGGTCTGGTTGTCTTCTAAGGACCTTCCTCTATGGGTGGAGAGTCGGAAGCTGGCACCTCGTTTCATTGGCCCCTTCCCCATCTCTAAGATTGTGGATCCAGTGGCGGTTCGCCTACAGCTGCCCCGGTCCATGAGGATTCACCCCACTTTCCATGTGTCTCGGGTCAAGCCCTACACCATACCTCGTCTCGAGCCTGCCTCCAGACCCCTTCCACCCGCTCGGTTCCTGGATGGGGACCCCATCTACACCGTTCGCCGCATCCTCCGGTCCAAGAGAAGGGGACGTGGCGTCCACTATCTGGTTGATTGGGAGGGATATGGACCAGAGGAACGGACCTGGATTCCGGGTCGTTTTGTCATCGACAAGACCCTCCTGAGGGACTTCCACCGTCTCCATCCTGGTCAGCCGAAGGGTCCGTCAGGAGCCGGACCTTAGGAGGGGGGTACTGTCATGTTTCTGGCCCGCCTGCCTGCTTTGTGTTTCTCCTCAGTACTGGCCTCTCATCAAGCTCATCTGGTCCACCTGCACGCTGCTGCGCTGGAGCACAATCAGGCTCATGTCTCCCACCTGTTCACCAGCAGTTATATTCAGCTCTCAGGCAGGCAGACGGCGCCAGATTTTTGAAAGCCTTGGTGTGAGTAAATATCCAGCATTTTCTCCTGACCTGACCACGATCTCGATCTTGTATTTGTCTCTTGGATTTCCCTGCCCTGTCTAGCCCACGTCGGATTCTCTACTGGCTTCTGTTTTCTGGACTCGACCCTGCTTCTGCCTTTTGACCTCAGCCTCCTGCCTCGCCCCTGGATTTGTCTGCCGGATATTGCCTCCACGTCTTAGACCCTTTTTCTGTGCCCTGACCACTGCTCTCTGCCTGACCCTCATAAGGTTTGCCTTGTCCTGCTTTCCTGATCCTGCCCCACAGATTGGTTACCTGTCACAGACCACGGTGCTACCTGGACCCCCTCATCCTCTGCAACACTCTAAGGTTAGTGGCTTTCCTTATTCAGCCTTGCCCCCCCCAGGACTACTACCCACTAACCTGCTTCTCTGTCCTCAGAGGTTCCTGTCCCATTGCCGGTGGTTACCTGCCCCTTACCCTGATCAAAAATAAAGCTTGCATTATTTTTTCACTTGGTGTCTGACTGAAATTTCGGGTCCTCAGTTCTGAGCATTACAGAAATAGTGACATTACCCTGTGTCATTCTACCTGCAAAGAGCCTTGCTTTCCCTGCCGTAGTCAGACTTGACTTCATTTTCTTTTCCGGCTTACAGTTTGATGACATTGAAAACAGTTACTGGTTTAAAACCGACAAAAATAAATGGTATCCCTTATAAGTGCAACTGCTGTAAGTCCCACAAATTTTACTTACCCACATATTGCTTTTTTTCTGCTATGCCTCCATCACGTTTCTCCAACCCTGTCGGGATTCTTTTGAAATAGCCATAAAAAATTGCACATCTGGATGATTTCAGGAAAAAAAGGACTATGACAACAACTGCAAAATAATAACCAATGCCTTGGGCTACACTGTTGTCCTCACACAAAAGATCTTCCTCACTCATAGTGTACCCCTTAAACAAAAACCTTAATGAGTGTCGCCTATCAAGCTTCAGGGGCCTCATGTATAAAGCGTGCGTTTGCACAAAAAATGTGCGGCGACATATTTTACGCACAAGTTGGCATGTATAAAAATGAAAATGGCAGGAAATTTTGAGTAAATATACGAAATTTACTATAATATTTTTACCTGCTGTGAAAAATGTACGGAAGCCAATCAAACTTTTTCTGTAGACAATAACAAACTACAAAGCGCCAAAACTCACTTTAATACACTGAAATCTGACTCCATTCAGTGTTATTTAACCTAAGAAGCATTGAACCGAATGTTTTTTCTTGATTTTAATATTTTATTGTTTAAACTTAAACGATGAAACTGAACCACAGTTATCCCCATTCAATAAGGTAACACACATAAAAAATAAAAATAAAATACTGGAAAAACCAGAAGCCTCTATTTTATTTGAGAGTTATCAGGTACAGGATTTGAAGTGAACCAAACTTTAATATACTGCAAGTCCCAACCATGTAAACAACAGTTGTAAATCATGAAGTGACAGGTAAGATTAGCACTCATTAAAATGCTTTTTCTGCTTTCACGCTGTTTGTTGTTCTGACACTTGTTGTGCTACAATAATTAGCCCTACATCAGTAAGCACACATTTTAAAAAGCATGAATTACTGCAAGTCAGCTGATAGGAAAATGAAGCAGATGGGACTGGGGAACAGAATGGAATGGGCAGGGGGTCAAATATTTGAAGGAAAATTGAACAGTTGAAGATGTGGTTTGGTACATCCTTCATACATGACCAAAACTACTTGATGGAAGAATTAATTGACCTAGAGTTAGCAAGAATCACTGCATCAACAAATTCATTTTTCATCTGTACTAATTCTAAACTGAGTTGGGCCTTAGTCGTCTGTGTTACTCTATCTGGTTACTTGATGTTAATTTATTTTTTCTAGCTTTACTTTATTATCTATACAGAAGAGTTTAATGTAAAAAAAAATAAACCTGTAAACTTTGTGGTCTTGCTTTCTTTTTTAAAAATGGCTAAATTTTATATTTAAAGGTTTAGGAGGAATTTAACTTCCTGGTTTCTTATGCAGTGCTCAGTTGTGTGTGTCTCTGTGTATGTAGAAGATAAAGGTAGGGGATAAAGGTAGGGGATTCCCGCAATGACCCATGTTAATGGTGTGTATGTGTGTGTATATTCCATCTATCATCACACACATTTCCCTCCTTCAGCGAGTTTGAAAATAGAATGTTGTGTGAACATGACCTCTCCCACACATACACTCACACACACTGCTATACACACCCATTTCGATGCAATTGTGTCTTGGCTTCTTGTCCAGAGCATGTTTGTGTGTGTGTTTCATCAGAGGCTGAGAGGGAAAATGTCCCTCTCACCATGTCCTCCCTTTTTCTCTTGTCTCTTCTCTTTCTCGCCACAAAGTCTGCAGTTGCTGCCAAATTTCCTTTGTGGCAGAGGTGTGGTGCTAAGACTGTCACACACACACATACAGCCAACTTTTTTTTTTTAATAACAAAGCAACTGGGCTTCTGTTCGGTAGTCGAAGATGTTATGCTTCACATCCAGAGAGCTTTATCAGTTCAAAACTGGAAAGTATGGAATTCCAAGCTTCAAACTGTATGAGATGATCCGTTTATGCAAGTTGATAATGGATGACTAAGAATGTACACCAGCATAAACATACAATTTACTTCAGTTTAATGTCCCTTCAACAGTGTAATGTTCCTGTGTAAGGGAAACAACAATTAGTGCAGTTGTACCAAGCATCCTGCCACTTCCACCTATTATTGCCTGCCTCCAAAAAATGAGAGGCAGGCAGAGAGGCTGGGTCTGTCTGTTAGAAAATGATCACATGTACCATCGATCGATTAAAATGAAACACTCGGACAGTAATAATTGGATGTCCATCTGCAACTGATCAACTTTTGAGCCCCGATTCAAGTCAACCCAATTCAAGATGGCTGCTATAGCTGATCAACCATAGCAAACATAAAAATGAATAAAACTCCTTTTTACTGGTATTGAGCTTAAGTTTGGTGTTATAGTAGCTGAGAGTCATCTACAACATATATTCCAAGTTTATACTAATCAAGCAGGATATTTGCTCAAAAACCTTGGCGTTTTTTATTGAATTGAACTCTGCCTGGCTGTTAGCAAAGTATTCCATGAACCACAGGACAAATTTAAATAAAACTAAATTAATCAAATGTACATATCCAGCTGAATGAGTTTTGTAGTCAGCCCTATTCAAGATGGCAACAACAGCAAACTGACCTTAGAAAACACAAAAACTCAGTCAATTTTACAGTTCTTTAGGTAAAATTTGTTGTGTTAGTGTCAGAGCGGGGCTTGACAGGATTCAGTACTCGCAGACAAAGACAAAGTTTTAGGATGTTTATTGTAGACGAACAAGCCTACAATAAACTCACAGTCATTCCCAACACCAATTCTGAGTGCTAACAGAGTTCACAAGTTCTCACTGTATCTTGCAAGATCATGCATAAAGTTATTTTTAAGATTTGACCAAAATGACTACAACTCTATCATTTTTCATGATGATCCTTGTTTAAATCTCTGACATAAAAGCCAATGGGTGATATGCTTAATTTAAGGATTTTTATATATTATTCACACATTTGACAAACACAGAGGACCGCTGCCAAGGCCAAAGCGTGATTAAAAAATAGTGCAATCCAGATCATAATATGAATGACCACCAAATTTTAATCAACTGTTTTTTTTGACAACCTCAACATTTGCTGAAAATTTTATGCAAATATTTACGTGATCTTGCTAACAGACACACAAACAGACACAACCAAAAATATAACTTCCTTGGCGGAGGTAACAAACCCTGTCACCTTGAAAGCAACAGTGATCACCCTTGACCCATGAGGTGTCCAGCTGTGGAGTTCAACATTCCTGTTATACAGCTTCATAGTTGGACCATGACCTAATCTGTGACCTTGAACTTTGACCAGATCACCACCAAAATTTATTTACGTGTTCCTTGTACTGTTTTTTTTTTTTTTTCCATTTCCTGAAAATGTCATAAAAATCCATTTATAACTTTTGGAGTAATCCTGTACACAGACAGACAAACAAACAGACACTACTGAAAACTTAATCTTTTTGGCAGAGGTAATGAACACTAACCAAAGTTCTGCAGTTTATTTGTTAAGGAGAAAAAAGTATGAAATAATGTGAAGAAGCTAAAAGGTTGTTGATTTTAAGTCAGCCGGCTGGGTGACAGTTTAGAGCAAACACAGTGCTAAGGCTAAGCCTCCAGTTCACAGACCCGTTCACATTTCAAATCGATTTTCCTCACTCAGCGACACACCCACTGAGAAGCAGACCCTGGTAATTGGCAGCTCCATAGTCCCAAACATGGCACTAGGGACTCCATTGAAACAGTGTCAGCTCACCTATGGCCAAAATTAAATAAACCAAAAATTACCTAAATTAGCTCATAAAAATCTTATAAAAAAAATCAGGTACTGTAGCAGAACAGAAAAAAAACATTAAATGTGCATTATTGAAGATAAGATTTCTCTTCAAAGTCTGTCAGTTAACAATGTGATAACTGATCATCGTTTTGATTTATTTTGTCTAACAGAAACCTGGCTACAAGAGGATTTTGTTAGTATAAATTAATCTACCCCTTCTAAGCGTCTAAATTTTGATATTCCTAGAACAACAGGTGAAGGTGGATGAGTAGCTGTTTTTTTTCATTCAGGACTATTGATCCATCCATCCATCCATCCATCCATCCATCCATCCATCCATCCATCCATCCATCCATCCATCCATCTTCTTTACCCGCTTCTCCATTCCGGGTCGCTGGGAGCTACAATTGATTAATGCTAAACTAATTATTAGTTACAATTATTTGTCTTTAACCCTTAGTCTTTCTCATCCAAAATGCAAAACACACAAAACTAACCCTTTTACTTGTTGTCCACCAGGCCCCTATCCTCAGTTTTTGTCTGAATTTTCAGATTTTTTGTTCAACTTATTTTTGAATACTGATGAAGTCATAGTAGAGGGGGATTTCAATACTTATGTAGATGTTGAAAGTGATAGCTTAAACATAACCTTTAATCATTTAATAGAGTCAATTGGTTTTACCCAAAATGTCCACAAACCTACTCACTCTCTTCATCAGACTCTTAATAAGGTTCTGACATATGGCATAGAAAGTAAGCACTTAATAATATATCTTCAAAATTCTATTCTGTCTGACCATTTATTTTAATAACTTTTGAGTTTACACTGACTGACTGCACAGCCACTGAGAGGAATTTTCATTCTAGTAGGCGTTTTATCAGAGAACCCTGCAGCCAAATTTAAAGAATCTCTAACTTTATTATTTTCCTCTGTCTTGCAAAGTAATACAACAGAGAACAACAACTTAGACGATCTTGTTGATAATATTACAACTTCAATGCAAACATTATTTGATAAGATTGCTCCTTTGAAAAAGAAAGTGAAGCTGGCTCCTTGGTTTAATCCAGCATTATGTACTTAAAAACAGGCATCCAGAAAATTTTAAAGAAAATGGCACTCCACTAACATGGAAGAATTGTATTTAACCTGGAGAGACCACATAGGGTCTCTCAGGCAGACAACAGAGGCAGGTAACTAGGGGACCACAGAGGTTGGTGACTGGAATCCCTTTGTGACTGGTGACTGAGGAACCACAGAGGCTTGTAACTATGGTGATTCAGGAACTGAGATGGCTAATAATGGCATAGCAGATTCAAGAACTAAAGAAACTGGAACTGGTGGCTCAGGTTCTTGGAGTGGACACTTAAAGTTCTCTAGAGGTTTGAGGGTTGGAGACTCAGAAGGCTCAAGGGCAGGAGACTCTGGAGGAGTGATGACTTGGGGCTCTCTGAGACTGGAGCATGGAGATTCATGGGGACTACAGCATGGAGACTGGAGTGTGGAGACTCCCTTATATAGTGATATTTTTGCTCAAGATTATCATGGCATCAAAACCTCACACTGGCCCATTCCTAAGGGGGGCTAAGCAGGATGTGAATGCATCATCTCCAAGTGGTGTCTGTCAGAACCAAGTCATGGTCATCTTTGCATACATGTGTGAACTGTTCATAACAGGTTTGCACTTTTTTCACTTTGCCTTTGTCTGATAAAAAAATCAAAACTAAAAGCTTGAAAGTCTGACTTTTTTATCAAATATATTCAAACATCAGGTGTTTTTACAGCTGAGGTTGCACTTATATAGTACCTTTTAGCCAGCCAGGCTACCTAAATCGCTTTACAACACAATCTGTGCCCTCATTTACCCATCCACACAAACATTCATACAGCACTCTACTACATCTCTACAAAGTGTAATCAGTGCTGTACGTCACATTCTTACAGTGATGGGGTACATCGGAGGCAACAAGGTGAACCCTGTGTCTTTCCCGGGACATTTTGACATGTGACTGCATACTGGTAGAGTCGAATCGGTAAGAGCAGTTGTCGGAGGACAACTGCTCTAACCACTGAACCACAGCCACCCCTAGAACAAAAGAACAATAAGCCCACTCTTTAGTGGTTACTTGCCACAACTTGCTTATATTCCAATCTAATGTGAATCAATCAGACATGTAGATGTATTGTTAGGGTACACTGTCCCAAACACCATTCCTGCCATCACCCACCCCCCAGGCTCACTCTGTCAGTCAGTTGTTGTTAATCTCAGCCACCATTGGTACTGATTAGGGATTTGTGGCCACCGTTCTTCATGCACACCACACACACACACACATGTATGCACACACACTCCAAGTCTGCAGAAATGCATGTTATTACTAAATGTGTTGACGTGTTTGGTCTCTCATTTGTTGGTAAAGTTAATTATAGTTGTGTTTTATATGAGCACATTAGAGTATGTGGGTGTGTTTGTGTATATGTGTAAGTTTGAGACGCTCCAGTCCCAGTTGGACAAAAACAATGGAACCTCTGATTACATCTCTCTGTACAGGCGGACAGGGTGTGTGTGTGTGTGAAGTTCCAGTGGGGAGGAATGGGTGGCAGTTAAAGAGGAGGAAAGAGGGGGGAGGAAAAGTTTTAACCTCACCCCCTACGTCTTAAGAGTGTCTCACACAGTTACCCGTCCATTCCCCTTGCAGCAGCCTGGCATCTTATTGGTGAAGTTCCCGGCCACATATTTATGTGATTGGTCAGGGCGGGGTATATATACACAGTGTGGGTTGGTTAAATCTGCCCACAAGTTTCAAAACTTTCAGACAAGGTGGAGAGACAGAGAGACAGTGTGTCCAGAGGCCCTGCTGACAGAGGGAAACAACCACTGCACCACACAATCCAAACAACAACTGCTGTCTTTTTC
The DNA here is from genome assembly GCF_001649575.2 of Kryptolebias marmoratus. Lineage (NCBI taxonomy): Eukaryota > Metazoa > Chordata > Actinopteri > Cyprinodontiformes > Rivulidae > Kryptolebias > Kryptolebias marmoratus. The sequence goes on along the minus strand of NC_051437.1, from coordinate 2,002,680 downwards.
CAACAAAAAAGAAGTGACAAAGAAAGAGGCAGAGTCACTGTGGATTTTTTTTTCTACACCACAGCTTGCTTTTTCTTTCATCTCATCCTCCCTCTCCTCTCTGATCTCTATGCTTTGCTTTGGGATTTGTTCACAAAATCCTTCACATGTTTGCCTTCAAAAACTTTCTCAACTTCAGTTTTTCTTCAGAGATTTGCAACCAAACAAACTGAGCTAGACATTTGCTGAACTGCATCTGGACTAAAAGTTTCCCCCAATCCCCGGTTCCAGGATGAATTTAACTGAGCCCAGCTTGTCTACAGAGCCTTCTCTGTGTCCCAGCAGGATGCCTCTTGGAGGACCATGGACGTCCGAGACGCCGAGCCCTGCATCTGATCCGGACATGGAATTTGAGCAGAGCCTCTCTGCTGACAGCAGTTCCCCTGAATGCCTCGGAGGGGGGAGCCTGAGAATTTCTTTGACATCCAGTCTGGGGGAACAGAATCCAAATCAGATCCAGGCAGGAGCCTTATCGGATGGGAAAGCAGGGGGAAGCGAGCAGAGGATCCGCAGGCCCATGAATGCTTTTATGGTTTGGGCTAAGGATGAGAGGAAGCGACTGGCCCTGCAGAACCCCGACCTACACAACGCTGTGCTCAGTAAGATGCTCGGTAAGAACAAAACTTCAGCCTTCCTTGGGACAACC
>NC_051437.1:1992741-2001975 GCF_001649575.2 Kryptolebias marmoratus | reverse complement strand
CTCAGACAAAAAAAAAAAAAAAAAAAAAAAACGAAACAAAAAAAACAAAACAAAGAAGCTTCATGCAAATTTGTTCAAGTTAACTGAATTATGTTTTTTTAACAAGTTAGCCTAATCATAACACCTAAGTCATTTTAATTTAGATTTATTTTAAGTTTGTGTTACAATCATGTTTTTAAATAGTAATCAGTGAACATATCTTGTTTTTTTCACATTTGAAGAGTTCTCCTGAGGACTAAAACTGATGGATGGATCAAATTTTAGGTGGCTGAACAACAACAGCAGTTTCACAGTTTGATTTACACTTTACAGATATTTTGTGAATCTGTCTATCACAGTGTTTAATGAGTTGTTTTTTATGGTTTCTTTAGTCAAAAAACTAGCTGTTATAGTGAGAAATAAATAAACAAATCCCTTTCTTCTGACCTTAATAAATCTTTATACTTACAAATTCTTAAACCATGGGACCCATTGCAGCTGTTTTTGTAAGCCCCATCTACCTGAGCAGCAGATGAAGATTTGATGCAGAACGAGCAGAGAATTAGAAACATATGAGCTGATATGGAGTGAAACTTGAAAGTGTTAATATAGATATATGATGGAAACTTGATTTAAGGCTCCATTTTGCATATAAAATATGATGTCATATAAAATGTATGTTTTTTATGATTTCCAGTAGTAGTCTATACTTCCCCCTCACACTGCAAGCAGCCTTGTATAATCTGACTGGACAGCTGGAGCTCATCTGCAGCCTGAAATGTTCAGACTCACTCAAACCCAAACCACACGTTTACTGGAAGAAAGTTTGTTTTGCAAATCTTGAGACTTCTGGCATGTATAACCCCAAGACAAGCTGTAAATATGAGTGCTTAGGGCTGTGCATAAATACATCAAATAGATTGTAAAAACTGAGCTGAAGTTTATGAGTTCGTAAAAGTTCTTCAACTACAAAAAATTAAATGCATCTTTTAGGTTTTTTGACCCATCCACACAGTTCTAGATTTTTGAAAAACATAGTTGTTTGTTTTGTTTTATTTTTTGCAGTGTTTGCAAAAAAGTTTTTGGTGATAAAAACCTTTTTTAAAATGCATTCCAACATAAAGATCTTTTAAAAACCTAGTTTCTCTTGGATCTATTTAAATCACTTTGTAAAAAACATGATGTGGCAGGAAAGGTTTCACAGGCCCGCTATCCCTTTATGTCCTAGAAATGCAATAAATATAGAACTGTATTATCTGTTTTTCTGGATCTGTCTCGCTTTGTCTTGATCCTGTTGTCATCAATCCTTGATCGTTTGTTGAAATGCTTATTAATTAGAAGGAAACTGTAAATTGTATCCAAAAAAAGGGTGGACAAATCATTAATCAATTATGCCCTTTCTTTTTACTTTGATATTTTGCTAATGTGGACATTCTTGTCATTTAGTCATGTGTTGGAGGCTCTTTAGTTAGAATGTGTGGACTAACAAAATTATATAAACTGAGAAAATATTTTTTTAAGATAAATAGCTTGAGTGATGTAGAAGGGACCTTTATTGTCCAGTTTGACATGCAGTGATGTACTCCTTGACTGACATTATACCCAGAAATTATATACAAAGCCTGCTTGATTTATTAACAGGTTGTTCACTTGTCTCATTAACTGTCACATGCACTGTTTAAGGGTGAAAACATAATTGTGAGATGCTTCTCTCAAAGTACAGTCATGAGAAAAAGAAAGTCTACCCTCTTTCAGTACTAGATTTTACATAACGGGAAATAATAAAAATTATCTGGTCTTTACCAGGTTCTAAAATTATTCAAATCTAATCTCAAGCGTAAAAAAACACTCAACAGATTCCATCATGTCATTATTTATTAAACAAAAATGAAGCCAAAATGAAAAAGCTGTGTGTGGAATTACTGCATCCAGCCGCTGATCCAAAAGCTTGTAGAACCTTCTTTAGCAGCCAAAATTCTCAGCAGTGTTTTTCTGTGGGACTTTCTCAGTCTCTTACATGGTTGTGGAGGAATTTTGGCCAACTTTTCTCTCTAACGTTGCTTCAATTCATTGAGGGTTGCATACATTCATTTCTGCACCCCTTTTTGAAGGTCCTAACACAGCATTTCAATCAGGTTGATTTCGGAACTTTGACTGATTCATATTTTTTCAGCCTCTGTTGTAGATTAGCTGCTGTGTTTGGGATCATTGTCTTGTTGCATCATGACCCAGTTTGGTGCAATCTTCAGCTGTCAGACTGATGGCCTCATATTTGACTTTCAGATTCTTTGGTCTATAGAGGAATTCATGATTGACTCAATGGCTGCATGGTACTCAGGCCCTGAGGCTGCAAAACAAGCCCAAATTAACAGCTTTCCACCATCTTACTGACAGTTTGTGCTTGACAAAAAGAGTGGACTTAGTTTTTCTACACACAGCTTTTCCATTTGTGTGGAAAGAAAATGGCACTCCACTAACATGGAAGAATTGTATTTAACCTGGAGAGACCACAGAGAGTCTCTCAGCTAGACAACAGAGGTGTTGTGTGTTTTTGTACATTTGAGATTAGATTTGAATAATTTAAAGACCACAAAGACTGGATCCTTTTTTATTATGTCCTGACACATAAATCCCTAGAACTGAAAGAGAGTGTCTTTTTTTTTACCAAGACTGTAAATTTGTCTGAGTTTTTTTTTATTAAATAATTCATTAAAACAATAAAAATACATTGTGCAGTCTAATATTTTTTCTTATTGTTTCATTTGAAATGTTGCTTCTTTGTCTTTCATTTGCCCTCTCTGAATCTTTCAGGTCAATCATGGAAGGCGCTGAGTGCCACAGACAAGCGACCATTTGTGGAGGAGGCAGAACGTCTTCGTGTCCAACACCTACAGGATCACCCAAACTACAAATATAGGCCTCGCCGCAAAAAGACCACAAAAAAACTTAAGCGAGTTGAACCAGGCCTTCTGTTGCACAGCTTAGCTCAGGGTGGGGCACCAGGCCTTGGTTTAGGAACTAGTATTAGCCCCTTGGCTTCAGAAGGCGTCTCTGGAAGTTCTGCTTATGGACACCCAGTTGCCCATCCCTCACACCACCACCCTCCCCACCACCTTCTTCCATCTTTGGGGCACTTCAGGGACCTCCAGGCCCCAGGGCAACCAGAGCTGGAGAGCTATGGCTTACCCACTCCAGAAATGTCCCCTCTTGATGTTCTGAAGGATGGAGCAGGGGAGTCTGTGTTTTTCCCCCAACAAATGCAAGAGGAAGCAGGGATAGTAGGTTGGAATGGTTACCATCACCATCTTCACCACCATCATAACCAACTGTACAGCCAGCACTACACCAGTCCCAGTCACCACAGTTCCATACATGCCATGGGTTCTGGTGGCAGTTTAAATTCCAGCTGTAGTCCAGGTAGAAATTTGAGACTTGACTCTAGAATAAACTCAGCTGAATCAAATATGACGTCATGCATGACATCCGGATTGAATCCCAGTCATTCCTCCACTCACCAAGTGGCCTTAAGAAGTCCTGCAAAATGCCTCCCACCTGTAGCTGACACCTCATCTCTGGTTTCCTACTCTCATTCCTCCCTCAGCCACTCAGAGCCTGTAAAATGCCAACAATCAACCCTGAGCACAGCTCCTGTTGGCTACTTTGGCCAAGTTTATGGGAGCGGTGCCACAACTGCCACACATTTCACCTCCTGTCATCTGGGGCAGCTTTCACCTCCTCCTGAAACTCCTCCCAATTCTTGCTCATCCTCCAGCATTCCCCCTCCAGCAACTTTTGTCCGTTCTGTGCACTCAGAACACTCAAACATAGAGACAAGTGGGCACATGGGGTCTTCTACAGACTTTTGGTCTGCAATGGACAGACATGATTTTGACCAGTATGTAAATATGGGTGCAAACATGGGGAGGAATCGAGAGGTCTGTAGACTCGGTGGGGTCTGTGCAGGTGGGCCAAAAATCATGGCTAGGTGTAGTAGCATCAGTGCAAGTAGTAGCAATAATAGTATTGTTAGCAGTAACATTAACAGAGATGCGAGTAGTGTTGTAAATGGTGTTGATGATGGGACCAGTCCTTTAATATCTGCTCTCTCTGATGCCAGTAGTGCTGTTTATTACAGTACCTGTATCACTGGTTAAAAACATATCCTCATCTCCCAATCTGCATGAAGCTTTCATTGTATTTGTTTCTTTGTTAATTTGAATTTTTGTGACATACAAGGAACTATGTTGGGAAAATGATCTTTGGCTTATAATCTCAGTGAAATTATGATCATATCCAACTTTTCTAAATTAAAAAAAAAATATACCCCATTTTCCGGTCTATAAAGAGCACTTAAAAGCTTTCAATTTTCTCAAAAAACAACAGTGCACCTTATAATGCGCCTTTTAAGAAGTCGTAATCTTTTAGTACGACTTTGGTAAACTACAAAGCTGCACCACTGGCAGCATTAGGCCCTCACATACTCGGGCATGCTGTGTGTACTCCGTGAGCCGCGCGGACTCCGGGCCGACTGTCCGGGTGGACTGTCCGGGGACGGTTGAGACTTCATACTCGAGCATAAAATTCTCCTGTAACAAATTTCAGTCATGGCATCAGGAAGAAGACGAGGAAGAAGAAATTGCTTCCCCCTTAGTTTTAAAAAACAAAAGGAAAGAAGGAGCCTTTAGCCAAGTTTTTTTCACCACCAGGGCAGTCACTGCACACCTGTCAGTGCTGCACAGAGAGCAGCAGTCATGCTGCTCGCTGGCACCGATTCTCACCTGAGAGCGGTTGGTGTTGCACACAAAACAGTTCAATGTGAACACCGTTTCTCACTGGGCAGTTTATTGTGCTTGTGGATTGAACTGACACACCATTTCTGCTTATACATGTTATTTTGTAGATCCTATTAAACTAAAAACAGTATGACAACAGAGCTTTTTTCCACCAGAAATTGTTGACAAGGAAAGCAAAACCTAAAATGATCACAGCTGCAGAACATTTTATTTGCTAAAATGGCAAAAAAAAGCAAACCAAAAGAAAAACAAAAACTCTGACCTTTGAAGTGTACGTCCATGTTCATGTTGTAAGATAATTTTTTTAATATTGCAACTAATTTCTGACAAATGTAGAACTAGGGTTTTAAATGGATATAGATAATACAGCAAGAATAACTCAAAGTAAGAACAGGCTGACTTCTATTTGTAGCTGGTTCTTCGTTTCTGACAATTATGTTAAACAAGGTTGTATTTATCTCAAAATACAAAGTTACCCCAAGTCTCCTTGTCTGTAACAGTTTTTCTCAAAAGCAAAAAGTTAGAATACGTATATGAAAGAGTCAATAAAAAAATCTCACAGTCCATTTTTCACCAAATGAGAATGAAAATGGAGCCTCATACTATGTGAGAAACCCACTTGAAGCTAAAATTACACTGTAGGGATGTGAAATAAAAACTATATACATACAATAAATTCCTTGCACTGCATTATAAAATATATTCCTAAGATGGAAGCCAATTATTTAAGATCTATTGGATCCATATTAACATATTAACAAACTAACGCCTAATTTGAGGGGTCGCAGAACTGACTGGAAAGCTGCCATAATAAAACAACTCAAACTCAAGAATTTCATAGCGGTTCAAGTGCACACAATTTTAGTATAAACCTTTACAGCACAGTTAACTTTGCATTACATGATTATTCTTGCAGAAATATGTTATAAAAAATAAGTTCCTGCTCATAGTGATCCCAGACTGAACTGGGCTAAAATTAAAATTAGCTGTTGCTAATTGTGCTTAAATACCCATAAAATTATTTAAAAAAAACTGTAATATGAATGTAATTGGGATATTTATTTATTATCATTCAAATAAACTGTTGTCAAATTGTTTAGATTTGATTTGTTGTGATAGTTAAAAATACTACACCACTATCCATTTTTTACTGTAGATTAGGTTTAAGTCACAGCTACATCAGAAATGAGTTCATCTGTTGTCTACAGGTTTCTGATGTCTCTGAAAAGGGACTCTGTGCTTCTTACAGAGGTTTATGCTTTCACTCTTGTGTTTCTGACAGAAAAACTGAAAACAACTGCATGTTACAACCAGAGCACGGTTTTAAATCTCAGTTCATGGAAACAAAATGCTGTAGTGGCTCATAATGACAAACTAGAGATTTTATTGCTAGCACAATTCAAATCTAGATTTTTATTATTTTTTTAATTGCAAATTGTTAATTTGACTGTGACAGATAGAATAAGGCTGTAGAGGAATAAAAACAAACATTGAATTAACTGCATTGTGTGTACAAAGACCCGAAGGAAATTTTTCACAAGACTATATTTTTAAAAATATCTACCGGAAATATTAGTTTTGACATTTTATACTAGTGCGTGACAATCATCTTGACTGAGTTAGGAGAAATTCATGCTGGAAACCTCACTGTAAAAGAAAAGAAGACTTGGTGGCAGAGACTCAGTCCAGTATCCACATTTATCTCAGAAGTGTTGCTGGGAAAGCCTTGGATGCTAACCCAGAACAGACCACTTTTGTCTCCCACAAACTATCCAATGTTCGACAAGTTTGGAGTGGGTTTAACATGGTTCCCTCTATGTCTAAGTCTCCATCTCAGGACCCCATGCCAAACTGTTTGTATATATATATTTTTTTCTTCTTCCTGGCAAACACAAATAAATGTTGATTCCTTCTTACCACAAAAACCTCTTTGGTATACCAGACAGATCAGTTGTTTAAACAATATGTACTTAGGTCTACAAATACCAAAAGCTCAGATTTCAGAGTACTTACAGAACTGGTCTGGTATAGTAGATTGTGAAATTATTGTCACTTATACATTTCCCACAAAGTTTGCTAATTTGTTCAAATCACCTTCATGAAACAAGATATGTGTACACAGTTTGATTGTTTTATGATTTTTGGAAACCATGGTCTGATGTAGCTTTTTTACTGTAAATGTAGGTTTAACTGTTATTGGCTGGATGTGAAAAAGAGAAACTCTGAAATGTTCTCTTTGCACTGGGTTTATTGTATTAGCTGTACATTAGGAATATTACTTATTAAAGGACCAAATGCTGATCATTCATTTTTTGTTGTTGTTGTACAGAATGAACTTGTTGTCATTTGTTTTATTTTTCTGAAAGGAATAGTATTTTGGAGTTACAGTTCTCTGCTTTCTTGCAGATAATGATAGTTTTTCTGTTTGTGCTGTACATGGTGAGTTAGTTTAGCTTAATTTAGCTGTTAACAGGTAAAACTGAAGAAATGAAAAAGTTAATCTTTTAACATCTTTGTAATACTATTGTACAGACTTAAATGATAAATATTCCTCTTTATTGATGGGTTTAAAATTTGAGATTTAAATGAAAAAGTCATAGAGGTTTTTGTGTTAAGTTAGGCTAATCACACCCTGAAACATTACTTAAATCAGACATAAAAATGTTCAACACCTACTTTAAAGAAATAAATGGTGAATAAAGTAATTAAAGTAGTTTGTTTTATTTATTTTCAGTTTAATTCAGTTTATTTATGTTTAGCCAACTCACTACAAAAGTCATGCTTGGAGTTCTCATCTGTCTCTTAAAATACAGAATTGTAACGTATCTGAATTAGGCAAAAATCAACATTATATGTTTTGTGACCTTGTAAACCAAAATGTCTGAGGATTTCATCTATGTGCATGTGTAGATAAGAACTTATGTGTGTAAAAAAAGATTTTCATTTGTAAAATATAAGTACACAGGTTACATTTTTTTGTTGAGGTCTGTTTACAGATATAAAGCAAAAAACTATATGTAAAACTTTGCACTCAATTTTCTTAACTTGTGTATCAAATTCTGTTTTATTGATGCTATGGCCTTTTTTATATATATTACTGTTAACAGTGAAAGGTGCCTGTGGCAGCTTCTTCCTGCATCCTGTGAGACTCTTGTGCCGGATTGTGGCTGTGCATATTGACGCACTGTGAATGGAGTGGCTTCATGGTGCTTCTGTAGGATATGTTCTTGAAATCAAATAATATTAAAACTAAATAAAAGTATATTTGTATATCGTGAGTATGATAAAGGTGTGTCTCCATTTAACTGTTAAAATTAAAATGGTGATATTTTAAATATTATAGCACGTGTAGTCCTTTGCACAGAACAAAAAACTTTAAATGATCCATATTTTATTTATCAGACTTTTACAGACTTTTTTGGATTTAAATAACTACATGAGCAGATATCTTGAAAATATAATCCCTCTAAATGAAATAGTCATTTTGAAGCAGAAATGTATCAATCTGGCAAATAAAAAATGGCAATTTCTGCATATTTTATACTGTGCAAAGGACTTCTTGTGTTATAATTTTTAAGATATCACCCTTTCTAATATGTCAAAGTTATGTAGAGGCAGAAACACTGTAGTCACATTGTCACTTGTGAACATTAACCTTTTGAGTGTTGTTACATTTGAAAATTCGAAATTATAGACCTTGCTGCTAAAAGTACTTGAACATTAAAAACTCCATGATTGGTAATAATACAGACAAACTTTCCATCCATCTATTATCTGTCATTTGTTCTGGAATCAGGTTTTAAAGCGCAGCAGCTTGACCCTCCTGTGGTCTTCAGGTCAAATTGACTCGAAGTTATAAGGGCTTTTTTTCCTGCCCTCAGTTACTAGGAATTCAGGAGGGTTAAGTAGGGAAGCCCAGACATCTCTTTCCAAAGCCACCTCTTCCCGCTTACCCAGGAGGATTCCAAGGCATTCCCAGGCTAGTCAAGAGACACAGTCTCTCCAGCATGTCTTGAGTCTTCCTGGGGTTCTGTCCCATTTGGATATGCTTGAAATACCTCCCTAGAGAGGCATCCAGGGAGCATCCTTACCAGATTTCCAGAGCACCTTCACTGATTCCTTTTGGTGTGAGGAGCAGGGGCTCTACTCTGTCTCTCCTGGATAGCCAAACTTCTCACAGGCAGATCAGACAACCTCTCTCCAGTGGAGGGTGATCAGGCTTTGGCAGACTATCACTTTTTATCACATCAATGTCTTTAAAACACTATTATTTCTATCTTTGCTTCATCCATCCATTCATCCATCCATTGTCTTCCGCTTATCCGGGGTCGGGTCGCGGGGGCAGCAGCCTAAGCAGGGAGACCCAGACTTCACTCTCCCCAGCCACTTGGGCCAGCTCCTCCGGGGGAATCCCAAGGCGTTCCCAGGCCAGCCGAGAAACATAGTCCCTCCAGCGTGTCCT
>NC_051437.1:1973326-1989823 GCF_001649575.2 Kryptolebias marmoratus | reverse complement strand
ACCTCCAGGCCTGGCTCCAGAGTGGGGCCCCGGTGACCCGCGTCCGGGCGAGGGAACACTGTGTCCAATACTTGTATTCATCATAGGGGTCTTTGGGCTGCACTTCGTCGGGCCCCTCACCTAGTACCTGTCTGCCTTGGGTGACCCTACTAGGGGCATGAAGCCCCTGACAGCATAGCTCCTAGGATCATTGGGACACTCAAACCCCTCCACCACAATAAGGTGGCAGCCCAGGGAGAAGTCTATCTTTGCTTTTTCACTATTATTTTTGCATTAAAGTTTTGTTAAAAACATGAAGACAAGGCCGGTTAAGGTTTCTAACTGAACTAATAATAATTGTGATAACACTTTTCCTCTTCTCCTTCTCCATGTGATTTGCTCTGTTGCCCACTGCTGTTTGCCAGGAAAATAAGTTGTTTGCATGCTCATCTAAGACTGAGCATGCATCTGTTCTGCATTAGCCTTAAAGATGGTGCTTGTTTCATTTCTTTTCATGTCTGTAAAACAAAGAAACAAAGTCAAGTATCTTGTACAGTGCGATTGGTTACATTTACCATACAAGTACTGTTGTGTTCAGACTGAAAAACTTTCATTTTTTTAAGGTTTTTTTTTTTCCAGGATTTAAACTGACAGAAAGCAGAAGTTAAGACAAACTAGTAAAAAGACTTCAGCATCTGTATTTGACATTATTCTCTGTTGAAACTAAACAGTCTTTTTAATTTACGGGGACACACAAAGACTTCAGACAGACAAGGGTTTTTAAAATTGTGCAATAACTCTGGGACTTTGGTAATAATTATCTGCAAGAATAAAAAAACACACCCATGTTACTGGGATTAAATCAAAGGATATTTTCTCAGCAGTCATATAAAGTAAAATTAAAAACAGGATTTTCCCACAAGTTTCACTGTGATACTTTTAGGTCTACACAACAGAGATCCTTTTCAGTTTTTTAACAAGTAAAGATGTGATGTAGTTGTAAAAGGTTTTGTCTTCTGTTATCAATCATTTTAATAAATAAATACCTTTGAGAATGTTTTTAGGTTTTACATTTTGTCAATTGTCATTTATGTTAATTTTCTCTATTTGCCTTCTACACTTATATTAATATCTCTGTCTGCAAATGTAAGTTTTTGCATGGATTCATTGAAATTTTTTTACCTTTTTTATCATTGACAGATAAATAAATAGTGATTATGTACAGAATGTAAATTATACAGTGATGCTATATAGTAACAACAAGACATATATATGCACACACAATTGAAACCAGACGTTTAAATACACTATTTAAAATGACACATGCATTTTTTCGCACTGTCTGACGTGAAATCAGAATAAACTTTTCCTGTTTCAGGTCAATTAGGATTTTCAAAATTATTTCTATTTGCTAAATGCCAGAATAATGAGAGAGAGAATGTTTTTAAGGCAATTTCTATTACTTTCTTCAAAGTCAAAAGTTTAAACACACTTCATTAGTATTTAGTACCATTGCCCTTTAACTGTATGACTTGGATATCCTTCTACAAGCTTCTCACAATAGCTGGCAGGAATTTTGGCCCATTCCTCCTGACAGAACTGGTGTAACTGAGCCATGTTTGTAGGCCACCTTGCTAACACATGCCTTTTCAGCTTTGCCCATAAATTTTCAGTAGGATTGAGATCAGGGCTTTGTGATGGCCACTCCAAAACCCTGACTTTGTTATCCTTAAGCCACTTTGTAACCAGTTTGGCAGTACGCTTCGGGTCATTATCCATTTGAAGACCCATTTGTGCCCAAGCTTTAACTTCCTGGCTGATGTCTTGAGATGTTGCTTCAGTATTTCCACATAATGTTCTTTCCTCACGATGCCATCTATTTTGTAAAGTGCACCAGTCCCTCCTGCAGCAAAACAACCCCACAACATAATGCTTCCACCCCGTGTTTCACAATTAGGATGGTGTTCTCAGACTTGCAAGCTTCCCCCTTTTTCCTCCAAGCATAACGATGGTCATTATGGCCAAACTGTTCAATTTTAGTTTTGCCAGACCACAGTACATGTCTTCAAAAATTAAAGGGAACCTTTTATGCTTCCTTGAACAAGTCAGGATAGGTCTGTGGGCTATACAAAACATGTTCATTAAATTTAATACACAAAATTATTCTCAAATATTGAGATTTTATCGGATCGGTTCTGCCTGTTTTGAACTCATTTCAGAATGAGCTGTTTTAGGGCTACATAACTATTATGCAAATAAGCTGCTGTTCATCCTATACAGTGGTTCTGATGCTCACTAGTCCTCTGCCTCCCTCCTTTCTCTTGGTGTGCAGTGAGGGTGCTGGACTTAAGGTGAAAACCTCTGTGCATTGTGAGGAGCTTTTGTGTCTTGATGTCAGTGGCTTCTGTTTCAATCATGGTGTGCAATGCCTCCTCCTCCCATGATTCATAGGCATTGTTCAGTCTCAGCTTTGAGTGGATCTACTCTCTTGTTATTCCCTTGCCATTGAGAACACACTTTGGATTGTGTGGTGAAGAATACCATTTATACTCCTGACATCTACTTCATAAGTAAATCTCAAATGAGTAGCCAGAGCTTTGAGGCATTGTTTGCAGTCTCTAGTGCCTCAGGTGCACCTCTGCATCTGAGGCATCAATGCACTTTTCTGTTGCTCTGACATGGGGGTGCAATACTCCTTATTACTTGTCAGCTTGATTTTAGAGCCAAATATGCTGTTGCTATGATTTATTTCTGTGATTGTGTCAGTAGGGATGCTTAGCAGTGCTGCATTCACATTTTCTACTGTAGCACTTTCAGAAGGTACTTTGTCATTTAGCCTTGGTAAGGGGTGCAGGTCATAGGTGTCTAGTTTGGTCACTATCTTCAGTCTTAGGTCAGCTATCCTTGTATGCAGTATCTCATAGCTTATCAAGGGAGTTTAGTACCTATACTTGTGTAAGGAAAAGGGTATATTTTATTATGAGACGGAGACGTTTTAATCTTTAATAATTCATAAATTATAATACCTCGGGGCACCACCTTCTCAAAAGAGGGAAATATTATATAAATCTATACTTTTAGTTATCAGTCTCAAAATTTATTTACCCTAAATTATAAGTTCTTCACTTTGGATGAACATCATAATCATATCAAAACACACACACACGGAATTAAGTTTTCACACTATTTATGTAACTTTTATTGAATAAACAAATATAACACAAGTTCTGGCAGGTTATGAAAATATTGCACGTTTGAATATGGTAATAAGATACTGATTGAGGGGTTGTAGTGGCATGAAGGTTAAACAGAAAGTTTAATTAAAGCAAAGAAGTTAAAATTTTGAGGCAGAAGGGTTTTGAAAAATTAGCTTTGCGTAATGAAAATGCCGATTATTATTATGGACTTGACCACCTGAGTGAGACTAACTCTATAGACCAGCTCAGAGCACCATCAAAAGCCGCCCAGCAAATGGTTCAGAGAGTTTATCCTACCAAGAGACAGATCCGTCTGGCCGCTGTCTCTCGGTACCAGCCAGGAACTTTTAGGCCCCGGCGAGGGGGAAGGTGACCGGAAGATGTCGTCTACATGGCACTTTCCGTCAGCGGGAACTAAGTCAGACCTTTGGCCAGTTCCAGTGGTCCAAACAGTCAGCAGCTCATCTTTAGCAGGCAGGTGAACGACACTTGGATGGCCGTTCGAAATGAAGTGAAGTTAAATTTATTTATATAGCACTTTTCAGCAGCAAGGCGATCCAAAGTGCTTTACAACACAGAAACAACAATCAGGTACAGACAGAATCAAATAAAGAAATACAGAAATAAAAACATCAATCAGATAATTTTAGCTAATAGTAAGATTGGTATAACTTTAACAAGTAATTTGAGTAAACTAACAAACTGACATGAACGCAGGGGTAATTTGTCCAGAGAGCGAGACCAAAACCAGACACAGAGACAAAAGCTGAAGGTAAGTGTGTTTATTTACAGGTGACAACTATCTACAGTGCGTTCTTCGTGGAATGATCTGGAAAGCAAGAGGAACAGGGTGAGTCTCGGGTACCAATCCTACTATCAGCCGAGCGCTGCAAGGTGGCTTAATTAATGTTCTTTTGTTCTTACAGGTCCAGGAGGTGTCCAGCGGCGAGGAGGAGATGACGGAGGTGTTTAGGTGATCCAGGAGTCGACAAGCCAGTAATCCTATCCAGGTGAGTATCCAAGTGTCCGAGGTAAGTATCCGTGAAACCGTAGCTCCGTGACGTGGCAAAGAATCTATAAACAAGATGCACAGAGAGCGTAGTCAATAAATTACCAACTTAGGTTAGAAACAGTGGCTGCGAATCTAACCCAGGAGGTTCGATGCTCCAGCGAAGGTCTGGTCTCAACTGGAGGCTTAAGTACTGGCAGTCTTCATTATCCAGATCTGGATCACCTGTGAAAGTAAGAACTAGAGGAGCCGCACCAAAGCGGGGCTAAAACTCCAGATCCCTACACGTAGAGTGAGTTCAATAAAGTTATTTTGTATTAGCTGATCTGTGCATGCGCGCAGTGTTGTTACGGCGGAAGCAGAAAAAAACACAATAAAAAAAAAGCCGAACGAAGCTGGCGTCCGTGTTGCCTTCTTCAAGCTAAGCGTACAGAAAAACGCCACACGAACTATATGACAAAACATTCCCTCAAAAATGACCAGACTATGCCTTAAGTGAAATGAGTCAACTGTGTTCTTTAAAGCAGGTTTATTGAAGTTTCCACCACTGGATAATAACTCAGCTAATGTCTGGTAAACAGAGCATGATTTCACAGTCTTTGTGGTAAGACTAATATGTTTAGTGTTTTTTTCAGTTGCAAACTAGAACAACTAAACTGCTTGTCTTGATCTAGAGAGTTGTATGTAGACAAACTCCTGCTGAACCTGGACCTGCATGGCTCCACATCTACTAGATGATGTAATGCGGAGGAGTGGGTGGGTAAGGGGGATTTTTTCCTGTCTGCTGCAGGATGTCAGGCTCTGTTTTCTTTTCCCCCCACTGCTTCCTTTTTCCTGTCTCAGCAGGAAGTAGGCCTGTGTTCATTTCCTGTGAGCGATTAGAGACAGGAATGGAAAGGAGGTTTGCTGAATTAACAGCCTGGGGGTAGTTTATGAAAACATGTCTTTTTTAAAGCACTTGTGCTTTTGGTCACTCAAGGGTTTACAAACTAAAGATTAAATTTTTAAAGCGGCAAGTTGAAAGACAAAAAAGAAACACGAAGATAAAGCCATATTATAGTTAGTTTTGTATAATAAGTCATCTAGGACATGGCAATTCCAAAACAAAACGTAAAAGGAAAGAAAACAAAACAAAACCAAAAACAACTGAACTTCTACTCTGTAGCTTTAGATGTTTTGATCCCCATAGAGAGTATGGAGTTCTAAGCTTGAGAAAGCTGCCCAGTTAGGAAGCCAAACTTCTTCAACTACAGAATGGAAGTCCAGTTCCTTGGTTTTTAAACTTGTTTCAATTAATTATAAGATTGTTCCCTGATGCATGTAGTAGCAAAATGGAGTTCTCACCTCAGGGAGATGAATTTTGTTTTTGTCGACTGTAACCTGTTTTCCTATTTCACAGGAAACAAAGATCATCTGACCATGACTGAAGCTGGCATTGCTTTTTATAGACACAAAGGCCTAATATATCTCAACACTTGACTCACTTTGTCCTCCTATGCTTTTTGATATGCTTTTTTGATAAAACCAACTTTTTTTTACATTCTCCCTTATTTGTCTTTTTAAAATATATTAAATTAAGATCACGTTGAAATAGTGGTTAAGAGTGCCTATCACAAGTGGGCCTTCTCTACTCAAACCCTCCCACACGACATGCACACCCACATTCACATAGAAAAAAATGGTTGCAGTTAAAGAAATAGACTTTAAGCTCTGAAAGAATGATTTTAAAACTGTGATACAAGCAACATTTGTGGTACTCAGTATCCCCTTATTGTTTCTGCTTTCTTAGAAATTTCGATTAAATAACAAGTTAACCATAAAAAGTTGAACCATGATAAAAAGCAAAAATAGATGCATAGATGACAATTCTGGCTTCAAACAGAAACTCGTTAAAATTAAAGGCCTACCATTTCTTGAAGGAATGCATATCACCCACTGCCTTTCATACCAGAGTTTTAAATCAGTCCTTTTATGTTGAGAACTGACAAAGTTGTGGTCATTTTGATTAAACCTTGTAAATGTGGTTGGTATGTTCTAAAGTTTACAGAGTGAATGCATTTATGTTGCTGTTGTTTATGTTCTTACTTCTCATCAATAAATGGCACTACTGTGACACTGTAGGAAGAAGTGGCTGTTAGAAGAACTGGAGAGGGAAAATAAGAACGCAGTCCTGTAATTGTGCCTGACCTGATAGCATGCGTGTAGTGAAGTTGGGAGTTTTTGAGTTTTTACTGGCCATCTCTTTATTTCATTTACAATAACCACAACAGATTGTAAATAAAATAAGGAGTGTTAACAGATCTCACAAAACTGCGAGACCTGTTAGCACTGAGTACATGTTAAGGATGACTTCTACAACCACATAACTTTAGCTCAGTACCTGTACATTTGACTAAGTTAAAGCACTTTTTTGTGAGATTCACTCCAAAATTTAAACAGTTGTAGATGTACAGTGTCTATAAAATTATAAACACCCTTGAATGTGTTCACTTGCAGTAAATCAGTCATGCTTTTTTGATGTCATAAATTAGTCATGGTCAATATAAACTAACCTGTTTGACAAAAAAAAAAAAAATAGAAAATCTTCAAAAACTAAATGAGATAAAATTCCTACTGAGCAATACTATCCATCCATCCATCCATCCATCCATCCATTTTCTTTACCCGCTTCTCCTTTCTGGGTTGTAGGGAGGAGCTGGTGCCTATCTCTAGAAGTGGGGGATAACAAATAACAAATAACTATTCACACTTTTACTGTCATCTGGACAATTTAATTGATCTAACATGCATGTTTTTGGTTTGTGAAAGGAAGCTGGAGGACCCAAAAGTCAACTTATGCCTCAATGAAGAGAACAAGCAAACTTCACCCAGAAAGACCCCAGAGCGGGAGGTGATCCTGCACCCTTCTTGCTGGGAGGCAATAACTGTAAATACTGTAAATTTGTCATGTCTGCCCAAAATAATACCAGATAAATAAAAATATCTAATGTAAGTGTCTGTGATGTGGCGGTTGTATATAAAATGAGATGGCCAGTAAAACTTCTAAACTTTATAACATACATAATCTCATGCCAAGTGCCATTATATAACTCCCTTCAGTCTTATCTTCTCCTTCTTTTTCCTCTGTAGTTCTAACACGTACTCCTCTGCCCCACGCTGTTGCAGCAACACCATCCAGTGACAAGAATAAACAACAGCAACATACCAACATAAATGCATTCACTGTGTGGACCTCAGAATACTGCTCTGCAGAGCCAAATTTTACTGAGACCACACTTTACCACACTCTTTACCATAGTCCCGATATTCCTGGACAGTCAACCCTAAGTACTTGAAGTCCTGCACCTTTGTGACCTCTGCACCTTGTTGGAAATTGGAAGGGTGATACACATGTCTAGATAAACACTTCTACAATGGTTGCATACCATAATTGTACCCCTGACTTGTATTTGACTCCTAATCTATGTATGTGCACGGGCACACATGAGATCCATTATCTTTGTCCCAGCAAACCATACTTCCATGTCAACATGATAGATATATGTAGTCTCAGAGAAATGACCAAAGACTTAAAGTGTACCACTACTTTAACTCCACAGCAACACATCCCCACTACTCATGCAAAGGTGGTGGGTAGCTGCTGGTTAGTGAATACTGCCACCAAAGTTGCAGTTGTGACCTACGACCACCACAATGTCACAACACATCTCAGACTCCTAGTTCAAATGTTATAGATAGTAGTTCTGAAAGATGCAAGTGTCCACATCAGTACAGCAGCTCTTTATCATTTAAATCTGGAGCAGTATCACTGTGACATTGACATTCCTTTTCCAGCAGCATACCTTGTTCCTCTCCTTCAGGGAACAGTAGTTATATGCATAACATTACGTTCCCTTTCAGTTGATTCACTCGGTACAACACATGTACTATGGGACATATATAAACACCCCGCAGAGCAGCCATCAAACCTGGGTTAATACAGCACACCAGTGCGGCACCTTAGACCCAGCAGAAAGAACGGAGTGAGCCACAGAAGGGGCTGTCACATCCAAACGATAAAACTGAACAAATGTGTGTGGTGACGACCAGCTGGCCGCAGCACAGATATCACTCACGGGTATGGCTCTAAATAGAGTCCAGGATGTTGTTACACCCCTGGTGAAGTGTGCTCTCAAACTATGCAGGATTGGGAGCCCCCTGCTGTTGTAAGCTAGAGAAATAGCTTTCACAATCCAGTGGGACAGTCTTTGTCTTGACAGAGCCTTGCCCTTGCCTGGGTTAGCAACACACACAAACAGCTGATCACATAATCTCACGTCCCGTGTTCGGTCAATGTAATTGTGCATGTAAAGAACACAAGGAAAGCAACTTCCTCTGCTCCTCAGATGCAAATGGTGGTGGGCAAAAGCTTGAGATCTCAATAGTCATGGAGCTGTAGTCTGAAGGTATAACCTTAGGGAGATACGCTGCGTTTGGTCGCAGAATGACCTTGAAGCCATCGGGTGAAAACTGAATACAGAAGGGATTCACTGACAAAGTGCGGAGGTCCCCAACCTGTTTTGCAGTTGTTGGAGCAACAAGCAGAGCAACCTTCCTTATAAGAAACTTCATATCCACTGACTCCAAGGGTTTGAATGGAGGGTCACAGAGAGCCTAAAGAACCACAGTAAGGTCCCAGGGAGGGATATTGGGTTTAAATCCTGGGTCTCAGTCTAAGGACCCCTTTTGAAAATGCACAGCCAGGAGATGAGCACCTGGCGTGACCCCATTGAAACCAACATGGCAGACAGAAATAGCTGCCAGGTTACCTTTATTTGTGGAAAAAGAGAGATCTTTATCCAACAACTCCTGCAGAAATGTTAAAACATCCACCATTGAGCACTGAAATGGGACAATGTGACATAAACCAGGATTGTCAAAGAGAACGAAACCAGAAAGCAGGTACGGAGGCAGGATGCAAGGTAAATGAATTTATTTACAATATTTACAGGTGTTCAGGAATTCGACCAGGGGAATCTGAAAGACAGAGGGAAGGGAGCCAGGTGAGTCTCAGGTACCGACAGTATTCTTTCACAAGATTAATTGTTCATTTGGTAACTGTTTCTTTCTTTCTTACAGTTGTAGAGGAGAGAAGAGGCTTGGAGATGATGACGTCCCGCTGTGAGTCCTTCCAGGAGATAAATCCAATACTTGGTGACAGGTAAATCCTCAGGTAGGTGAACCGCAGGATCCAGACAGGTTAGTATTTACACAAGTTTAGCCACGTGATTCCTGAAGCACACATGTAGCAAAAAACAAAACAAAGATCTTAGCAAAGCACAAAAATGAGTGCTCTGTCTCGCCAGCAGGCAGATTAATCCTCACAGTACCCCACCCCCCCACCTGGCAATCTTGGACATCTCTACGGATGGGTTCTGTAAAAATTGGTTATTAACGTGGGATCCAAAATAAAGGATCTAGGAACCCAAGTTTGCTCCTCTGGGCCATAACCCTCCCAGTCTACTAGGTATTCAAAACCCCTACCTCTTCATCAGACGTCCAGGATGAGACAAACAGTGAAAGCCGGGTGGGAGGGGGGAGGACGGCAGGAGGGCTCAGAGAACTCTGGATTACAGGTTTAACCAGAGAAACGTGAAAGGTAGGGTGAATGTGCATATTGCGCGGGAGTGTAAGGCGAATGGCAGTAGGATTGATAATGCATTCAATGGAAAAGGGACCAATAAAATGGGGAGCCATCTTTCTAGACATATTCTTTAGTTGAATGTCCCTGGTAGAAAGCAACACCCTATCCCCTACCTGGTAGGAAGGGGCAGCTGACCGGTGACGGTCAGCGTTTGTTTTATTCTGCTCCAGAGTTCTGATGAGGGCCCGCTTGGCCTGTCTCCAGATGCTATGGCATCTGCGTATGTGAGTTTGGACAGATGGAACAGTGATTTCGGACTCAAAACGAGGAAATAACGGGGGATTGTAGCCTACCGATGCTTCAAACGGTGACATTCCTGTTGCGGAAGACACTTGATTGTTGTGAGCGTATTTAATCCATATCAAATACTTGCTCCATGCGGAGGGGTTATCACTGGCCAGGCAGCAGAGGGCTACTTCCAACTCCTGATTGCAACATTTAGACTGCGGATGGTACCCAGACGTGAGAATTACCTTGGCTCCCGGGCTGTTGCAAAAAGATCTCCAAACTTGTGACGTGAACTGGGATCCTTGGTCTGATACCACGTCCATAGGGATGCCATGGATGCGGAAGACGTGTTGAATCATTAGTTGAGCAGTCTCGTAGGCCGATGGGAGCTTGTGGAAAGGGATAAAATGAGCAGATTTTTAAAAACAGTCAACAATAGTGAGTATTACAGTGTTACCATGAGAGGGTGGCAGACCGGTGATGAAATCCAGGGCTATGTGAGACCATGGGCGATTCGTGACCGGTAGTGGTTGCAATAGTCCTGCAGGGGAACGGTGGCTGTCCTTGAAGTGAGTGCATGTAGGACACGCTGCCACAAACTCCTTTACATCCCCCACCAGAAGTGGTGTGGTGTGGGCCACCAGAAGTACCTGGTGGTGAGACTCAACATACGACTCATACCTGGGTGACACAAGAACTGACTGGAATGTAACCAGTCCAGGACCAGGGATCTGACTGCTTCAGGTACATTTTTCTTGCCTGTAGGACCTCCGCAAGGGGTCTGGATTGGTCTGTTGAGCCTTAGAGATCTCTTCCTCTATTGCCCAGGACAGAGAACTGATGAACACAGAAGGTGGAATAATGTTTTCTACCTTCCCGGGGCAATCGGAACTTGACCAGAGCCTGGATAGGGCATCGGGTTTAACATTCTTGGAACCGGGTCTGTGAGTGATTGAAAAATTAAAACGTCCAAAAAACAGAGACCATCTGGCCTGACGAGGGTTTAGTCTTTTAGCAGTCTGTAAGTAAGCCAGATTTTTGTGATCCGTCCAAATCAGGAACGATGTTTCCACTCCCTCCAACCAATGACGCCATTCTTCTAATGCTAGTTTTATGGTTAGCAATTTTCGATTTCCCACGTCATAATTTTGCTCAGACAGGGACAGTCGGCGAGAAAAAAAAGCCCAAGGGTGAATCTTATTGTCCTGCGGTGATCTTTGGGAGAGAATAACTCCTACTCCTGAATCAGATGTGTCCACCTCCACAATAAACTGTAGCTTAGGATCCAGATGGCGTAATATAGGAGCAGAAACGAAACGTGTCTTTAACTCACTGAAGGCCTTCCTGTCCTCCGGGGTCCACTAAAAGGTCCGTTTGGTTGAAGTGAGTTGGGTAAGGGGGGCCGCCACCCAACTGTAGTCTTTTATGAAGCAGCGGTAGAAATTAGCGAATCCTAGGAACCGCTGTAATTGGCGCCGATCCACCGGGGTGGGCCATTCTGCTACTGCTTTAATTTTTTCAGGGTCCATCTAATAGCAACCCTGTCCAAAAATAAAGCCCAAGAAGGTCACGGAAGGAACATTAAACTAACATTTTTCAGCCTTGATGAAGAGTTGGTTTTCATGGAGCCTCTGGAGGACGGCCCGTACCTGTTGCCGGTGTTGAGCTGGGTCCTGTGAGTAGACGAGGATGTCGTTGAGATAGACAAAAACAAAGTTATTGAGAAAGTCACGGAGGACATCATTTATGAGAGATTGAAAAACAGCAGGAGTGTTAGTGAGTCCAAATGGCATGACAAGATATTCAAAGTATCCTAAGGGGGTTTCGAAGGCTGTCTTCCACTCGTCCCCATCTCTGATTCTGACTAGGTGGTAGGCGTTCCGAAGATCTAACTTAGTAAAAATGGTGGCTGAATGGAGTTGTTGATGAACTGAATCGATCAATGGAAGAGGATATTTGTTTTTGATAGTTATTTGGTTTAGCCTGCGATAATTGATACAGGGACGAAGACTCTTGTCTTTCTTCTCCACAAAGAAAAACCCTGCCCCAACAGGGGATGTGGAGGGGTGGATTATTCTTGAGGACAGTGACTCCTCAATATAATTGTCCATGGCAAATCCTCACACAATGTGCTGGACCTCACACCACTGCTCAAAGGCTCACCACTTGTAGGCATATAAGCCTCTAGTGGAGGATGCCCTTGCACTCTGAATTGTCGCCACCACAGCGGGGGGGAAGGCCTTTAGCTAACAAGCTGGACCTCTCAGCAGGTATGCATGCAGGTTCCACAGCTCTGGATGTGGATGAAGAACCTCCCCTTCTGCCTGAGTGAGGAGATCCCGACGGACAGGGAGTTGCCAGGTCTCTGCTGCCAGTAGTCTGATTATCTCAGCATACCATGACTTTGCTGGCCATCAGGGTGCAACCAAAATCAAAGAAAAACCCTGTCTGCGCACCCTCTCTAGTACAGGCAGTATAATTTTCACGGTGGAAATGCATACAGACGTACATTGGGCCATGGGTGGGCTAGAGCAGGGGTGTTCAATCCTGGTCCTCGAGGGCCACTATCTTGCATGTTTTTCTTGTTTCCCTGCTCCAACACACCTGATTCAGAGGTTAAATTACCTCTTCATGTTCTGCAGAAGCCTGATAATCACCCATTGATTTAAATCAGCTGTGTTGGGGCTGAGAAACAACTAAAACGTGCAGGATAGTGGCCCTCGAGGACCAGGATTGGACACCACTGGGCTAGAGCATCCACCCCCAGTGGAGCGTTTTGATCCATTATGGAAAATAACAGAGAGCAGTGGGTGTTGGCTCTGCTGGCAAAGAGATCCACCATCGCTTTGTCAAACAGACACCATATCTGAGCCACCACTGAGGGGTGAAGCCTCCATTCTCTCACCAGAGGTCCGCCTCTGGAGAGCAAATCTGCACCCAAGTTCAGCCGTCCAGAAATGTGAGTGGCCCTGATGGACAGAAAATGTATGCTGCACCACTGCAAGAGAGTGTGGGACAGTTTTAACAGGGGAAGTGAATGTGTCCCTCTCTGTCGGTTGATGTGTGAAATCACAGTCGTATTGTCTGTTCTGATCAGAACATGGAGGTCCGTCAGAACTTGGCAAAAGCGTCTCAGAGCCAGCAAGACTGCTAAAAGCTCTAGGTGGGTCATGTGGAGCTTGGATTGTGCCGGTGGCCAAACCCCCCTCACCGCCACACCATCGCACAGAGCCCCCCACCCCATCAGGGAGGCATCTGTGGACACTACCTTGCAAACGGACAGTCTCCCTATTGGTGAGCCTTGGCACAACAAGCCGGCTCCCTCCAAAGTCTGAGAGCCAACATATAAGAGGCAGTTATTGTTAGCTTCCTGTGGAGGTGACGTGACACACACAGCCGCGCTGAAACAGGCGCATTTTCAGCAGTCCAAGTGTCTAGTCCAATAGTCGTCTCTCTTTTGACCAATTAGGTCGATATATGAGCCCTCCACAGCCAATCATATTGCAACTTAATTTCTGAAATCCTAGTTACCAGAACAGTAAATTGGACTGCGCTGCCAAAAAATTTAAATTGTTACATTTTCAAAGACACCAAGGATTTGCGTGTACTCCAAGTGGTTCAAGAGCAGCATCTGATTCATTTTAGTTATGCTTTTTTCAGGCATTTTTTGCATTTTGGGGGTGAGGGTTAACAGGTTAATGTGTTTGCGTGAATGGTCCCTCTGGCTTTTGTTCATTTGTTGAAATGCATATTAATAACTGTCTTGTCTCAATGATATTTTGTCAATAAAGTTTTGAGAAAAAAAAATCTACGGCCACAGCTAGCCCGCTGTATCGTAAACTCCAAACAAGAAAATTATTCTTACAGAGCAATGCATGACGTGAACCACCATTTACTCCTTCTCTTCAGCCTTTTCTTTTTTTATGGCGACTGTTACAGGTCGATAGGGTTTTGCTGGCCTGGGACACAAAAGGTTATCTATGCACTCCAATACAGCCTCCAAAAATAAATAAAAATGTGCCCAGGAAACAAAAAACGCTTAATTAGGTATCCGATCCCGCATATTTCTGTCCGAATCACAGAGGTGTCTATTCGGATCAGTATTATCACAGGACCTGAGTTCAGAAAAATATAGTAGGTAATTTGCGGGGGAATTTTTACTTCACAAATTACTGACATGGCCGATTGGCATGGGATTAACAACACAGACAATCTTCATAATCATTACAAATAGCATATGGTTCCCAGGTAAAGCTAATCCCGTGCGAATAGGGCTTAACATGCATGTTTTTAGACTGAGGGAGGAAACCGGAGTGCCCAGAGAAAACCCACGCAAACACGAGGAGAACATGCAAACACCCCGCATAAAGACTTTGAACCCAGGACCTTCTATTCTAGTCTTCAATTCAGGATGGTCACCACAGCTAAGCAACCTTATTCAACACAAAAAATGATAATTACTAATAATTTTTATATTTTTCCACATATTGAGCTGAAATTTGATATTGTTATAGCTGAGAGTTATTCACAGCACATACTTAGGCCTCTTATTGTAACTTTTTTATTACATCAAACATAATGTTTATGTTTCAAAATACGGTAGCTTCAACTCCATTATTACTCATCAGATCATGATCTTAGTCTAAAACTTTGTTTTGAAAGACAGCATGTGGTTTGGCCTTAAATTTCTGCTGAAACAAGGAAGCTAAACTGCATGTTTAGCCTACTCTTCTTCTTTTCTGATAGTCCTTCCTCCTCCTGGCTGTATCCACCATACTCTCTCTGTTCTGCCTCTCCCTCCTAATTGGGAGCCAAGGTTTGGGTTTGAAACTTCTGAGGTCTGCTGGTTTGGTGGTCTTGGCTTTAAAGAGCTTGTGGGTTCAGGTTCTGGGCAGGCCTCACCACAAATGTTCACTGTTGGAACTCATCTATCTGTTTGGAAACAGCCAATCACACGGTCAGATTCTGAGTCAGCGGGAATCAAGGCAAACGTTTCTGTTTATTCTTAACTGCTCATTTGTCTTAAACTGCTGGGTTTGGTTTCTATTTTTCAAACTACCCCCTCTTAGCTTAAAGGGTAAATTAATTATATGCATGCTTTGTCATTATGACGGTTCTATCTATTAGTTGTCTCTTCTATGTGTAAGGATATTTACAGTATTTTAAAGTTGTCAAAAGTCAAAGAAAGAAAAAGGTAATATTAAAAATACAGTATACTTATGCTGAAAGAATCAATAGAAGGTATAACTTAGTCACAGTTTTCCCTTTTAGTGGCATTAGTCTCAACCCTTGGAACAATTGAAGACCTACCATTCTTTTAAAGAATGCATATCACCCAATTCCTTTTATGCCTGAGTTTTAGACTAAGATAATCTTTTGCTGAGAAATTACAAAGTTGTGGCTGTTTTGGTCAGTTCTTGAAAATAAAATTATGTGAGATATAATTTGATACCATGAGATGTCATGCTCAGATTTAAAAAAAAAAAAATCTATAAAACTGACATAGTGAAAAATTTATTATTGTTTTCTTATGTCAGTTAGTGTCTGGATTTTGGGGTGTTGTTTTTTGTTTTTGATTTCTTTTGTACTTTAGACCCTTGTTTCATGTTTTGTCTTTGTATGTTCTGTTTCTTGTGTTCTGGTCATCACTCACTTCTCCCCAGTTTCTCATTTGTTTATCTGCCACGCCCATCTCCTCCTGCCTGCAATGATTATCACTCACCTGTGCCCACTTCTTCTGATTTCCCTTTGTACTTAAAACCTGGTCACTCTCGCCACTTCTCCACTGGATCATTGCTCTTTGTTTATGGTCTGTTTGTGTGTTCCTGTTCTGGTCTTTTGTTTCCTTGTCCCGGCCTAGTCTTGATGTTAGTTCATGTTTTCGTTTTGCTGCCCTGTCAGCCCTTTGTTTTGTTTATCTATTAGTTTAATAAATTAGTTTCCTTTTGCATTATGAGTCTGCGCTCTGGGTTTGCCTCCGTCGCCTCTCCTGATAGTTAGCTGTGTGGCTGTCTTAAATTGGATTGATTTTAATAGTTAATCAGTTGTAGATGTACGTCCAGTGATTGCTTTTTAAAAGTTTTATTAGAATCTGTCCAGTGGTTGATGAAAAACTTTGCTTCCACAACAAACAAATAAATGCTGTTTTGGATAAGATATGTCATAGTGGGCGGAGATGGAGGCGAACCCAGAATGCAGACTCATCTTAAATTCAACCTGGAGAGACTCACGACAAAGAGAAGCTGCAATTAAATGGTTTTATTTGACATGAATGACATAAGATATTTGGCGCTCGGACCTCGGCGGAAGACGCGAGTGTCGACAATAGCAATGCGCTTTGAGCAGAAGCTCAGGTTGAGCATTAGAGGCGTCTTCCCTGGGCCGGACACTGGTGGTGGAGG
>NC_051437.1:1972303-1973146 GCF_001649575.2 Kryptolebias marmoratus | reverse complement strand
GGAGGCGTGGTCGGATGCTGATGGGCTGAGATGGAGGCGCGGTCTGATGCTGATGGGCTGGAGTGGAGGTGCTCGACGCAGCGATTAGATGTAGGTGAGGCTGAAGCAGGTCTTCCAGTCTGAATTTACGCCTAGGCTTCATTAAACAAAAATGTATTTTTAAATAAACGAACAAAAACCAATGGCTGGCGATGCAGCAAAACTAAACTTAACAAAATACAAATGAGGCGAGACAAGGCAAGGCAGGACAAGGAACGAGACAAGAAACAGCAACAATGAACCAGTGAGGAAGTGGAGAAAGTGACCAGGTTTTAAAGCTGAGGGTAATTAGGGGAAGTGGGCACAGGTGAGTGATTACAACTAGCAAAAGGTGAAGATGGTCGAAGTAGGAAGACGAGATAAACAGAGGAGAATGAATGATGACAGAACACAAGAGGCAGAAACAATACAAAGACAAAACATGAAAACAATAACCCAAAATGCAAAAGAAATCTCTAAGAAAAAACAACAAAAATCCAAATCATATGATATGAGAATTTATTTTTGTTTGTTTTCTGCTGATGTGGAAATCTCCAACATTTTTCTCACTATCCACTGAATGTAAAAAAAGGAAAAATGTTTATGCCCTTGTCTATCTGTTCATCTGTGCAAATTGAATTACAAAAAAAAATATTGAAACTTCCAGGGAGTAATAATTGGGTGTACCTTGTTGTGGCAGCAATAAATGAATTTCCAGGCACTGTCAGATGAAATCACTCAAGCAGGTTTATTTATATAATGTGCACAGAATATAGAGAGCAGTTCTGAACAGGGAAGCTCCGAATCAAAGCTCTGGTTCTCCAA
>NC_051437.1:1947606-1956783 GCF_001649575.2 Kryptolebias marmoratus | reverse complement strand
AAGTCAACACAGGTGCTTTTATTAAAGATATTGAAATACTGGACCAGAAGGAGGAGTTAGGGAAAGGCAAGTCAGTCTGGTTCCCAAGGGAAGAAAATTCAACATCACTTCTATAAACAAGTTCATTCTGTGAGAACCCATGGGACGTGGAACAGAAGTCATAACATTATCAGGACTTATAAACAACAGGTGTTACCCTATAGTAAATTCTGCCATTACAACCTCTATTACATAAAATAGCTAAAGTCAGTCAGTTTTACAGATATTGAGCTAGAGTTTTGTGTGGTAGTTACTAAGAGTCATCCTCAACACATTTCAACTCAACAAATTTTAAAGATAATCCCAGAAAGTAATCTCTGGATGTACATCTACAACTAATTACCTTTTGAACCAATTCAAAATGTCTTCCACAACTCACCAATTGTAGCCTATCTAAAAATGGCTACACCTTTGAATTTTACAAACATAGAAATAAATCTGGTGTTGTAGTAGCTGACAGTCAATCACGACACATGCGCCAAGCAAAAACAGATCATACAAGATATCACAATATTGTGCATGAGAACATGTGTAATGTTATACCAAGGTTTGACCTAAACACTTAATCTTCATCTAAAAGTCTGGTATGTGAGGCAGTGGATGAGATACATTGATTCAAGGAATGCGAGGACTTAAATTCATTAAAGTTTAAGTAATTGGAAAAATTCTCTTGATATTATAGTCACATTTCTTTTTATCATTTATTATGGTCCACTTTTTTTATAAACTGTATTAAAAAGTAACCATTCTAACCTTAAAAAATGACAGTTGATAAAAACAAACTGTAAAAATCAGAAGAAACAATCAAAAACATCTGAATTCCAACGAAAGATGACAGCCTGTGAAAAAAGATGAAGACATTTTTTTAGCAGCTCCAGGCTCCCTCTGGTCTCCTGTGGCTCTTTTTTGACCTATAAAAAAAGCACTGTGCTATTTGGGGATGACTGTCTCCAAACTTTATAATTCAGTTTATTTATCTTTCTTGCTTTTCTGGTTTTCCTAAAGCTCCATGAATGTCTAAACACAACTTTTGTGAGAGCAGTGGTGATGTGGAAATCTCCTAAAATTAAACAGAATTTCAGCCTATTTTTATATATTTGTCTGTCGCTGGTTTTGTCCATGGCATAGTCACCATAACAGGCACTGACGCCGTGTGGGAGTGTGTTTGTGTGTGTGCATGTGTGTGTCTGTATGTGCATGGTTTTGGTGACAATGTTGTAAGCATTGCATATGACTGCCAGATAACAAAGAAAATGTTGAAAAATGAAAAACAAAATGAAACACAGCAGAAGACAAAGGAGAGAATGGGATAAAAGATAAGAAGGAAAAAAACACAAGAGGAAAGAAAAAGAGAAAACTCAAAAGTAGAAAAATTAAGTAAATTAGCACATAAGAAAGTAACACATAATTAAAGGTGCAAATGCAGAAGTAGTTCATGACATTGTTCCACTCAGATAAAGCTCAATGAACGAGTTGGGGAGAAGTCTCAGCTACTATTACACCAAATTTAGCTTAATATCTGTAAAACTGAGTTATAGCAATTTTTGCTTTGAATTGGAAAATTGGGTTGATTCCCTATTTAAAGTTTTATTAAATGTTTATTCAAATTTGTCAAGTGATTTATTAGATATTCTGGTAATGGTATAAATAACTGAAGTACTGATTCAGCATTAAGTAGCTATGGTTTTAGCCTAAAGCTATGGTTTTGCTTTTTAAAGCTTCTATCTGCTTAGTTCCATGCTTCCTTAACTGTGTACCACTAGTGGTACTCTAGTTCCCACTTGTGGTAGTCAGAAGACATTCTGGTATCAACTGTTTACAAGTTAAAAAACGTGGTAATTAATTATCATAACCTGAACTGTGATGTAAAGCTAAGATGTAGAGAGAGAGGCTTCAGGTGGCTCAGGCCCCCTTTTTGGGTCTGGTATGACTTGTTGGCTGACTTGATGCTGATATGCGTTGTGTTTCGTTGTTCTGCTTGCTTGGTTGTGGCTGGGGCCTGGTGCTGGGTTGGGGGTTGGCGGTGGACAGGGTGGTGTGGTGTATCAGGGACTGTCGATCTGGTGATTCTGTGCCGGTGGTCCAGGGGTGTTTGGGCGTGTTAGTGCCTGGGGCTTACCTGCAGTCGCAGTCGGCCGGGTGGAGCGGTGAAGTCTACCGTGTTGCGATGCTGGGTTGGCTGGCAGGTTGTGCTTGGTCTGGGGCAGTAGGTGGCTCAGGTGTGGGCGCCTGGCTGGCATGGGTGCCTGGCTGAAGTGGACACAGATGGTACTTCATGGGCAGACGGGCTGGGGTTGCTGGCGTTGGTTGGGAAGCTGGGCAGGCTCCGTAGTTTTCTGCTCCATTTACCACCACATTGGAGAGGTGGATAGAAGATTATTGGCGTCTGTGTTTGGTGTTTGTGTACTGGTTGGGGGTGGCCCTGTGGGGGAGCTCATGTCGGGGTTTGTGGGGGTGGGGAGGTCCATCGGTGTTGGATTGGAGCTCGCTGGGGGGTTGGGACTATTTCATCCTGTGGCTGCTCTGGTTGTCTCGCTTGTTTGGACTGTGTGGACTTTCTTGGCCCCGTCTCCTGATGAGGTCTGGGCCGGTGTCTTGGCCGGGGTTGTTCGGGTGGTGCCCGGTCCTCATCCAGGTTGATGTGCTGCTCTGTTGCTGCAGAGGTTTGGGCGGTCTGCTCTTCTCCACGCCGGAATGAAGGGAACCACCTCCTAGGTCCGGGGGTGGGTTGCCCCTATAGGAGGTGTTACCCGGACCTGGGAGTACAGTGTGTGTATGAGGAGTGTGAGTGGGTGTATGGCATCCATATTTGTGAGTGGGTTTGTTGGGTAAATGGGTGTGAATATCTGTTTGAACGCATGAGGGTGGGAACACGTGAATGTGTCTAATGCCCCTTTTCCACTGGCTCTGCTTGAGCAGCTCCGCTGCACTCTACTCTACTCTACTCTGCTCGGCTCTGTAAAAAATGCATCGCGTTTCCACCGGCCAGTTTGGTCGGTAGCAGAGGAATGCCTCCTTGTGTTAGTGGTGGTGGGGTGGGTGGGGGGCTCCAAAGCCACACCTCCAGACTTCGGAAGTGCTAGGGACAAGTATGGCCCTGTGTTGTTGCTGTTTTTTATGGGGATTCTCCTGAGACTTCAGGAAGAGAGGCGCAGTGGAAGAAATGCTCTGGATGCCACAATTGTTGCGCGGAGTAGGACAGCTGTTATCCGCCGGAGATTTCAGGCTTTACAGCGCCTTCAGCTGGGGAACAGACGGCAGAAACGTTGCAGGGTAAGCTAACGCTGTTGTTTATATTCCTACCTTCGCTCATCTGGTCACACCCACGACCAATGAGTGAACAGGAGCTAAGCTTGTGCCGCCCACGAAGCAGGCCCAGCCCGGCTGGCCCTACTCCGAAGCAGGGACCAAAAAAACAGGGCCGGCCTCAAAAAAATGCAGATGGAAACGCACGCAAAGCAAGCCGAGTAGAGGGACCTTTAGAGCCAGTATAAAAGGGGCATATGTATCCTCACTGGCCTGGGAGTGCCTTGGTATTACCTAAGAAGAGCTGGAGAGTGTTTCTGGAAAGAGGGATGTCTGGGTTTTCCTACTGGGCCTGATCCCTTTGCAACCCAATCACAAACACATTGTAGAAGATGGATATACTTCCTCACTCTGCTGCTGTCTTTACTTGCTCTGTAATTATTTCTATCATTAGCATGTGTCTTTCTTCCAATAGAAACCATACCTGGACCAGTCAGTGGCCTGAGACAATTTTTGTTTTGACTTGGCGCTATATAAACAAACTGAATTATCCTGAATTTATAGTATATAAAATATCCATTGTACTTTGCACAAGTTAGCAAATGACACATAACTAATAAAATCTGTTAAGGAATAACCTTTTACTTAAATTCTGTTATTTATAACTTCACAGCAGTTAGTAATTTCATCACTGTAGTGAAAACATGTTTGGTTGGCGTTTGCCTTCACTAATGCTTGAATAGACTTGTTGGGAGACTCATTACAGAATACTCCTGTCTTCTGTATTCAAATTATGCAGGATATATATTTATTTAAGTAAAACAAGGATTTTTATGAGTGTCTACAGACTTATAGACACAGTCCAAGTTTCTGGGAGTCTTGTTCATGAGTGATGGTAGGATGGAGCAGGAGACAAATCAGCGGATCGATACCCGTCTGCAGTAATAAGGGCATTGCTCTGGGCTGTTGTGATGCAAAAAGAGCTGAGACAAAAGGCAAATCTCTTCATTTACTCATTTACTGTCTACATTCCAACCCTCACCTACTATGAATGAAGTTAAAAATTTTAAAAAGTAACAGTTATAAAACCCAGAAGTCAGAGCGGTATTGTCCTGAACAAGCTGAATGTTTTGATACCTGAATGTTTCAACAGCTTAAAGTATGCTGAAGTAGTTACAGTCCAAAAAACTGTATGGAGAACTATAAACAGAAAAACAATAGTGTAAATGTTAATGTAGAAAATTTTTAAATAAACTGGCACCATAAAAAGGAAGACGTGACTGAGTCTCCCATCATTCCACCTTTACCACATTTCATGCTTCTAAACATACGATTTAAACACAGCAGGTTTTTAAGAAATAAAAACATATAATAAAAATACTTAAGATGTGTTAAATTGGTATTTTGGTGTTGGTTTGGTCCCATCCAAAACCTCAACTTAGAAACCATAAGAGCTCGGAGAAAGATCCAGGTTTTAATTGCTACGTTGCTGAAGTCAAAAGATCCACCAGAGCAGAGAGGACGCTGAAACTGTTCAGTACAGAAGTTAAATTGACTTTTTATTGCCTGCTGCTGAAAGGTTTGTGTGTCTGTCTGTTAGCAAAATATGTTATTAAACACTAGATATATTTTAATAAAAAATTCAGGAAATAATTGCTGGATGGTTCTGTATGATTGATTAACTTTGTAGGAAACTAAATGCAAGATTGCTGCCATAGTAAACTCGACTCTAACAGTATGGCTAAAACCCAGTCAGTCTTACAGATATTGTGCTAAAATTTAGTGTCATGGTAACTGGGAGTCATCTACAACACATATTCTGAGCACTAATAGATTGCATAAGGACATTGTTTAAAATTCTGACATAACTATTTGGATAAGTAATCATAATAATAATAACTATTAAGGGGGTGTAACTAAGACAGTTTATATATATATATGTGTATGTATTTTTGAGCTGTACAAAGGTTATTACATGTGGGTAGGTGGTAGAAATCTTCTCTGGCTGGGAAAAGCATTCAAACTGAGAGACAAGAAGAAGATATGGCGGGGCAACCCAGTGGTCTACCCTCAGAAGTAAGTCGATGTTAAAACCTGCAGGTTTTACTGTCTATATTATTATTTGATTTTAATATTTAATTTGTCGGGTTTAGGTGACCCGGAAGTTTGGTAAGGAGCCTTAGCAAACATAAAACGTTAGCTTGTTTCTCACCACCATAGGCATTATTTATGTAGACACCTAGAAGACTGGCGCTGTCTGTTGTAGCTGACGTGTCAGCGCGGCCGCCATCTTGGCTGGGTCCCTCGCTCGCCCCCCAGTTCATTTCTTCAAACTGGGAAAGCTGTATTTATAACTAAAATAATCAGAACTCTCTGAATCGTTACCCGATTTTCACAGTTTGGTTTATTACAAACAGCAGAGATGTAGTTACGATACAGGAAGCTTTCACACATTAAAAATACGTGCTTTTATGCTGATGACTTTGTTTTATGCTCTTTAACAAAGACAGACATATAGAATGGCATATTAACAAATAGATATTTCAATACATTTCATATTTTATAAAGAAGTTTGATTGTTCATTTCAATTTGTTTCACTTGCTCACACACAAATACACACATTCCTGAGCATTCTGTATACACCACATCAATAATTACTTTATTTTTCTGTGCTGTGTATGTACACACACATGCAGTTTTTTTAAAAGGCCTGGAAAAGTAATCTTTAAAAACTCCAGGTCATTCCAGGGTCTTACACTGCCCTGCTTTAACTGGGGCTGGAGAGGTTCACTTTCAGGGAGAGAAAGGTCCACTGGAAGCTCTCTGCAGCTTTCCTTCAGGTTTCTGTGTTCCTAAAACTTAAGACACATAATACTTAAAAACAATTTAATTAAAAACAATTTGAAAAGGTTTTAGTATCCCACAGTGTATTGTAACACAATACATCACTAATTCCTAAACATGCAGAAAGAACTAACAGGTAAAAACAGGTTTAACAAAGTTTGATATTAACTTTAGTTTTACACATGAATCATAGACATTTCTGTTAACATGTACAGTAAAATCACCTCCTCTTTGGAGATGAGATGGGAAGCTGAAGACAGGTGGGGTCACATCATCTCTAAGCTGGTCCTGTTAGTCCTCTGGTTTGAAATGTTCACTACAGAGCTGAGACAACTGTAGCAACAAAACCCTCCCTTCTTACTGCAGCTTCTCATTGCCCCCTTAAATCTGTGTTACTGGGAAACCTTCAAAATGTGAAGAAAAAAAACAAAGAGCTAATAAGAGAGGAGCACCAGTTCCTCCTGTTAGCATTTTGTTGTTTACCTAATAACGTCAGCTATGATAACATAATATAATAAATGTTCAAATAACCAAAATTATTGTTCAATGTTACATGTGAAATGTAATCCTACGTGATATAAAATCCGGTCATAGCTGCTCGCTCTGTGTTTACTCCTGTCGGCTCTTAGAGAGAGGAGAGATCCGCCCAACATGGCGGTGACGGCGGATGCGCTCCAGGACGTAATGAGGCATCTACTTATTTATGTTTGTTCAATATCGATCAATCAGGACTGGATAATCCAGAAAAAAGCAAAATAAATAAATA
Organism: Kryptolebias marmoratus; assembly: GCF_001649575.2. NCBI lineage: Eukaryota > Metazoa > Chordata > Actinopteri > Cyprinodontiformes > Rivulidae > Kryptolebias > Kryptolebias marmoratus. Next base: position 1,949,887 of record NC_051437.1, on the reverse strand, counting down.
AAACAACATAAAGTGCAGCTTTTTAACAGAAAATTTAACAAAGATGGATATTTTCATAAGCAGCATAACTGTAAGTAATTGTTATTTTGATTATGCTACATTTTTTTCCTTGGTGTCACTGATTACAACTTTTATTTTGTAATTAAATTATGCAATGCAGTTACATGTAGGGCTAGCTAGACCCATAATTATCTAAATGAGGCTTTTGAATGTATGTAGCCTGTTAAATAATGTCAAACATGGGTGCAGTTAGAGATTCAGAAATCAAAGCCAACATCTGCCCCACTGATATTTATGCTCAGGAGCCACAACTGACACCTGATAAGGTACTAACTATCGATAACTATTTGTCAGAACCTCATCACAAAAATGACCAGGCTGTCCCAAACCACTAAAGCCAATATCTTGCTGTTCAGCAACAGGTGGACACAAATTGTGAACAGTACTCCTAAAGGAGTTTTCAAAATGTTTAAAAACATTCATGATAGCTTTCAGTTTCCTGGTGTGTGTTGCAAGACCTTTGAATGTCCTGCGACACACGCCACATGGGTGACAATATTTTTCTCAAAATAGTGAGACTTGATGTGGGTGTTTTCAACCTATCTTAGTTTCACAGACTTTTTGTTTCAGAGTTGGTTTCAAAGTTGTATTATTGACTTACAGTATAAGGCCCTGAGAGGACAGGCTCCTGTGTATCTGTCTGACCCCCTGCAGCCCTACGTACTCCAGATCCATTAGATCTATTGATTATTTACTTTTAGTTGTTATAAGGTCTAGGCTTCTCCACAGAGGTGAATGGGCCTTTGCAGTTGGAGCTCATAAAATGTTGAAGAAACTGCCCCTATATTTCAGACAAGCTCCAAATTTGTCTTTAAATCACATCTTAAAACATATTTGTACTCAATGGCTTTTAATTCTGCAAGAGAGATTTTTTCCCCATCGTTTTAAATGTTTAATTGATTTATTTTATGCTTTAACAAATTTTTACTTGTTTTTGTTTTCTAGTTTTGTTGGAGTAGCTCTGTTACATTCATTCTTAGATAATGCTTTTGAAAACTTTAATTCCTCTTTTTTCTGGATGTAAATTGCTTTTTTGGATGATTACTTCCTCTGGTATCAGATGCTGTACAGCTGAAAGGAGTTTTTTACTGAAACCTTTTTAACTTTGGACATTTGTTATGATGCGCAACCATAACAACAAGGTGTTTTTTGTTGTTTTGGGGTTTTTTTACAACTGGGAGCCGCCGATTAACATCTTTCACTCTTCAGTGTTAAACGCTAAAAGCTACAGGTCTAGTACTGTGGCTCTCAAAGATTTTCCGTTACCAGAAGTCCACCAAGCTGCTCATGTGGAAGCTGCCCTTCCAACGCCTGGTCTGCAAGATCGCCCAGGACTTCAAGACTGACCTCCACTTCTAGAGCTCGGCCATTATGGCTCCGCAGGAGGCCAGCGAGGCTCACCTGGTGAGGCTCTTTGAGGACACCAGGACAGAAGACATATTGAGACAGACCACTACAAGAGATCCTTCCTGCCTACAGCCATCAGCATCTAAAATAACTCTTTAACGAAACCAGGATTATGAGCTACAACAACGTTTAATTCTAATAAAGTATTTTTGAATTGAATTGAATTGAATTGAACTGAATTGTGCGGCTATGGCTCAAAGGTTAGAGCAGTCATCCTCCAGTAAGAGTTGGAGGGTTGATTCCTGGCAGCAGTCACATGTCAAAGTGTCCCTGGGCAAGACACTGAATCCCTCATTGCCGATGTTTGCCCCATCAATGTATATGAATGGAGTTTAAAGCATTGATTAGTCTCTATAGAATGATTTATTCAGATTACTTTGTAGAGATGTAGTAGAGTGCTGTATGAATGTGTGTGTGAATGGGTAAATGAGGGCAGATTGGGTTCAAAAAAGCTTTGAGTAGCCTGATTAACTAGAAAGGTGGTATATAAGTACAGTCCATTTACCATTTGTTTGTCTTTATGGTAGTGCTGGGCGATATGTAAAAAATCCTATGTCACGATATGGATAATTTTATATCACGGTAACAATATATATCACGATATACCCCAATTACGTACATTGTACAAGCTTTATTTCAAAGTGACACTTAAATGAACTTTCATAAATGAGATCTGCTGCATTTTAGTGCAGCAACATATATGTACCTGTTACGACGTAACAGTATCAAATGACAACAGACTCCATTATCTTCGGCCGGCTATAGTTTCACTTTTCACAACTTTCCCCGGCTCTTTTACAACTTGTTTGACCTT
>NC_051437.1:1930002-1947597 GCF_001649575.2 Kryptolebias marmoratus | reverse complement strand
CACTTTTTGGATTGTTAAATATTCTTTTTCGTGTTTCTTCTTTAAGTGATAGAAGAGGTTTGTTGTGTTGGCGTCAGATGAGAAAACAGTCTAATAGCAGAGTTAGCATTAGCATTAGCAGAGTTAGCATGTTTTTTCTGCTCCGTGTCGGACTTCTTGAACCAAATCACAGACGTCCCCCCCTCGTTTTGGTAAAAGTCTTTCTTCTTGGGCTGCCTGCTAGCTGTCTTTACTTGTTGCGACCCCTGAGTTTGATACTTCCTGCGTCTCCATCTTTCAGCACTTATGGTGAAAACACGGCGCCGCACAGAAAGCCGCTGCCGTAAAGCAGCGTCATGTCGCAAAACGGAGGTTCTTCGCAAAATAGTTATTTTTTTAAATTATTTATCACTTGTATAAACTGAATGTATGCAAAGTGACAACACTAATACATTCGTCGTGTGACTAATTAGAGACAACAATAAGAAATGGACACAACGGATAAACATGTAACCCAGTCAATCCTGCAGCCTTCAGCCTTCCTCATCCAGGTTGGAGTCCTCATTCAGCAGCTTCTTCTCTGAGCTCCATATTGCCTGATGTTTGATGACTGGACTGAGGAGAGGCCCTGGATTTATGTATTTCAGATTTCTCAGTTGTCACACAGAACTATTGCACCACTGTTGCCCAACATTCATTCAACATTCATGACTGTTGAAGAAGCTGCAAAGGTAAAAAATTGTGTTGCGAAAATATTACGCAACAGTTGTCCAGTAGTTATGTGAACACCTAGGAAATTCTGACCCAAATTTTGCTGGACATTTGTGCAAGATAAGCAGAGTGTCGATTCAGGTTGATTTTTAGTAAAATCACAATTTTCCTTCAGGAAAGCCTGCCATTTCTTGAAGGAATTTATATTGCCCACCACCTTTCATGCCAGAGTTTTACTCTAAGATAATCTTATTCTTTTTGTCAAACTCTGTAAATGATGCTAGACTTGATCTCATGTAATATCATGAGATCTTGCATAATCTGTTAGCATTTTAATCCTTTGGTGCATGAATTATGAAAGCCTGAATCAATGTATTTCTTCTTTAGTGTTTTTAGTCTTATTAGAACATGAAAAGAAATGTTTACACACGTGGCCACTCCAGTGAATTTCATGCGCATAAGCATTCTATAATATGCTGTGCATATTACTGTTGAGTTTATCAAACCTTTGCTGTATGAAAGCTGGAAAAGCACACAAGACACAGTGGCACACTATATTACATGCAGATATATTTTGAGACCATGGATGACTGAAGTGTCAAGCCAGCATGGGACAGTAATGTTTGAATTATTGCTGACAACAGAGCAAACCCCTCTGCCTTCTTCTTTCGTGGGTAACAGATGTACCTCGTGACCATGTTGATTCCTAAAGTAATCAGCATTTCTTCTCTTGTCACAGCCACATTTTCTCTCCCTTTCTGGAAAGCATACCAGTTGATATTGTGCACTATATCATCATTAGATCAGTGGAAAACAGATAGCCAAAGAAATCTACTGGTTCTTTTCCCATAATATTCACTTTGCAGTCTTCAAGAAAAGGAGGCATGTGTACACCAAAGTAGACTTGAAATTGCCAGACAATTCTGATGGCTTGTGTGTGACTAGGAACCATCACCACATCTTCCACAGCTTCCTCATCAAGCTGACCTCCCTCTGCATCCTTCCCCTCATCAACCTGACCTTTGTCCTAACTCTCTTCATCATCTTCAAACCCTAGATTTGTAAATTACTATCACTTTTGTCAGTGTAATCATCACTGCAGCCAAAGGGAATTTCCTTGACTATTTTCTAGGCTTCCCTATATTTTGCTGCATTTGCTTTCTACAAAATGACAAAATGGTACGTGTTACCCACACAAACTGCAACAAATCTGCACAAGGCTATTTTTAAATGAGTACTCTACAAAATAGAGCATAAATACACTGATTTATAACCATAGCACTGATTTTCACCAAAAGAAAAGATGTAGCAATTACATGACTTGAGTCAAATAAATAGTAAAATTACAATTAACAGTGTGTCCACTTCAGTGGACACAACATATTTTCAAGTATATTTCTAAGATAAAAAACAAACAATTGATATAAATACTTAGATGTTCCTGTTAATTTTATATATATATATATATATATATATATATATATATATATCCACTAAGGTTCTTCTGGAAAAGAAGGACTGAAGAGATTTACGAGCAGTCAATGACATATATATAATAAAATAGGCTGAGTTATAGTGATTTTGTGTTTGCTGAGGTTGATTGGCTGTGGGGGCCATCTTAAATTAGGTTGATTCTGAAAATTAATCATTTGTAAATGTGCATTCAGTGAATCATTTCTGAAAGTTTCATTACATTGGTCCATGAATTTATGAGATGTGCTAAAAGAAAAACAAAAAATGCAAACACAAGAAAATTATTATTGATTTCAATGGCCAGCGGTGACATAAAACAGCTGAAACTGCTTCAGTCTTGATCTAAAATGATACCAGCTATCAGTTTCAACTCTGCAGGCAGAGAATTCCATGTTACTTGTCACTTGTTCAGAAAAAACTGTTTGGTTCAAGGAACTTTAACAAAATGGCCCTTTACAGTTCCCACTCCAGAACTATTGAGCCTGTGGATTTGAGAGGAATTATATCTATATTGTAGAAGTGTGTCAATGAGCTATTCATTTAGATCAGCTGAGAAAAACAGGAAACACACATATCAGCCTGTCATGAGGACCAGGTGTACTTACAGGCTATATCCAGCAGATGGCGGCATGAGTACATCTTACTTCTGGAGCCAACAATAAGTCAAAACGACTTTGTTTTCTTTCATTTAAAACCCCTCAGTTTAGTAGTGCTCCTATTTTTGTTGTTTTTTTAAGGATTTAGTTTTTAACCTGTTAAAGATTTTTGTGTCTTGTCTGCATTAGTTCTTACAGTCTTAGAGGCATCCCATATTTATGGATAAGAAAAATTAATGAACTAAAATTTAATTTGTAAAATGAGGTTTACTTCTGTTTTACAGTTCACGACTGAGAAAATGCCAGCTGAAAGATACTAACAGATACAGTTGTAAAAGCCATCTATTTGGTGGTTGGCTTTCTCCGTGCTGATGCCGAAGAATGGCATCAAGGTGGGTGCTGGTTCTCTGTGCAGCGTGGAGCAGGTTTGTTTGGCGGTAGGGGAGGTGATCGGGCACGGGGCCATCAAGTCCGTGGCTCGAATGAGTGGTGCTGTGGTTTTGTTTGTGGAGAAGGTGGAGCAAGCTCAACAGATGGTAGAAGCGGGCATCTCTGTTAATGGATTGTTTTTACAAGTATCGCCACTCACGCTGCCTGCAACTAAAGTGACATTGTCAAACGTGCCTCCATTCATAAGTGATGATTTTTTAATAAAGGAACTGTCACGACACGGTAAGGTGGTCTCACCAAATAAAAAAGTACCATCGGGGTGTAAATCACCATTACTGAAACATGGTGTCTCTCATAGGAGACAACTGTTTATGTTGTTAAACAGATGATGCAATGAAGAATTAAATTTGTGGATTTATGTAAAAATAGATTACTTTGACTATGTCTTATTTGCAATATCTGCTAACATGAAGTGCTTTGGCTGTGGTCAGGCCGGGCCGACCCCGCCAAGTTCGGCGAAGCAGCAGCCCGCTGTTGCTGGGCAGGTGGGAAGCCCACCTGGTGAGACTGGGCTGGCGGAGGAGCATGTTGCAGCTACGGAGGAGCCCATGGCGGCTGCGGGGAGGCCCGCTGCCGATGCGGAGGAATCTGTGGTGGCAGCGGAGGAGCCTGGTAAAGGTATTGTTGAGGTGTCAGAGGTAAATAGTGAGAAAACGTTGAGAATGAGTCTATGTGTGAGTCGGCTGTTGGAGCTGGGATGGAGGGAGAGATAGGTGAAGCTGAGGAAGTGATGGAGCTGGAGACTTTAGCCCCGATAAAGAGGCGAAGCAGAAGGAGGAATGAGTTGGCTGCTGTGCAGGTCAGCAGGCAGGCCAGTAAGCTGGCTGCAGAGAGGAAGGAGGTGTCGGACAGCAGCGACACTGAGAGCTGGTTCTCTGATACCAGTGAGGTTGCTGTCTCACAAACAAACAGCAAAGAACCGAGATACCCAGTAGAGTCTTTTAGAACGTTTTTACAACAAACTAAAGGATTAAGAGGAATAAAAATCTAAAGTTATTTTACTAATTTAAAATTATTTTATTTCTCAGCAAGATATCCCATCATGAACAAAGAGGAATCAGGTTTTACAGATCAGGAAGTTTTTAGATTGAAGAAAATAATGTCCAAAGCAAGAAAACAATTTTGATTACAATCATGCAAAATAGCATTTTAATATTTTTTATTGTTTTTCGGTGTGGTGTTTTTAGCTCCTTTAAAATAGCATCTTTGAATCTTAATTGGGGCAAGGGGGGCTTAAAAACATGCTTTAATTTATCAAACATTGAATCAAAAGAGGATTGACGTTATTCTTTTTACAGGAAACTCACAGTGATCTTTTAACTGAAGCAGACTAGGGTAGGGGGTGGGCGGGGGGTAATTATAAGTCACGGCACCTCCCAGAGTGCAGGTGTGGGCTTCCTCTTTTCTAAAGCTTTTAACCCAAACTCTTTAGAAGTTGAACACGTCTTTCACGGGAGGTGTCTCATAGTCAAGACAAAGTTTGATCGTTTTAGTATAGTTTTTATTAATATTTATGCTCCTATCACCAATGCAGAGGAAAAAGCGAAAGGTTAGGTGATTGTGGGTCTGAGGATTATGTTTTTATAGGTGGGGATTTTAACTGCACTGAAAATGAGCTTTTAGACCGTAATCATGCGGAGCCGCATCCAGCGGCCCAGCATGCTCTGCGGCAGCTGGTCTCGTCTCATGGCCTGGTGGATGTATGGAGGAGGATGCACACAGGCTCCAGGCAGTACACATCGTCCCACGTTAAAGAAAACCGAATCCCTTTAGCTTGTCTTGATTATTTTTATTGTTTAAAACACCATTTTAACATGTTTAAAACATGCCAGATTTTACCGGTGGCTTTTACAGATCACTCGCAGCTTTTAGGTAATGTTTTTCTTAGAAACATTTTACCTGGAAGTGTTTACAGTCACTTTAACTCAGCTTTAACTTATGATCAGGGTTTTAAGGAGGTTTTAAGTTATTTTTGGACTGGTTTTAGACAGAGAAAGACTGATTTTATTTGTCTGAGACAGTGGTGGGACTATGGGAAAGTACAAGTAAAACTGCTGAGTCAGCAGCACACTCTCGATGTCACCCGTGACATTATCAGATCTATCAGAGATTTGGAGATGAATATCGTGGAATTGGAACAACTTAGTGAATCCACAGGAAATCGAGAGCACATTGAAGCTCTTAAATCTAAAAAGCTAACTTTAGCAAACCTGCTGGAAAATAAAGTCCAAGGTGTATTAGTAAGGTCCCGGATCCAAAACATCACGGAGATGAATGCTCCCTATAGCTTTTTTTTCAGCTTGGAGAGGAAGCACGGGCAGAGGAAGCTGATCCACTCGTTGCTGTCGGACACGGGGCGGCAACTGAGTGAACCAGGTCAGATCAGGAGGAGGGCTGTGGAGTTTTACCGTTCTCTGTTCCACAGTGAATATGAAGAGAATGAGGAACTGTTCAGGGAGTTCTGCAACGAACTACCCCAGGTCTCCAAGGAGACCAACACTGAGCTGGAGCGCCCTCTGGGGCTTCAGGAACTTCTCACAGCCCTCCTCAGCATGCAGGGCCAGAAGTCCCCGGGCATTGACGGGCTTACTGTAGAGTTCTACAGGGTCTACTGGGACATTCTGGGAAAAGACCTGCTAGACGTCTACAATGAAAGTCTGTTCACTGGTTCACTCCCCTTGTCTTCCCACAGGGCTGTCATTACCCTGCTGCCCAAAAAGGGGAACCTGTAGGACATTAAGAATTGGCGCCCTGTGTCCCTCCTCTGCACCGATTAAGATCCTCTCCAAGGCTCTGACCACGAGGCTGGAAAGGGCTATGGAGCAGGGCTATGGAGCAGGTCATCCATCGGGATCAGAGCTATTGCGTCCCCAGCAGGTCCATGGTAGATAACATCTACCTAATTCGGGATGTTCTGGAGGTCTCCGGTTCATTGGGTTTACAAAATGGCTTGATTTCACTGCAACAACACTGGCTGTGGGTGAGTGGTCTGTTGGGCTCCCAGTTCTCCCTCAGGGTCTTGTATGGAAGAAAGATGGTTTTAAATATCTTGGTGTGTTTTTAGGCAGTAAAGGTATTGTAAATAAAAACTGGGAAAACATCGAGCAAAAGATCAAGAATAAATTGTGGACTGATAAACTCGGAGGACAAAAACCGTAGTGGAGGACTTTGTATAAGCCTTCAATAAAGAGAAGGACTGGTGACCTTCAGTGGAGGATCCTTCACGGGGCCATCGCAACAAACTCATTTTTATCGGTCATCAGTCCTGGGGTTTTAAATGAGTGTCCTTTTTGCAGTTTGTCTGAGTACGTTTTTCATGTTTTTATGGATTGTGTACGGTCAACTGTTTTTTTTTTATTTTTAATGAAATTTTTTAGCCTCTTTGGTGTAGTTTTTATCAACAGTGTGCATCAAAGTCGAGCAACTAGTTTTAAATCCAGGATTTTAAATTATTTAATTGCAGAAGCCAAAATGGCTATTTATTTAACTCGAAGGGACAAAATGCAGGCTGGACCTCAACTTGATGTCGTGGTTCTGTGGAAGTATAACATCAAGGCCAGGGTGAGATTAGGGTTTTATTTCCACAGAGCCACCGTGGATTTAAAGAGTTTTTTTTACAACTGTGGGGTTTTAAGAATGTATTGTGCACCGTTTCTGATCAGGAAGAGCTAAAATATAACAAGCTGCTAATGTAAATATTTATTGTTTTATTTTGTTTTCTTTGACCTGATTATGTAACAGTGTATTGTTAAATTATTGTACAATAAATGTTTTGTTAAAAATCAAAAAAAAAAAATCTTCTTTTTCTTTCGGCTGTTCCCTTTTCAGGGGTCGCCCCAGCAAGTCATCCTCCTCCAACAAACTCTGTCTTCTGCGTCCTTTGTCCTCAATCCAACTATCTCCATGTCCTCTCTAACTGCATCCATATATCTCCTCTTAGTCTATTTCCTGGCAGCTGGATCTCTAACATCCTTCTACCAATATACCCACTGTCCCTCCTCTGCACATGTCCAAACCATCTCAGTCTCTAATTTTATCTCCCAGTCGTTCAACCTGTGCTGTACCTCTGATGACCTCATTCCTAATCCTATCCATCCTTGTCACTCCCAAGAAGAACCTCAACGTCTTCAGCTCTGCCACTTCCAGTTCTGTCTTTTTGTCAGTGCCACTGTCTCCAAACTGTACAACATAACTAGTCTCTCCACTGTCTTGTAAACCTTTCTTTTGACCTTTACTGCCACCCTTTTGTCACAAATCACTCCTGAAACTTTGTTCCATCCACTCCATTCTGCCTGGACTCTCTTCTTCACCTCTTTACCACATTCCCTGTTTTCCTGTACAGTCGACCCTAAGTCCTTGAAGTCCTGCACCTTTGTGACCTCTGTTCCTTCTAGCCTTACTGTTCCACCTGCCTCCCTCTCATCTCCCACATGTGCTCTGTCTTGCCATGGCTGACTTTCTTCCCTCGTCTTTCGAGTGTTTACCTCCATCTCTCCAAGTTCTCTTCCATCTGTTCCCTGTTCTCACCACAGATCACAATGTCATCTACAAACATCATAGTCCGTGGGGATTCCTGCCTGACCTCATCTGTTAGTCTGTCCATCACCAGAACAAACAAGAAAGGGCTCAGAGCCGATCCTTGATGCAGTCCCACCTCCACATTGAAGCTATAGGTCACTCCTACAGCACACCTCACCACTGTCCTGCTGTCCTCAAACATGTCCTGTACCAGGCTAACATACTTCTCTGCCACTCCAGATTTCCTCATACATCACCGCAGCTCCTCCCTCAGCACCCTGCCATATGCTTTTTTTAAATCCACAAAGACACCATGAAGTTCCTTTTGAACTTCTCTGTTCTTCTCCATCAGCATCCTTAATGCAAAGATGGCATCTTTGGTGCTCTTTCTTGGCCTAAAACCATACTGCTGCTCACAAATAGTCACCTCTTGTCTAAGTCTAGCTTCTACAACTCTCTCCCAGATTTTTTTTTGTGTGGCTCATCAACTTAATTCCCCTGTAGTTGCTACAACACTGTACATCACCCTTAATATTAAAGATTGGCACCAACACACTTCTCCTCCATTCCTCAAGTATTTTCTCACTCTCAAAAATGTCACTGCCATCTCTCCTAGACATTTCATACTTTCACTGGTATATCATCAGGTCCAACTGCCTTCCCCTTCTTCATCTTCTTCTTCCACTTCCTGGATCACAGTTTCTATGACCTCTACTCTTCTTTCCCTTTAATTCTCTTTCTTCATCAGCAACTCAAAGTACTCCTTTCATCTTTTCATAACACTATTCTCTCTTGTTAGAACATTACCGTGTCTATCTTTAACAAGCCTAACCTGCTGTCTACTCCTGTTTACTCTCTTCAGTCCTTTTGCTGTCCCATTTCTTACCTGCTAACCTCTTCCTCTGGATAACTTCCCGCACTTCACTATTCCATCACCAGGAGTAGAGAGAGTGTCAGGGACGGTGGAGAGCGAGAGGAACCCAGAACGCAGACACATTGTTCAAAAAAAGAAACTAATTTATTCAAATTTTATTTATTCAAATAAAATAAAAGATTATCAAAAACAAAAGCGGACGTGGCAGCAAAAACAAAACAAAATGGCTAGGCAAAACGAAGCAAGGCAAGACGAGGGACAAGGGAACAAGAGACAATAAACAATAAACCAGTGAGTGAATGGAGGAGATGAACAGGTTTTAAACACAGGGTAATTATAGGAAGTGGACACAGGTGAGTGATTACAAGTGTAGGCAGGTGGAGATAGGCGTTGAAAGACCTTCAAAGACATACTTGCCAACCGTCCCGCATTGGGAGGGACAGTCCCACATTTAGCCCCCTTGGTCCCTTGTCCCGCATCACCCTGTGCGGGACAGCCAAAAGTCCCGCATCTGGCCCTCACACGCCACACTTTGTATTTCTCACACAAAAAAACACACACACGCACACAGCCTTTTTGTCACTTTAACGCTATATTTAGCGAGTTTTCAGATCCCTCTAGCATGTTTTAAAGCGACTAGCAACAAATCTAGTGACTTTGGCGGCTAAATGTGTGAAAGCACTCATTCTGCAGCGTACCGTAAGCCCCGCCCACTTCCTCAAGCACTAACAGCTGTCAATCTCACAGCAGAGGGGAGACCCGCTCCACTCTTTCAGCGCAATTGTTTTCGTGTGAGTCGTGTTGTCATCTGATGACAGAGAGCTAAAGATGGAGAGGCAGGAAGTTAAAGATGTAGGCATGAAAGAAAGCTTTTCAAAGTGGTTGAAAGACAGCAGGAAGTTCTGTCTGAGCATCAAGAGGAGGCCTGGAAATCTTCAGGTTAGCTAAAGCTACTAATACTAATAAATAACAAGTTCCAGCTGTTTACTGATCAGTATTTACAATCTAACAGCTGAGAGGATGGAGAGAAAGATCAAAACTTGAGAGCCCTGATCTTAAGCAACTATGATATGTGTTTAATTCAAATTAATTGATCAGAATTCAGGAAAATCATGTTGAATCTATGATGTTTGTGTGTATTTCTGGGAGCGGGTTTTTTGCATGATGTTTTAAAGACATGATCAGCTGATGAATAGATAAACCGTGTCTGGCAAAAAGTTTTATATACAACTGTATATATTTGGGCATACAGACTTAAACACAGATAGTGTAATACTTAAAATGTGAATGTGTGTGTATGTGTATGGTTGGGGGGAGAGGGGGGGCATGCTATGTTGTCCCACATTGACATTCCCAAATGTTGGCAAGTATGCAAAGAGTCTGGAAAACCGTTACTCAAGACCTGCTTTCAAAACATAGAAGAAAATGTGGTTTTACAAAAAACAATTATTTCAGATCAAAAATAGCAAGGCTTCTCAGCTGCAAACATTGAAAAACAGTTAAATCACAATATCTTTGAATATAAAAATAAAAGGTAACAGCTGTTGCTGGACAATTTTGTCCCATTTTTGTCCCAGGTGGCCATGTTAGAGGTTAGACTTTCTTCAGTTATTGTTTTTTTTTACTCAAGCTACTGCTCTTCTTGTATTGTCCATTTCATTAGGCTTTGCTCTCAGTTTATTGGGTTTAAATCACAAGGCTATGAGTAGATATGTGTGTTCATTCTATTGCTTTTATAGGTTGATTAAAGTGAAGCTTTTTGCTGAAGAATGAAAGTCCAAGCTGCTTCTGAAGCACACGTAGATAAACATTTGTTGACAGCAGTAAGGAAATTTGAGAAACCATCCTGCATTTGAGCAACCAGGAGTATATTCCTGCAAACACTAAAACAGTGAGATATCGAAAATATCTTTAAATATCTTCATTAATAAACAACCATGGGAGATGGTTGGGAATATGGGATGGGATCTGTAGAATGATCGACACTCAAACTATGATGTTAAATGAGTTGAATCGCAAACTGGATGCGATCCTTTCACAGGATCGCAGGCTAAATGCGGTTCATGGACTCAGGAATGAAATGGTATAAATCTTGGAGAAAGTTGTTCGCTCGGATCTGGCAGAATAGACCTGGAATTTGGCTGTTTGGATTCGCCATTGAGAAACACCAGCGAGACTTTCAAGGCAGACGGAAAATAAAGTCGGCCTGACCCAAAACAATTATTGTTATCTGAATTTGGCTCCCCCAACACCAGCCTTGTTGGCCAGCTATCTTCAATATCTCCTGGATTTTATGTAAATAAGATGCTCTGCCCCCTCCCTTGCCTGAAGACATCTGTGGATCTGCTCTGGGCTGGCTGATAAACATTCCATCATATTATCAAAGACAACTCTATGATGTGATTCATGGACTTATCTAAACACACTACACCGTTTTCCACCGTCTGTTCTTTCTCTCTTGTCTGTCACCCTACTTGCTATCTGCACCTAATATGGAACTTTTTTTTTCTCTTCTGCTACTGTTAGTCTCTTTTAGTCTACCATTATCAAATAGATTTATCTTATTAATGCTCCTTTAAGAGGAAAACATTCATATTCACATATTTCCTCTTAGATTAAAGTTTTTATCATTATCATTATTTAGTTTACCTTAATAAAATAGATTCATCTTAGTAATGCTTCTCTAAGAGGAAAACATTCATATCTAAATGGTCTATTAAGATCTGTTATCACTGTATCAACTTTAATATTTCCTCTTAGATGAAAGTTTTGATTCAAGTTAAATAATAGACTTTAAAATATTCCTATTGATCTATAGATCACTGAACGGCTCTGTACTTAGTATACTAAAGACTTGTTATTATTATTAATATCATTATATCAACCGTTTCGTTAGCTAGAATTGCTTTTGACCTGATTGATGTTTTTATCTCTGTATTTCTATATTTGATTTTGATGTTTTTATCTCTGTATTTCTATATTTGATTCTGTACCTGATTGTTGTTTAGGTTATACATCACTGACCGACTTACAGATTGTTAGTTTACTCAAATTACCTGTTATAGTTAAACCAATCATACTATTAGCTAAAATTACTCATTACTCTGTTATAGTTATCTTATCTCTGTATTTCAAATGTGTCCTCTTAGAGGAAAGTTTATTGTATTAGCTAAAATTTACCTAATTGATGTTTTTCTGTATTTGATTCTGTTGTTGTTGTTTCTGTGTTGTAAAGCACTTTGGATCACCTTGCTGCTAAAAAGTGCTATATAAATAAATTTCACTTCACTTCACCAAATGGATATTTACTGGATGATGTTGTGTGTGTGTTTATATAGACATTATATTTAACCGCTCATCCTGTTTTTCAACATGGACTGTTCCACTTCACACCCAGGTCGTCTACTAAAGGCTAGTAAAGGTTCTACTAGCTGTTTCTAGGAGTGCACTCTTCTGGACAGAGATCTCCGAGGTCGTTCCTGAGATATGTTTGAGTCACTCTTCCAGTTTGGGGGTCACAATACAGAGTGCTCCCATGACCACTGGCACCACTGAGGCCTTGACTCTCCACAACTTCTTTATTTCTGCTTACAGCCCTTAGTATTTCTCGAACTTCTTGTGCTACTTCTTCTTGATGCTACATTCACTTGGGATTGCTACATCTACATCTTTCAGGGGGTATTATTCATAAATATATTTAAAATTATTTTAAATATATATTATAAATTATAAAATATATATATTATAAATCTAAAATTAGGTGGTGCATTGGAGCAGTTGGTAAAGCTGTTGCAGGCTCGAATCCCAGCCTGGGACCTTTCTGGGTGGCATTTACATGTTCTGTCCTATTCACACATGGTTTTCTCTGGGTACTCCAGTTTCCTCCCACAGACCAAAAACATGCACGTTAGGTTCATTGGTAACTCTAAATTCTTCCTAGGAGAAGGTGAGAGGGAGAATGGTTGTTTGTCTTTGTGATGGACTGGAGACCTGGCTGTCCAGGAAGCCCCCTGACTCTTGCACAGTGACTGCTGGTCATGGGTACCAGCAATCTGGAAAGAAATAAGTGGGTAAAGGGATGGATGGATGGATGGATGGATGGATGGATGGATGGATGGATGGATGGATGGATGGATATAAATTTAGGCGAGGACAAACTTCAATAAGTTGAGTAGTGTCAGTGTTTTTCTCAATGAGTAATAACAACTAAAAATCAATTAAAGAAAATACTAAAGTAGGCCTGTGTATATTAGATGGTGATTCCCTAACTCCACGTTGCTGTATTTGTTAATTGACCTACAATAACATAATAAATCTATTGAAATTCTTTCATGGCTTTTGGTTTTGGTGACACCCCTAAATTGACATTAGAGGATCAGGGAACAAATAGCAGAACACAAGTGAGTCCAAACCATGTCCTGAAGGACATTTTTGTGGTTCTTAAGTTGGAGCTCTCTGGCAGGCTTTTTTGCGGTGGCGAGCGTTGGACTCCATTCAACATTAACAATGTTTTACATTTGGCCTTTTGTCTTTGTGAAGGTTAATCCAAAACATGTTAAAAACAAAAACAACTGGACTTTTATTCTATAGCTGAAGACTTTTTTTTGCATCTGGGGAGCTTTCTCAATTCAAAAAGCAAAGAGTGGAGTTCAAGCTTTTAAAGCTAAGATGTAATGTAAAATAGATTTACATGCAGATTACACTCACTCTCCTCAGAATAGAGGCTCATTATGGTTTTGTTTTGCCTGGCTCACAAATGGGCCATTTTGTTCACATGGATGAAGGTGCTGATTAGAGTAAAACTCTTATCAATGGGGTTGGTCTAAGGCAGAAAGTCCTTCACTTTGAGTTTAAAAGTGAATGTATTTGTAATGAAACAGGGTCTAGACCACAGACAGGGGAGGACTGAACCAGCTGTTCGGTTCTGAGGTCAGATGGCCCTCACAGCAGAGTTTCGACTGAAGCTCCCAAGCAAATGGAACGTTTGGCACTGGCACAGTTTTACCCCACATAAGAGGAGCACCCTCCCACCACACACACATTCACCTTGACTGTACAGTCAATGGAGAAGAAAGCTGTAACACTTCTGTCTACCTGCATGAGGTCAGTATAAGTTGCTTGTTTGTACCGATGTCATGACAATGATCTGTAACTGAATCTCAACATTGCATGTTCCCAACTCAGTCGTTATGCGTGTTGTTTTGTCAGACATGATGGTTCTCTTGATCATCAGAATCCTAGTCTGAAGAGTTTTTATGTGATTCCAAAAATCCAGCTGTTGGTTCAGGTTCATACTGGTATGGTTGTATATCCATTACTCCCGAAAAGACTCCTGGCATTTCTTCATATACAAAAAGACTTTCTTCCATTTCCATAAGTAAACAACCGGACATTAGCAACATCCTTCAGCATTCTATTAGGGGTCGGCTGGGGCACAGCGCACGTCATGAACCCAGGACGGCAACCCACTGGCACAGTGGAGCTAGGAGTTGGAACAGTGGTTGGTATGGGAGATCAAGGATTCATGGGTTCAAACCCCAGTGCCAACCTCCAAGTAACCTTGGTTACATATTGAGCAAGAGTTGTAAAAAATTATGGCTTGCCAGCTCAAACGTCGCCTGGATTAACAAAGTCTGCATCTGATGTTGGGCAACCAGGAGAAATGGGCTATGGGAACATTCATGGACAAGGGCAGAGAACTCAACACTGAAAATATATTTTTGTTTAAATATGGTTTCTGTAAGAGGACAAACATTCATAACATTTTCCAATGCTGTAAAAATGTGTAAAATAAATATTAAAGCTGTGTCCAAATTCAGGGTCTGCATCCTTCGAAGGACGGATTTGTCAGCTGATTATGTCATAGCGAAGCGCCAAGGCCTGTCCGAATTCAAAGTCTCCTTCAAATGCGTCCTTCTTTTCCCCAGATTTGAAGGATGGGTCCAGTGTATCCCTCACAGCTCACCATATCCCATAATTCATTGCGGGTCCAAACCGGGTGTTCAAGCAAAGCAGCAATGACAGTGAAGAGCGGCAAATTATTTTGCTATATTACACTTTAAGTGACACAACATGACTTTTTACGACATTTTTAGGTGAGAATGTGGCTTTGAAAGTCTCAAATATCTGCTCGGTTCATCAATACATCGCCTAATTGCAATATTGTTCTGACATTTTTGGACATGTCTGCTCCTGTATTAGCAGCCAGCTCCCCTCGCCAGCTGTCAGCTGGCCGAGCGCGCCAGGTTCGGTATACCAGGGGAGAACGCTTGACTTCTGGCACATTGTTATAAAAACTCCCGCTAGCTTTCCCCAATGAGTGGAAGATAAACACTGATATTATGTATATCAAAAATCTGAATTCTTTATTGCATTTCTTTAATTTTATCAATGCAACGAAACATAATACATTAATATTGTGATGGAAGTTAAACTTAAAGCAACATCATGCAACAGAGTAGTCACGTGGTGCGTCATTCCGTCCAGGACACACTGCAGGGAAAGTAAACATTTAATCATAAATGCTCATTGTGTATACACTTAGTCATTTTGATAATAGGCTAATATAGACACTTAAAGCCTGTGTTGCCTTCATTATAAGTCTTATATAAGGCTTTAAATTTTTATGCGGCTCCAGACACACTGTTTTTTTGTTTTTTGGTCCAAAATGGCTCTTTCAACATTTTGAGCTGCCGACCCCTGATCTAAGTGAATGTCTCAGACAGCAGACACGCAATGTGGAAGAAGAAAAAGAGTAACACTGATGGAAAGACATGCCCCTGCATGGCATGTACCACGGGCAGGTTGAGAAGGTGGCTGATATCAACAAATCCTACCAGTGGGTTAGAAAACAGTGTTGGGAAAACCAAGTTTTTAGGATTCACTCCTTTCAGAGGAATCTCACCTGACCACTTAGTTTCTCTCACCAGATCTTTTGATGTTGCAGAAAAGACGGACACACAAAACGAGTCCAACCAGAGGTTTAAAAAACAAAACATACATTTATTTAAACATTCAGCTGAATGAAAACAACAACTCACCAACAAGAAGCAACAGCAACACGTTCCCAGTTGTGTCTGAAGTGATAACCCTTTCACTTCTTTTTATACTATAAAGCATACTATCATATCACGATGCCCTGGAGACTTCCGCCTCCCTCACCCCACAGACACACTGTTCTTAGTGAATATTCTATCAATAGCTAATCGTGACCTCATTTCAGCAATCAAATCATTTTAGTGACATTGAAGTTTGTTTACATTTTATCGTAACCTACTTTTAACAATCAAATAATTTTAGCAATATCCAAGTTTGTTTATATTCTATCATTGACTAAGCATAACCTCATTTCTTAGCAACCAAAGTATCTTGATTATATTGTACAGTTTGAACTACATTACCATTTAGTATTATACAAGCTTTACATGTTTGCACCTTTGTGAGATCCCTTTGAATGAAACACGTTATAAAGCTGTAATGAGTTTCACAGAAATGAGAAATGAACACAAACCATACTTTACACTAGAAACGGCTGGACTGACGGACATCACAGAGGCACTAATCATGGCAGCACAAGAGCAATGGAGGCTGGGGTTTATCATACCAGCCAAAACTCAAGATGCAGGCTGTGTAAAGATACCCCTGAGACAGTCCAGGACATAATAGTGCAGGCAGGCAAAGCATAGATGGAACGCCATAACCAAGTGGCTGGAATAGTGTAAAGGAATATCTGTACTGAGTATGGACAGGAAGTCCCACAGTCAAAGTGGGAGACCACCTAAGGTGGTAGGATAATGGCAGGACTAAGATACTGTGGGACTTTCAGGTGATAGCTAACCGGACATTGTGGTTATAGATATGATACAGAAGAAAGCAGTGGTGATTAGGCCTGTCACGAGAACAAATTTTGCTTGGCGTCTCAGAAATTATTGCGATAAATGATAATATCATTTGGAGACCGTTTTAAATTAATGTAATGATAATAGCATAATAGTGCAAGTACATCCTCTC
Organism: Kryptolebias marmoratus; assembly: GCF_001649575.2. Taxonomy (NCBI): domain Eukaryota; kingdom Metazoa; phylum Chordata; class Actinopteri; order Cyprinodontiformes; family Rivulidae; genus Kryptolebias; species Kryptolebias marmoratus. The sequence goes on along the minus strand of NC_051437.1, from coordinate 1,930,986 downwards.
AAAGATTAATAAACTTTAATTATAAAAGAACACTTAACACTGGAAATGACTCTTAGCCTCCATTAACAAAGAATGCACTTGAATAAAAAAAAAAAAAAAAAAAAAAAAAAAACCCTACATTCAACCAAAGCAGTATGGATTAAGTCTGTAAACTAAACTGCCCATCAAAAAATAATAATCATTAGTTTTATATAGAGAAGACGGACAAAACTGCCAGTTTTATAAACAAAAAGTGCAAACAAACAAAAGCACACAGCGACAGAAGCACAAATAAAACATACCGGCTCAAAAAGGTTCAATGGTTCGCCTCGGTCATTTGGTTTGAGTCTGAAGTGCTCCCACACTGCTGCTGTTACGTTTAACCTTGAAACTAATTGCATTTCATTTTTTTCCCCCAATATCAAACAGCGTTTCTTTAGCTTGCTAACTCCTCACGGGGGCTAATGCTAAAGAGGTACTAGCTGGTGGCTGGCTACCTAACACGATAGGTCATGCCCCCCTGACGCTAAGAGAAAGGGAGTGGTCAGTGAAGAGCACCGGAGCTGAGCCTTTTATCGACCTCATTTTAATTTATTGTGCGATTAATTGATTTATCGTTTATCGCAACAGGCCTAGTGGTGATACATGTAGCAATCCCAAGAGACTGTAACATCAGGAAGAAGGAGCACAAAAACCTTGATGCTATGACCCTCAAACTGGAACAGTGGCTCCAACAGATCCCAGGGACAACCTCAAAGATCTCTGTCCAGGAGAGCGCAATCCTGGGAACAGCAAGCTTGAAGTGAAATTGGAACCGCCCATGTGGAACAAATAGGGCAAGATGGAATTGTGTGTATATGTGAAGATTAGGGCCTGTTCCTGGGCGGCCAGGATGAGTGCCTCTGTGCTGTACTTGAGTCCAGCTTTTTCCAGCCATTGGTAGGATTTCCTGATATCAGCCACTTCAGTTATTTGTCGGTGGTACATCCCATGTAAGGGCTTGTC
>NC_051437.1:1917923-1928471 GCF_001649575.2 Kryptolebias marmoratus | reverse complement strand
AGGATTAAACACAGTTAAAGACTTGCAGGTAAATTAATTTGTTTCCATTTTATGTAGGGGGAACAGATTATTTCAGGCAGCTGAAATAGCCATTCTCTTCTCTCCTCCCCCATAACTTTGGCAAATAAAAAGCAACTGTTTCCAAATTCTCAAACATTATGTGTGATAGCATACTAGACATTTCCTTAATCCAGTAATCTGTCATATTTTACATTAGAACGGGATTTACCAAAAAGTCTACACTCTGATCTTTTCAGGAAGTCTTTATTTTTGTGCCCTGCTATCAGCTAACTTCGCTCCTCTTCTATCAGAAATGAAAAATTATAAATGCACACTACGTGTTGGGAACCTGTGTTTGTTCAGGCTTAAGAAACAAAAGTTGAAAAAAAGATCGATTCTCTTCACATTTAAAATAACACAAAACAGCGTAAAAAGACCTCCACACAAGACCTTGTTTATTTATTTATTTATTTTATTTTTGACAGCTGCCGATTAAACTGAAAGTTACAACACTGACATGATTATATGAGTAGTTTTTACTGAGAAATCGATCAGAAGCGCCGTGAAAACGGTCAGATCCGCCGGATCCACCTCTCTGGCTGCAATGCACGCTCCCGACACAGGGGGAACAGATTTTCACAGGGGAACAGAATTTCGCACAAGACCGGCCCAGCTGGCCCGACTCCGAAGCAGCTATATTAGCCTATCAGATAGGCTAATATAGCTAATATAGCTAATATAGATACATACAGCATGTGTTGCCTTCATTATAAGACTTATATAAGGCTTTTAATTTTTTGCGGCTCCAGACATATTTGTTTTTTGTTTTTTGGTCCAATATGGCTTTTTCAACATTTTGGGTTTCCGACCCCTGAGTTAACCATTCAGGGTGGGTCCCATTTTTCAGCAGCTGGTTCATTTGAGCTGCCAGTCGCTCGTGGAGGGCAGTGAGTTTCTTCAGCCAGTAGGCATGGATCATGTCAGGTCCTGGTGCTGTCCAGTTTTTCATACCTGAGACTCTTTCTTGGACGTCTGCCATTTTGATAGTTACCGGGGCTTGCTCAGGGAGGTTTCTGTGGTCATCTCGTAGGGAAATTAGCCACTGTGCATTACTGTTGTGGGATGCCTCCCTTTCCCATATGCCTCTCCAGTATTGTTCTGTTTCCAGCCTTGGTGGGTCTGTTCTGTTGTTGTTGTTGCCCTTCCATTGAGAGTACACTTTAGCTGGTTGGGTGGAGAAGAGCCAGTTAATTCTCCTGGCTTCATTCTCTCTTGTGTATCTCTTTAGGCGGCTGGCCAAGGCTTGGAGCCTTTGTTTGGCAGTTTCGAGTGCTTCAGGCATGGACATCTGGTTGTACTTCTTGGGTACTGATCTTTTCATCGCACCTCTTTGGATCTCTGACAGTTGGCTCACTTCCCTCCTTGTTACCTTGATTTTAGCCTCTAACCGTCTTTTCCATGGTGGGTATCGAGTCTTGTGGCTCTCATAGTTGCTCTTATAGCCAAGCATCTCCAGGATCACTGTTGCTGAGTTGTACATCAGCTCATTGGTTTCAGTTATGGTGTTGGTAGGAATCTAAATTCACAACTTTCCGAAGGTACTTCACTCAGCCGTTGTAATTGGCATTGGAGTTGTCTGCTGCCCATTCGGGCCACGATTCTATCTATCTATATATATATGTATATATATATATATATATATATCTATATATATATATATAGATATATATATATATACACACACAATATATTATATATAAACCATTTTACATCATAAAAGAGTTGCAGGACAATTATAAATGTACAAACAGAATGAGAAATTGTTTTAACATTAACAAATTGAATATTTCTGTATATAATACCACCCCTAGGTTTGTTGGAAATAGACAAAAGATAGATTTGTCCAACCCAACTTTTCTTTAGTCTGGTACTGTTTACATACCTCAAATGGATCTCTGGTAAGTAAATTATGCAAGCACCAAGATAGTGTAGGTAGTTCAAAACTTTACTGTTTGTTTGGATAGTTTAGGCCCTAATCCAAACTATCAAACCTCCCCACCCTCATTAGTTGGTGACTTCTTCATTGAGCCATAAAAACAGGAAAGTTTTTATTAAATAATCAAAGGAGGAAAAAATAAAATAAAATTGTAATAATAATTATAATTTCAGACACATCATAACATTAAACACAAAACATTCATAGGGCATCTGAATTTTTCCAAAGTTTCTTGTTGACAAACTTCCCTTTTTTTTTTATTTAAATCATTTTTTTACTTCAGGTTATAAGATGAAAGCAGGTAACATTTTTTGTTACTGTATTAGTTATAAATTGACAACCTAAAACCTAATGGAACAATTGTTGTAATTCAACTTTGCTACATTATTCACATTTTTTTCTTTTTTCTTGTAAATATAACCTAATGGGTTTTTTTTTCCATTTCTTCCCTTGTTTCTTTCCCAGTCACTCACTTTTATCCCCATCATTATTTCATTCTGCTCAGACACCAGAACCTTCCTTGAGTGAAAACATGGACCCCTTAAGTAATTAAACTAAGAACACTGAAGGCTGAGCAGCTCATAAATTAACATTTGTAAGTGATATTAAAGTATCAGAGGAAGCGTTGGCAAAGGAAAACACATTGTCAGGAGTTTTCATATGAACACTGACTGTGCAGCACTTTTGACTGCCCACAGTTTATCAAATGAGTTTTCTGGTTTAATCTAGATCATTAAGTTGCAAAGTAAGCACTTGTAAGAAAATAACAGAACCGATGGAGGTTGTGCAGTTTTTTTGGTAGCACTTCCAAATAAGGGCCATGAAATTGTGTGTTGTAAATGATGAACTAATCATAAACTTCTGGTGAACAAAACAACATCTTGTATTCTGAGTCTCATCATTGGGAAATGCTTTTACTATGGTCTCCTACTTCCATACGTACCAGGTACATACCCTGTAAGTATCCTGTGGTTATTCATATAGTACCTCTTTTGTTGTAAACCAACAAAATTTTAAAACAAAAACAACTGTTCTCCTATTCTGTAGTTTAAGACATTTCACTTTTCATCAGAGGAGCTTTATTAATTCAGGAAAGCTCCTTGAAATCCCGAATTTAAAAAGTGTAGTTAGGGCTACATTTTAATTCATTTGATCGGGTTGCTTAGATCCGTATAATAGCAAGCTTAATATTGAAACTGTATCAACCTAATAATCATTAGTTATGACAGCCTGCTCTCTCTTGGTTTAGCATGCAATGTATGGTGTACTCCAAGCCTTGTTTCTCCAAAAAGTTTTTAAAAAGTTTGGCCAAAAACTGAGGACATACTGAGCCTTCTGGCAGGCCCACGAGTTCAATATTAGTCTGCCTAGAACATGCCTCCATGTCTTCATATTTCCTGCCCAAAGTGTCTACTGCTGCAGAGCTTTTCCATATTAGCTTGAATGCTAGTTAGCTAGTCTTTATTCTTGTTAGTTGTGTTCTCAAGATCCAATCCAATTCAGCTTTACTTTTTTGACTAGTTAAAACACCACAGTGGAACAAAGTGCTGTACAGAATCAACAATAAAACATGGCTCACGCAAGACAAAAATACAGTTGAAACATGAGAAAATTAAAACTAAGGAATAAAAAACATAAGACACATAGAATCTGCCAAAATTATCAAATCAGATAAAACTATAAAATCTATAAAATTAATATCAGAGAAAAATAAAAATGAAATAAAATCAACTCTTTACAAAGTGTTAAAAGCTAAGGGAAAGAAGTGGGTTTTAAGAAGAGCTTCAAAGCAGACAATGCTTTTACCTTGTCAGAACCGGTAGTGCTTATAGGGACCAAAGCCTAGTCCTTTTGAGTCAGGGTTTAGGTTTAGGGCTCAATAGAATTAGACATACTGGTAATGGTTACGTTAAGAGTTAGATTACTTAGAAAAATGTCAACAACCTGAATTTGTTTTTCAAACAGGTTTAGCACTGGAACCCCTACTGTGCCATCCCAGCAGTATATATCACTCCAAAGTGTGATTTATCCTGAGCCAAACATAGGAATGTGGACAAGGGAGTTAATAGTAAATATGGATAGTGTGTGGGTGAAATAGCTCAGTGCATTGCAATTAATTGCGTAAACTGAACCAAAACTACAATGGGTTTTTCATTCTTCAGGTTCCTGAGGGACGAGAAAGTTTTTTATAGTTTTGGTTAGTTTAGGTCCTCCATAAAAATGACACTCCAAAGTCCAACTATTCAGTTAACCTATTGAAAAAGACCACCTGAGATATAAACCTTTTATTATATATTATATAATATTACAGCCCTTTGGCTTCATGCCAAAAAGCAAGAACTTTAGCCAGAAGCCATTCCAACTATTGTTAATTACAAAAAGAAGGCAGAGAGGTTGTTACCACAGAGAATGAAATGCTGAAAAGAAAAGTCTACTTCAAGCGCAAACACGTACCTGTGTTAGAGGTATGTAGACCTGATAATTATCATTTTGTGATTCAATGAAATTTGCTCTTAGTGATCTTCCTAATCTACCTGGAGATGGAATGGAGTCCAATGATAGTCATCCAGAAGACCTGCGCCACCCATGGCATTATTTAAAAGATTTATTTGAAATAACCAGGTCAAGAAACGGTTCCTGGAGATTCCTATGCCGCCTTTGCCTCCCCCAAAAGCACAAAATTCTGGCTTTCAAAAATTCACCATCAAAGTTGAAAAAACATCGAGGTAAGTTAAGTTGCTAAATGCTACCTGACTTTTGGATGCTAAATTGATTTATGTTAGTGAAGTTTTATGCATTCTTAGCAAGCTTCTTGTTGAACTCCACTGCTGTAAATAAATACGATTAAATTGTTAAAAACTAGCACGAACTGGCAAGTAACAGTGATTACTGCGGTCAGGAGCACGTGGAGCGCAGTATCTCCTGCCATGAATGTCCCAGATAACTAAACTCCTACACATCCTGGTTATTGAATAGATGTTAGTGTCATTAAAATAATGTCCATGTAACAGTTACAGTCATATTCAATAAATTGGAATATGGGTTCCTGTCATGGTACGTGGAGACGGAGACAAACCCAGAGTGCAGGCTCATCTTCTTAAAACAACCAATTTATTAACTTAAGAAGAATAAAACAAAAGCTGTTGTGGCAGCAAAACAAAAATATAAATCAACTCTAGGCAAGGCAAAACGTAGCAAGGTAAAGCAGCGAGAAACCATGGACAACAAACAATGAACCGGCAGGGTGTGGGAGAAGTGATCAGGTTTATAAACACTGAGGGTGACGAGGTAAGTGGAAACAGGTGAGTGGGGATAACGACAGACAGGGGGAGATGGGCGTGGCAAGGAAGGCAAAAGAGTGACAGAAACATGAAAAAACCAAACTGAAACAATACCTCAAAACAGCAACAAGATAATAAAGATAACAAACTGAAAACACAAAAACCCAAATCCTCACAGTTCTGATGAGACTCAATTGTCAGACGTTGAAAGAAAAAAAAAACATAGCGCAGGCCCGGCGATATTGGCGGGCATTGCCAGCCCACAGTCAGCCGTGTGTCCCCCTGGACTGGAAGTTGTTTGTGGTTTTTACCTTAAAGTGGCCAAAGCTCTGCTATTCCTGTATTGAATTTTAATCTGCAGCATTGTTCATTAAAATGGTACATTACTGATGTATTAAAATTAAATATGATAGGTACACTTAATGACATTGTATTAGCCTTTAGGTAATACAGTCAGCAAGTACTTAAGTAGTGTTGAGAAAAACGAAGTTATAGTATTCACTCCTTTCAGAGGAATCTCACCTGACCTCTTAGTTTCTCTCATCGGATCTTTTGATGTTGCAGAAAAGACAGACACCCAAAAACAAGTCCAAAGCAGAGGTTTAAAAAAACAAAACATACATTTATTTAAACATTCAGCTGAATTGAGACAACAACTCACCAACACGAAGCAACAGCAACACGTTCCCAGTTGTGTCTGAAGTAATAACCCCTTTACTTCTTTTTATACTATAAAGCATATTATCATATAATGATGTCCTGGAACCTTCAGCCTCCCTCACCCCACTTACACAACTGTTCTTTGTGATTATTCTATCATAGGCTAATCGTGACCTCATTTCAGCAATCAAATCATTTTAGTGACATCGAAGTTTGTTTACATTTTATCGTAACCTACTTTTAACAATCAAATCATTTTAGCAATATCCAAGTTTGTTTATATTCTATCATTGACTAAGCATAAACTCATTTCTTAGCAATCAAAGTAAGCATGACCTCATTTCTAAGCAACCAAAGTATCTTGATTATATTGTACAGTTTGAACTGCATTACCATTTAGTATTTATCCAAGCTTTACATGTTCGCACCTTTGAGAGATCCCTTTGAATGAAACACGTTATAAAGCTGTAATGAGTTTCACAGAAATGAGAAACGAACACACACCATTCTTTACAGTAGTATTAAAATCCAGTACTTTTTTACTTTTACTTGAGTACAAGTGTTAATGTGGTAATTTTACTTTTACTTGAGTACATTTTTGTCTGTGTATTTGTGCTTTTACTTAAGTACATTGTTTGAGTACTTTCTCCACCACTGGAAGCCAGCAAAATTTTGTTGCACTCTCACATCCTGAGTAGCACAAAGGCAACAGTGGAAAGGAACTAATAATAGCATAATACTCACCTATGAAACATAATTCCATGTTTTTGAATTGCTAGTTCAGATAATCATAACAATTAGTGGCATAACATTGGACTCCTTTAGTAAGTTTTTTTCTTTTTTTACTCTCATAGTTATGGTCTGTTGCCATTCTGGCACTAACTAAGAGTGCCCACATTGCTACATGAGGCGTTTTACAAAATGGCAGCACTAATTCTTATCTTATCATAAATTGTGTTTGGACTAGACATTCTAGTGTTTTTCTAGTTCAGTGATCAGATCAGACAACATTCAGTTGTGGTGGAGAAGTTGTTCTTTTCAGTGTTTAAAAACCATGGCACATCTTTTTCTGACTATGATGACAACAGAGTGAATAACATTGTACAAGATCACAATATTTTGGAAAGCATTATATTCATGAGTTCATTAAAATTGTACAAAATGTAAAATTCAGCTGCTTTTATAGATGTGCTTTTATACACTCCATTCATCCATCCATCCATTTTCCATTCAGGATCAAACGAAACTGGTGCCTATTTCCAGTGATCACTAGGCAGGGTACACCATGAACAGGTCACCAGCCCATCACAGAGACACATATAACTGTGCTGTAACATGCTCCAACCCAACGACACTCATGAAACAGAGATAAATGTTCATGAAATAATGAAAGTGTCAGAAGCCGAGGAGAACGAGAGGAACCCAGAGTGCAGACTCATTTCCAAAACTGAAAATTTATTCTAAAATAACAAAACAAGAAAGCAAAAAGCTGACGTGGCAGCTAAACAAACTAAAACAAAAATCCAAAATTGCAAATAATGATGAGGCACGGTGAGGCAAGGCAAGACAAGGAACCAGAAACATGGGCAAATCAAGGACAATGAACCAGCAGGGTAGTGGAGAAAATGACTGGGTTTTAAACACTGAGGATAACGAGGTAAAGTGGGCACAGGTGAGTGATAACAATTACTGACAGGTGGAGCTGGGCGTGGCAGACAAGCAGGAGCAGACTGAGGGCAAGGGGGAGAAGACAACAGACAAGAACTAAACCAAAACCCAGATACAGAAACATATCAAAATCAAAGACCCCAAACCAAAACATGAAAGAAAACACAACCTCAGACAATACAAAGATAAAACAAGAATCTTAAATATAAAAGAGATCACAAGAAGAAACAAAACAAAACACAAAGCACCAAAACACAAAGCCAAAGACAAAAACTAAAATACTAGAAATCATGACAGAAAGTTGACAGAGTTGGACCAGAGTTGCCATTGCTGGATGTTAAAAAAATGTTGAAAACAAAAGCCAAGGCAAACTTTTATACTGACTGTACTTCAAGAAACAATAAACAATAAAACAGTTGGTTCATCCTGAAATAGTTTTCTCTCAGAGAACATGCTATCTGCTGTGAGTCATATTTTACCATCACTGTTCCCCTCACTTGTGCTTTGTTGAAATGGTTTCTCCTTCTAGCTCACCTGAGAAGTGTTAAAAATCCTCCTGGTGACATGCTTCACACTTTACCACTCTGCAGCAAACCTGAATCTATTTTTTCTTATATTCCACTGTTGGAATATATTTTGTTTTTTATTGGTACATTTAACATTTTCTAGCTTAGCATGACACCAGCTTTCTCTATCTCCTCTTTTTACTTGCTTGGTGTGTCAGATATGTATACTAGGTTTCAAAGGTGGTCCCCTCCTTTACAACCTGTCATTTAAATGGGTTTAAAATTTGATCATAAATAAAAAATCTAACTCCAGATTAATGAAGAAATTGGTAAAGAAAACTTGTTGAAAACAATTCTGAAAATATATACACCTATTCTGTTAGTCACTAAAATCAACACCACAAAGGTCAGAGATTGTAGTTGTGAAGATAAAGAAACAGATCAAGGGTGTCGTATAAAAAAAACCATCCCAGAATCCTGAGCCTCCCACTTAGCTCCATTAAAACTCATTATTAGGAAATGGAAAGACAATGCCACCACAGCCTATTGGCCAAAAGTTGGCCTTGGAAGACCACCAAAATCTTTTGGTAGTCAGTCACCAAAATTCATCGGCTTTGTAAGGAGGACATTAATCAGAGAAACAGGAGGCCAACGATAACTGATAGAGCTAGGTAGCTCTTTTACAGAGATGGGAGGATCTGTCCATAGGACCATTGTAGAGCTGCATAGAGCTGAGGTCCATGGAAGAGTGGCAGGAAAATCACAATGGTTAAAAGAAAAAAAGTTGGACTGTTTGAATTTTTCCCCAAACATGTGGAAGAAGAAGTTGTGATCTGATGAGATCAAAACTGAACTTTTTAACCATTTTGACTTTTTAACAATCAAGGACAACCACTTTTCATCATGCTGAGAACACCATTCCTTAAGTGAAGCATAGTGGTGGGAGCATTATGAAGATGTTTTTCATCAGTCAGGTCTGGGAAACCAGTCAGACTAAAAGGAAAAATGGATAAACAAAATACAGTGATTTTTTTTCTGAAATTCTGAGAAGATCTCAAAACTTTTCCAGAGATTTGAGACTGGGATAGAGGTCCACCTTCCAGCAGGACAATGACCCTAGACATACTGCTGAAGCAACACTCCAATAGTTTATGGAGAACCTGTTAAATGTCCTAGATTAATCAAATCAAAGGCCAGACCTAAATACAACTGAAAATCTCTGGTTTGATTTTAAAATTGTTAGACACAAGCAGCACTCATCCATCCTGAAAGAGCTGGAGCTGTTTGGTCATGAAGAATGAACAAAATTCTCAGTGCTTAGATGGACCAATATGATGGAAAAAGACTTGAATAGACTCTATGCTCGAACTGCTTCAAAAGGTGGCAAAATAAAGTACTGACTTAAGGAGAGGGTGAATACATATGCACACACCACTTTTCAGTTCTATGTACAGTTGAAACCAGACGTTTTTCATACACTATATAAAAAGACGTGCATTTTTTTTCCACACTGACGTGAAATCAGAATAAACGTTTCCTGTTTCAGGTCAAATAGGATTTTCAAAATTATTTCTTTTTGCTAAATGCCAGAATAATGAGAGAGAGAATGTTTTAAGGCAATTTCTATTACTTTCTTCAAAGTCCAAAGTTTAAACACACTTCATTAGTATTTAGTACCATTGCCCTTTAACTCTATGACTTGGATATCCTTCTACAAGCTTCTCAATAGTTGGCAAGAATTTTGGCCCATTCCTCCTGACAGAACTGGTGTAACTGAGCCATGTTTGTAGGCCACATGCTACACTTGCTTGCATATGCCTTTTCAGCTTTGCCCATAAATTTTCAATAGGATTGAGATCAGGGCTTTGTGATGGCCACTCCAAAACACTGACTTTGTTATCATCATTATCCATTTGGAAGACCCATTTGTGCCCAAGCTTTAACTTCCTGGCTGATGTCTTGAGATGTTGCTTCAGTATTTCCACATAATGTTCTTTCTTCATGATGCCATCTATTTTATGAAGTGCACCAGTCTCTCCTGCAGCAAAACAACCCCACAACACAATGCTGCCCCCCCTGTGTTTCAGTCAGGATTGTGTTCTCAGGCTTTTTCCATCCATCCATCCATCCATCCATCCATCCATCCATCCATTCTCTTCCGCTTATCCGGGGGGGTCGCGGGGGTAGCAGTCTAAGCAGGGAGACCCAGACTTCCCTATCCCCAGCCACTTGGGCCAGCTCCTCCGGGGCAATCCCAAGGCGTCCCCAGGCCAGCCGAGAAACATAGTCCCTCCAGCGTGTCCTGGGTCTTCCCCGGGGCCTCCTCCCGGTGGGACGTGCCCGGAACACCTCACCAGGGAGGCGTCCAGGAGGCATCCTCACCAGATGCCCGAGCCACCTCAACTGGCTTCTCTCGACGTGGAGGAGCAGCGGCTCT
>NC_051437.1:1901168-1914263 GCF_001649575.2 Kryptolebias marmoratus | reverse complement strand
GATGACTATGCATACTTCTGACCATTTACGTAACTTCTACGACACTGGGTCTAGCCCAACCCAGTGTGTTTCCTGGATTCTAAGAACCAGACAAATCCTGTGTTCCAGGAATCCTCCTGTTATCACCTCCCACTGTTCCCAAGTTCTGGCAAAACATCCGGACATAACTGGCAAATACAACCGGACATTCCTAACAAGGCCTGGTGAACTTCTGCACTATCTTCTCCTCCACAGTAGAAATAATTACAGTAGAGCAAATAAAGACAGTAGCAGAGTGAGGAAATGTGGTCAATTTTTCCTCCAGCAGTCTAAGCCTGTAGCAGCATAATTAAGGGATAACTCAGGAAACCTATGCCAATCCTTACTATAGGATTGATCAACAAGGAAAGTTTTAAGTCTAATCTTAGAAGCAAACAGGGTGTCAGCCTCATGGACAGAAACCTCCTCTTCTACTTTTAGAAACTCTGGCAACCACAAGTAAACCTGCAGTTTGAGAGCAAAGTGCTCCGTTGGGAAAATATAGAACAGTAAGATTTTTAATTTAAGATGAAGCTTGGTTCTTGAGAGCTTTGTATGTTAGGAGTAAGATGTTAAATTCTGTTTCGAATCTGACATGGAACCAATGGAGAGAAGCCAAAACTGGAGAAATATGATCTTTCCTTTTAACTCTTATCAGTACTCTAGCAGCAGCATTTTGGATCAACTGAAGACATTTTAAAGAAAGCTTTGGACAGCCAGATAATAAAGAATTGCAATAGTCCATCTTAGAAGTGTTAAATGTATGGATCAGTTTTTCTGCATCGATCTGAGACAATATGTTTCTTACTTTAGTGATTTTATGTAGGTGGAGGAAAGCAGACCTGGTAACATTTTTATTGTGGAGGTTAAAAGACATATCCTGATCCAAAATAAGACCATGGTTCTTTACATTAGAACTAGAGGCCAAATTAATGCCATCCAGAGGAAGTAAAAGGTTGCAAAGTTTGTTTCTAAGATGCTCACATCTGAAAACCACTACCTCTGTTTTATCTGAGTTTAAAAGCAGAAAATTAAGTCATCCAGGTTTTCATGCAGTTTACTCCTCAATCAGGCGGTCTCCACCTCACTGAAGCTCCCACAGACTGAGCACTAGTGACACCCCTTTGCCCCCTCCTTTCTTTTTTTTTTGAGGCTGTCTATCATAGCAGTGCAGAAACACACACCAGGTTGTGTGCTCGCCCCAAAGACTTGCCCGCGCGCGTCTCTGTACATCCAGCTTTTGTCCAGTTTGGGTTATATTGCTTGTAAAATGGAGCGAGAGAGACAGCCAAAGAGTAAAGATGGAGCAGAGAGGGAGAGGATACAACAGACCGAAGCTCCGGCCGCTGATGAAGCAAAGTGCTGTAAATGAATGTTTGTTCGAAATGAAGCAGCTGAGACAGAAATACTGTTGGTAAAAAGTAAAAAGCTGGCATAGCCTATCAGCAGAACTAGCTTAATGAGGTTAGTTCCACTTTGAGAAGCCTAAGGGGGCCAAAACTGACTTAATAGAACAAATGTTTTATTTTTTTACAAAAGATATTGCAAATTTTAGAATATTGTCAACAAGCAGGATCCAGGAATTCAGATTTTCTGTACCCTTCATAAACTCCACTAATAAATTATCTGAATATTAAAATCCTTGTCATATATTATTTTATTTAACCTTTATCTTACCAGGTAAAATCCAATTCAGATTAAGAACATATTTGTTTTTAAATCAGTATAGCTAAATGCATATAAATAGTCAATTAGTGAAAATGATTTTTCTTTTTCACAAGTGAGTAAAAATTTGTTTAATGGTATAGAGAATAAACTGACATATATGCAGTGCACCACCTTGTGGCAATCTGCCACCTGGCCTCCTCTCAAATCACTCACAGCTGTTCCTGATCCTCATTACACGCACCTGGGTATTTAAGGCAGTCTGGTGGAGCAACTCATTGCTGGTGCATTGTTTGCATTCTGGTAAAACGTCCTGGCTCAAACTAAGTCTTTTTCTCCTGAGAAACCCGTAGAACTTTGCTATTGGTAAAGACAAATCCTTGATTGCTTAAACCTCACTCTGATCTCCTTCTTCCTCCAAGCTGGATGCTCGACTTAAACCTGGTCTCAGGACACCAACCAACCCAGAGGAGCTGTCATTCTACACACTGCACCCAACGGTGAGACCTGGACGGAACCCACAAATCATTCTACTTACTTGGAGGACAGGAGTCTCATCCCGCACTTGTAAATACTCACCTGCACCCCGGAAGCTGGCTCAGGCATCAGCTTCACCCACAGACCGTAAGCTAACTAACAACAGCAATGAGATTATCTCCACCAGCAGAACAGCCCGAACTAACCTATCTGAACTCTTTCTTTTCCAGGTCCAGTCTTGTCACTGCACACTTGTAAATAAATCACTTATTGTTACGTATACCGGTGTCTGTCCGTTCCTGGTCTCACTCCATCTGGCTGAAAACACTAGAAACCTGATATACCTATGTGCACAAAACTTTTATTTGGTGTATTTAAAGCTGAAACTGATCTCCAACTTAAAATTTGAGTGCCAACTGTTTACTGATTGTGCAAGATCTATGTAAAACTTTACCAATATCTATTGGAGTTAATTGTGTATGTTTGTTAGCAAAATATCTCATGAACCACTAAACAAAGTTTGCTTAAAATTTCAGAAAGTAATAACTGGGTCAACCTCTACAACTGAATAACATTTGAACTCAATCAATGTAAGATGGCCCCCATAAACAACTTTAGAAGCACCTTAGGTGTGGGGTGAAGGAGATGAACCCAGAGTGCAGACTCATGATGGAAAATAAACTTATTGAAATAAAAGAAAACCAAAAACAAAATTTGACGAAGCAGCAAGAAGAAAACTAAATACCAAACCAACTAAATACAAAAAACTGAACAGACATGAGCGGGAGAAAAGCAGAACGGGGCATCGGGGAAACTAGACCAAGTGACAATAGACAATGAACCAGCGAGTAAGTGGAGGAGATGACCGGGTTTTAAAGACAGGAGGCAATTAGGGGAAGTGGGCACAGGTGAGATGATTGCATTAGGACAGGTATAGATGGGCGTGGCAGACAGACAAGAGATGGACTGAGAAGTGAATGATGGCTGAGGCACGGAACAAAGACAGTAGGAACAAGATCCAGACTAACAAGATATTTGAATAAAATAAATAATAAACTCAAACTGAAATACAAAGACAACAAACTGAATAAAAAAAAACCCAAATCCTAACATTAGAAAACACAAAATGGCTATATTTCAGTGAATTTTACAGATAATGAACTCAAATTTGATGTGGTAGTAGCTGACAATTATTAACACGCAGCACAGATGTTGCGGCAGTTGTAAATGAAATAAGGAGACGGCCAATATAACTTTATAACACGTGTACTATCACACCAGGGGACATTATATAACTCCCTACAGTGCCATCTTCTCTTGCATTCTTCCTCTGCAGTTCTAACACATGCTCTTTTAATCCACCCTGTTGGAGCATCATCATTCAGTGACAAAAAGTAACAGAACATACAGAAATGCATTTTGTGAAAACCTCAGAACATAACATCTCCCCTATTACCCAAACAAACATTCTCAATCACTTTAAGCAAAAATAGTATTTTCTCTAAAAGACCAGAATTACTGTTATGCAAAATAACAGTAATCCTGTTTAGTGCTCAGTTAGTGTTGACATTATGACTGTTTTTGTCTTGTGATGCTCTCATTTGTTTTATTTATTTTATATATCTTTTGGGTTTTCTCCTTCTCTTGTTATTGGTTTATTGTGCGTCACATCACGTGACATGTCTAATTTATTGCACCTGTGTGAAATAAAAGGTGTGGGCTCCTTCAAACGTTTTGGGTGGAAGGAACAGCACGAAGCCAAACCATGTTTCATGCGTGTTACGTTTACTCTGTGCCAAAATTGAACTCTGCTAACAGGTTATGGGCCCAGAGGAATGAACAGTTTGGAGTTTATTGAACAAACAGGTAAATGCCACAATGGACAATGTGCACCTGCTGTTTAGTTAATAAAGAAGATAAACATAGGAGAAAAAGACATGGCATCTAGTTGCTGGTCAAGACTTCTTTTTGATGGAGACGAGAAAAATTACAAATTAGGAAAACAAAGATTTTAGGACATCTTTGACTACAAGGGCTGAAGGATACAATCTTGACAAGTCCTTCCATTGAAAAAGAAGAAGACACAAATAAAAACGCAGAAGCTTATGCAGAGCTCATTCAGTTTTTGGATGACAAGAGTTTATCACTAATCATGCATGATGCGACAGACGACGGACACGCAGCGCTTGGAATCCTGCGTGAGCATTACGCCGGTAAAGGGAAACCCAGAGTGATAAATCTGTATACTGAGCTGACTTCACTGCAGAAATCACCCGGTGAGTCGGTAACGGAGTATATTATCAGAGCTGAGACCACGATCACCGCTTTAAGAAATGCAGGTGAGGATTTGAGTGATGGACTTCTGATAGCCATGGTCCCGTAGGGTCTTCCAGAGACATTTGAACCATTTGCTATTTATATCACTCAAAGCAAAGATTGTGATAAGCTGACTTTTGCAGAATTTAAGACTAAACTCAGAAGTTTTGAAGACATTGAAAACATGCATGCGAGTGTATCTGAGGACAAGGTGATGAAAGCTAAGGCGCATTCTGGCACAAAATTTGCACCTAGAAATGCAAATGATCCTGGGGCTGAGAAGTTCTGAAAAGTTCATGTGCTTTAAATGTGGGATGAAAGGCCACATAAGCAGAACCTGCCAGCGGAAGCAGTGGTGCAGTCACTGTAAGAACAACACTCACAGCAACGGAACCTGCCGGTGGAGAAAGCAGCGGGACAACACACGCAAAGTGGCCGAAGAGACGGATGGCGACAGAGAGAGTATGCTTTCCGGGTGAGCGACTCTGACACGCGCATGGATGACATCAAGAGAAGAGGTCTGATGGTGGACGCCGGTGCAACATCGCACATTATCACCGACATTAGGAAGTTCCGAAGGTTTGATGCAAGTTTCCAGGCCGCGACACACTGTGTGGAATTGGCAGATGGATCCAGGTGCTTTGGGGTTGCTGAGCAAGAGGAGACACGGAGGTGTATTTGATCGACAGCAGAGGTCAATGTCTTTAAACAGTGCTGAAGAACGCACTGTACATCCTTTCATATCCGCAGGACATCTTCTCATTGAAAGCTGCCACATCCAGCGGAGCAACTGTGGTCTTCAAGGAGAGTGTCAGGTTTTTTTCAAGCTTAGTCAAGAGCGAGCAATTGATGACAGACAGACACAGGAGACAGAATTAAGGTAAGTGAGTTTATTTACAGTGCCTGGTGGGTAAACAGGAGCGGATCTGGAAAGGAGGGCAACAGGTAAGTATATGATTATCCTCAGAAAGGTGAGACTCAGCAGATAGAGGGACAGTTGCTTTCTTAAAGGGAGGTGGAGATGAGAGGTGGCGGAGGAATCCAACGGTGAGTATTTACAGGTGGAATTGGCTTGACAGTGAGTATTTACAAAGTAAAGTAAAGTAAAAATTTATTTGTATAGCACATTTCAGCAGCAAGGCATTCAAAATGCTTTACAGCATAAAAATATCAGTAGAATTACATTACAATCATCAAAAACATCATTACAATCATCCAAAAAAAATCATTAAAAATCATCGAGCAGATACACTTGATAATCATAAGGAGATGGTCAATATGTAATAAGATATTTTGTTCAGAGCAGCTTTACACCTGAATTTGTTTGCGGACTACTAATCAAAGGCAGCTCTAAACAGGTGAGTTTTCAGCCTTGATTTAAAGGAATTTAGTGTTTCAGTTGTTTTGCAGTTTCCCAGGAGTTTGTTCCAGATTGATGGTACATAGAAACTGAAAGCTGCTTCTCCATGTTTGGTTCTGGGGATACAAAGTAGACCAGAACCAGAAGACCTGAGTGTTCTGGAGAGTTGATATGACAATAATAAGTCTTTAATGTATTGTGGTGCTAGACCGTTCAGTGATTTATAAACTAATAGAAGTATTTTAAAGTCTATTCTCTGAGCTTTAGGGAGCCATTGTAGGGACTTTAAAACCGGGGTGATGTGCTCTATTTTTCTGGTCTTGATGAGAACAAGAGCAGCAGCATTTTGGATCAGCTGCAGCTGTCTGATTGATTTTTTTGGCACACCCACAACCCTTTCTCACAGACACTTGGGAACTACAAGATGTTTTCCTTTCTATATCAATGGTGTCTTTGTAGAGAGTTCACGATACAGCAGGATGTTAAGTCTGACTTTTTCTGGAAGGGGTTTCTTCACTTTAGGCCATCCTGAGTGGATGATTTGTCACAGTTTTGTAAGTTCAGGACAATCTTCACATTCAACTTTAAAATCAGCAGGTGATAGTATAGTATGGAGAGGAGAGATTTCTACTATTTCTGAGATCAAGTTCTGTTCAGAATTTACAGCTGTATTAGTGGTTCTCAGCAGTGGCGGCTGGTGGAGATTTCTCCAGGGGGGGCTATAAGTCCAAAATAGACATATACCAAAACATATACTAAGGTATCACACCTGTGTATTTACGTGAATTAAAACAACAGAAGCAACATTATAATGTACATATAAATGTACATATGCAGCAGTGCTTCCTGAACACCAGTACTTACAAAGACAGAGGTCTCCCAAGGCACAAGCCTGTAGGGCACATTTAGCATTTATAAGACCTGTTTTCTCCCTTATTTTTCAAAACTTTACCGAAGAAAATACGTCAAAGCTTGTTTTATGTGGACAGCACTCACGTCACATATTCTGCACGTACAATATAGCGAAGATCAGATGGCTCACTCTGATTAGAATTCAAAACCAAACATTCTAACAGTTTTTTAGCATAAATTTTCTTGACTATTACCTATACACTTATTTATTACCTTGTGTATGTAACTTAGTCCCGTAATGAACTTATTACTGTCTTTGAATAAAAGGCAGCTGTGGTGATCTGTGAGTTTACTTCCTGGTGGTCCGTCCTGTCTCTCCAGTTGGCTGAGTCATCACTTCATCCACACCTGCAGAAGATCAGGCTCATCAGGGAGCTCTGGTACTTAAGGCCGTGGTGGGGATCAGACCAGCGCTGGAGCATTATTTGCCTTTGTGGTAAAGTCTCTTAGCTTTTAACCTACCTTGCTAATTTTGGAGATTGTTCCTAAGTGTGCCCTTGTAATTTTTTGTACCCCGTCAGAATTATCTGTGTTCCAAGAATCCAGTCTGATCGGTATCCCGAGCCGCCAACAAGCTAAGTACCCTGAGTTACTTACCTGAGCCAGTCTGCCTCACCGTTTACTGCAACCTCTTCAGAAAACACTCACCTTCAGCCATCTGGAACCCTGCAAACAGGATACACCAGCAAGTATTCACCTTATCCTCCTCCTCCAAGCTGGACACGATCCTCCTCTCCGTAAGAAAGACTCACCAGGAAATTCTTTGCACTCACCTCTGCCTGTTAAGTCCCGAAAAGATCTTATTATTCTTACCCTCGTCCTCTCTTACAGATCCTGGCTCTGTGACACTGATCGCTGCTGTGGTTTTCTGCTACAGTGCAATTTGGCTTTCACTCGTTCTCCGTCGCACGTTTTCCTTCGCACGCCTCCAAGATCATTTTTGTCGTCTCCGCGCTAAAGGGGAGAGCGCTTTGGTGGCCACAAGCGTTTATGTCGACTCATCCTGTGGAAGCGTTAAATTTTCAACTTTTTGTCCAGGAGTTTCAGCGAGTGATTGACCACCCATTACAACGGGAGGAGGCCACCAAGCATATGCTCTCCCTCCGCCAGGGACAAAGATCGGTTGCCGAGCACTCAGTGGATTTCCGCATCACCGCTGAGGAAGCCGGCTGGGATGAGTTGGCTTTGAGAGGTATTTTACTAGCTCCCTATCAGAGTCTATTAAGGATCAGTTGGCTTCTAATGACAATCCCGGAAGTTTGGATGAGCTAATTTCATTAGCGATTCGGATTGATAATAGACTCAAATAACAGCGGCAAGAACGGGACTCCATTTCCCATAATGTTCAGACTTCCGGCCACCATCTTGCGGCTGACGGCCCCTCCAGCCAAATCTCTTCGTTGGTGGAGCCTGAACCTATGCAGGTGGGCCACACTCGACTTACACCAGACGAGAGACAGAGATGTTTTCGATCAAAGGAATGTATCTACTGTGGTAACAAGGGACATTTTGTGGCGAACTGTCTGTTTCAGGAAAATTGTCCAGCCCGTCAGTAACTGGGGAAAGCTTGCCGGGCCCGTTAAATTTCTCCCCAATTTCTCTGCACTCTCTTCCAGCAAACATTATCACGGACCACACCTCATTACCTATTGCCGCCAGTGGTGAAAAGTAACGAAGTACAAGTACAATTTTCGTGTATCTGTACTTTACTTAAGTAGATTTACTAATGGATACTTTCTAATTTTACTCCACTACATTTTACAGTAAGTATCTGTACTTTCTACTTCACTACATTTCTAAAAAACTGTTGCGTTACTCGTTACATCCAAGTCGCATTTCAGAATTTTGATTTGTTCGTTAGTTTGAAAGGATCCAATGGCGAGAGAGGAATCAGTCCACTGAACCAATGCAAAGCGAGAAAGAACCATTAGGCCCTCCCTCAAGAAGAGCAAGGCAGTATGCAGCACCTGCAGAATCACTAACACCCGGAATGGAGTCCGGTGATAGACAACCAGAAGACCTGCGCCACCAATGGCCTTATTTAAAAGATTTATTTGAAATAACTGGGTCAAGTTTACCTTAAAGTTTACCTTAAAGTGGCCAACTCTCTGCTCTCTGCTCTTTTGGCCAGCCGCCACTGGTTCTCAGTTTATGGTGTACAGCTTATACTGTGTTGTTTAAAACACCACTTAAACCTTTTGGGTGAAGCCTTCAGCATATCCAAGCTTCAATGGCATGCTGAACACATTGTCTAAATGCTTGTCTGCACTCCAACAAATTAACAAAATGTTTTTCAGTGCAGCCATGATTTTATCAGATGTTGTACCTTGATCTGAAAGTGTGTAGAACAGACACTGAAACTGGTCATAAGCAATGTAGTAAAATGTAGGCATTTGGATAAATGCAGAACCCCAGTGTGTGTTGGGGAAAAATTTGCAAGATTGGCCAAAGCCAATGCCTAGACTCCCAATGAAGAGTGCAACTTGATGTCTACTGGGTTCCGCCAATTTTTCTCCATTGGTTTAAAACATTAGCAACTCGCTCCTTAATTATCAACCTTTGATGAGCCCTAAGTCCTAAATGGATGGGCTGGTTTTAAAAAACAAAACTGAATGTGTGCACAGAGCCCTGTAAGAAAAAAAGAGCTGTAAAACAACTCTGAAAACTTTATCCATTGTCAATAAAAGTGCACTTTGTCTTTCATTTGACATATAATTCTCATATTTTATGCCATGTTGTAAATGGAATGAGAGGATCACATGCATGACGCACAAACAGCGGTGGACTCATTATGGAAGCGCTTATCCTTCATCACAGGTTTTTTTTGTCAGTTGTAAATCAAGTAAGGAGATATCTGCTATAACTCAGAAACTTTCTTACATGCGTGTTATCACACCAGGCAAAAATTATATAATTTTCTCCAGTCTTATCTTGTCTTTCATTCTTCTTCTGTATTACTCTTCTGCCCAGTGCTGTTGCAGCATTGCCATCCAGTGACAAGAATTAACAGAACATACACAAATGCATGCAGTGCATAACATAACATACTCCATGCACTAACAAAACATGCAAGATCATGTAAAATATTACAGCAATGTGCGTAATATGATTTTTAAGTTTAAAATACAGCTACAGCTACATCATTTCTCAACATCAGATGATCTTAGTCTAAGCACTTTGAGTCGCCTTGTGCTGAAAAGTGCTATATAAATAAATGTACCTACCTACCTACCTACCTAAAACTCTGGCATGAAAAGTGGCAAGCATTATAGATGTCTTTAAGGAATGCTAGGCCTTTAAATATATTTTCAATGTAGTCCTATATGACTATTTTTCAACAACCTTTGAATCTATCTATCTATCTATCTATCTATCTATCTATCTATCTATCTATCTATCTATCTATCTATCTATCTATCTATCTATCTATCTATCTATCTATCTATCTATCTATCTATCTATCTATCTATCTATCTATCTATCTATCTATCTATCTATCTATCTATCTATCTATCTATCTATCTATCTATCTATCTATCTTTTCTCATGTAATCTCTCCGTCTCACAGACTCTTCACACTCTGTTGTTTGCGCTCTCTTCCTGTGTTGTTTCATCCACCCACATCCCTCTGTTGTGAGAAACCATATTTATAGCTGTGTTAAAAATTAAACATCAAGACCTACAAGAAAGTTAAGACATTCATTCTTTTTAAAACTACATAAAAGATTCAGCACTGATAAATACATACCACTTCAGAGGTTATTAGTCACTGTGTCTGTGTGTGTAGCTGAGATAACGCTCATATAATAAGACAGTAAGACACTAGTTGTGTTTTGTCACTGCTCTAAACCTGCAGTGTCAGCCAGAATACCACTTCAAGGCCAGGATTCCATTCAGTTCTCTTTAAGGGTCAAAAGCAAGGATGCAACATTATTATCCTTATGTAACAGGGTTTTTAATCTTCTGAATTACTGGCTATTTTAGTGTTGATGTTGTAATTGAATGTACCGTGAAGTCATAATTTGCATATGGAGCCATAACACACTGTGTAGAAGTGCAACATCTTTTCAAGAAGTCTGAAGTGCGGATGGCGTGACCACGGTCTGAGCCTCGTGCTGGTGTGCTAGAACAATCTCAGTGTTTTAATTATCCCCATTTTGCTGTGTAGGGGCAGGAGCTACTTGTTACACCACCAAAAGCCAGGAAGCTGAGAGGAGTTCCTAGGTGATGCCTATCAGTTTACTGGTTTGAACCATCTGGTACTGTGACCCAGATGACTGTGCAGGATCACCTAGTTCACTAGATTTGACATTTAGTGAACTTCAGGACAGCTGATTTATTTTGTGCAAATTTAAGTTTTGACTAAGGTGCTCCTTAATCAAGTCACTACTTCATAATGGCCTCCATCTTGTTTGTAGTAGAAATAAAAGATTCTACATCTACACAAACGATAACACGACACGACACAGAACAACAACAACAAAAAAAAGTCAGGTGCCAGGGCATACTTGTGTCAATCTATCAGATTTGTCAAATTTGAGTCAAAAGAGGATGAAAGAAAAAGAGATATCAATAAGAGTAGTAATCACCAGCAGCATATGTAACAGTTTCAGTCTGGGATATTAGGGAAATTGATCTTTCTAAGAGTTCTTAATAAAGGGCTCCACGATCCTCAAAACTCAGTGGAAGAGCCTCTTAAAATAAAACAACAGCGTTTAATGAAGTATAGTGGATCTCAAAGCCAATAGACAAATGATGGAGGTCGAGGAGAATTCCATTTCATTATAATCACTCTCCGCGCCAAAAATGTCAAGAAAGCCAAGGAGGATTTCTGAAAGGAGGACAGGGTGGACTGAGGAGGTGCAACTCCAAACAAGCCAGTCAGGGATTAAGCTCCAATTCCATGTCAAAAATATCTGAGAGAACAACAGAAACTTTGGACCAGTAATTAAAAGGCTGAGGGCAAAGCCAGATAATGTGGATCAAATTGGCTGGAAAATGCTGGCATCTATCACAGACAAGAGAAACGTTGGTGTAAAACTTGGCCAGACGTGCTTTTGTATAATAAGTGCGATACACAAGTTTGCATTGAATTAGATTGTGTCTGGCACAAATAGAGGTCTTATGCACTAAAGAAAGGATCTGTGTCCAAAGATCCTCTGAGATGGCCTGTCCAAGGTCCTCCTCCCAAAGTGATCTAAAGGAATTCAGTGTTTGTGGATGGAGTAACATGAATTGATTGTAATTAAAAGAGAGCACCATTCAATTTGACAGTTGGTTTTAGAAAAATATCTAATATAATATCCCTGGGGTGGTTGGGAAAACTTGAACAGGTAGAGCGAACAAAGCTACACACCTGTAAGTATCTAAAAAATTGATGGCGCAGGAGCTCAGAGTTGCTGGAACTAGGCAAAAATATTATCGATATACATATCATGAAAAGTTGAAATTCCCATTCTCCTCCATGACAAGAACATATTGTCTGTAAGAAAAGGTGGATAAATATGGTTTTCAGCTATACGGGCATGGACAGAAAAATATTGCAAACCGAAGAGGATTGCAAACCAAAGAGGATACGTGGGCCAAAGGGGTCGGGTGCAATGTGAGATGGGTGGTGGCTGAAGGCGGGGTCCTTGGCGGTCTGATCCTCGGCTACAGAAGCTGGCTCTCGGGACTTGGAATGTCACCTCTCTGGTAGGGAAAGAGCCTGAGCTGGTGTGTGAGGTTGAGAGGTTCCAGCTAGAAATAGTCGGGCTTACCTCAACGCACGGCTCTGGCTCTGGAACCAGTCTCCTTGAGAGGGGTTGGACACTCTTTCACTCTGGAGTTGTCCCCGGTGAGAGGCGCTGAGCAGGAGTGGGCATACTTGTTGCCCCCCATCTTGGTGCCTGTACATTGGGGTTTACCCCGGTGAACGAGAGGGTAGCCTCCCTCCGCCTACGTGTGGGGGGACGAGTCCTGACTGTTGTTTGCGTTTATGCGCCGAACAGCAGTTCAGATTACCCACCCTTTTTGGAGTCTTGGAGGGGTTACTGGAGAGTGCCCCTCCTGGGGACTCCCTTGTTCTGCTGGGGGACTTTAACGCCCATGTGGGCAATGACAGTGAGACCTGGAGGGGTGTGGTTGGGAGGAACGGCCCCCCTGATCTGAACCTGAACAGTGTTCTGTTGTTGGACTTCTGTGCTCGTCATGGATTGTCCCTAACGAACACCATGTTCAAACATAAGGGTGTCCATATGTGCTCTTGGCACCAGGACACCCTAGGTCGCAGTTCAATGATCGACTTTGTTGTCGTTTCATCTGATCTGCGGCCGCATGTTTTGGACACTCGGGTGAAGAGAGGGGCG
>NC_051437.1:1892535-1900153 GCF_001649575.2 Kryptolebias marmoratus | reverse complement strand
AGGGATCACACTCTTAAGCCTCCCTGGTAAGGTCTATTCGGGGGTTCTGGAGAGGAGGGTCCGTCGGATAGTTGAACCTCGGATTCAGGAAGAGCAGTGTGGTTTTCATCCTGGTCGTGGAACACTGGACCAGCTCTATACCCTCAGCAGGGTCCTTGAGGGTGCATGGGAGTTCGCCCAACAAGTCTACATGTGTTTTGTGGAGAACATGTGTTTCGACTGTGTCCCTCAGGGAATCCTGTGCGGGGTACTCCAGGAGTATGGAGCCCTTTGATACGGGCTGTTAGGTCCCTATATGACCGGTGTCAGAGCTTGATCTGCATTGCCGGCAGTAAGTCGAATTTGTTTCCGGTGAGAGTTAGATTCCGCCAAGGTTGCCCTTTGTCACCGATTCTGTTCATAACGTTTATGGACAGAATTTCTAGGCGCAGCCAAGGTGTTGAGGGGATCCATTTTGGTAGCCTTAGGATAGCATCTCTGCTTTTTGCAGATGATGTGGTCCTGTTGGCTTCATCGGATCGTGATCTACAGCTTTCACTGGAGTGGTGAAGCAGCTGGGATGAGGATCAGTGCCTCCAAATCCGAAGCCATGGTCTTGAGCCAGAAAAGGGTAGAGTTCTTTCTCCGAGTCGGGGAGGATGTCCTGCCCCAAGTGTAGGAATTTAAGTATCTCTGGGTCTTGTTCACGAATGAGGGGAAAATGGAGCGGGAGATCGATAGGCGGATTGGTGCAGCTTCTGCAGTGAAGCAGGCGCTGTACTGATCTGTCGTGGTGAAGAGAGAGCTGAGTCAAAAGGCGAGGCTCTTGATTTACTGGTCGATCTATGTTCCTACCCTCATCTATGAACGAGATCGTGAATACAAGCGACTGAAATGAGTTTTGTCCGCAGGGTATCTGGGCTCTCTCTTAGAGATAGGGTGAGAAGCTCGGTCATCCGGGAGGGACTCAGAGTAGAGCCACTGCTTCTCCACGTTGAGAGGAGCCAGTTGAGGTGGCTCGGGCATCTGGTTAGGATGCCTCCTGGACGCCTCCCTGGTGAGGTTATGGCCCTTGCAGGGCCATAACTGCCTTAGTAAGTTCAGAAATGGCAACAGGTCTCTCAAGGCTGTCAGCTACATCCTGCCTGATGGTAGGAGTTTTTAGATCGTTAAAAATGTTTTCAAAATCGGTTACAGATGGAGTACGTTCCGATGAATGTAAATAGCACTGGGTTTTATTGTAGATTACTGGGTCATAAAGTGTCTGATGTTTTTTTCTTTTAACCTTTATTTCACCAGGAAAGTCTAACCTATTTTCCAAGGGAATCCTGGCCAAGAGGCAGCAAGGTTACAGGACAATAACATTACATGATTTAAAATGCCATACAAAGAATTATTAAAAACAGTTACAATTTAAAGACACCTTCTCAAGTTTTTTCAGTCTAGTCTTAAAAGTGCTCAGTGAGATAGCGCAGTTAGTTTCCAGTTTTTTTGCAATGTGTTCCATTCAAATGGAGCCAAATAGACAAAAGCCCTTTTTCCCAATTCTGTGTGAAGAAAAGGAACAAAGACTCCAAGCTGATCACTTGAGCACAAAGAGTAAGAATCAGATGTTCTCCATCCGATTAAATCACAAATATAGGATGGCAATAGCCCAAGAATGGCCTTATAAATGAAAACGTACCAATGACCCAACCCAAGGCCATCCCACTCAAGAATACAGTTCACAATGGTGAGTCAGGGCTTTACAGTTAGTAACAAACCTCAGAGAAGCATGACAGTATCAAGTATTCTAAGATATCGAGCTGGGGCGTTCATATACAACAGATCTCCATAATCTAAAATAGATAAAAATGTAGCTATGACAAGCTGCTTCTTTGACTTAAAGGAAAAATTAAATTTGTTTTGAAATAAAAAACCCAATTTAAGTTTAAGTTTCTTCACAAGATTATCAGTATGGGGCTTAAAAGTAAAGCAGTCATCAAGCAAGACACCAAGGTATTTATACATGTGAACCTCCTTAATGATGTTTCCTTCTAGAGTGGTCACAGTGGGGATGGGCACCTTCTTGTTGTTTGCAAATAACATTAACTTAGTCTTGTCAGCATTAAGTACCAATTTTAACTGCAGAATTGAGAGCTGGACCACATTAAATGCGTTTTGGAGAGACTCAACAGCTTTGGCAGCGGTTGATCCAAAGCAGTAACTAATTGTGTTATCCGAATATAAATTAATATGTGTCCGACACATTTTGCCCTAATTCATTAATATATATAATGAACAAAAGGGGACCTAATATTAAGCCCTGTGGCACTCCCTTGTGGACAATGTTTCAGAAATAATCAGAATAACTGCATCTGTGGTATTAGCTCAAATTCTAACCATGTCCATCTTAGGTAACAGGCTATGCACATTAAGATGAACAAATTTAAGACGAGGTATTGATTTAAAATCAGCTGGAGTCTGAATACATTTTAGCTCAGGTCCAAGGTTTGGTTGCACATTTCCAGATATAAGTAAAAGTAAGACAATCATCGATTTTTGTCTAACTTTACATTTTAAAGCAGACTGTTCATATTTGGAAGCCAGACCATGCATTCATGAAACGAGTAAGTCAAGTTATATGAAGCAAGAAAAAAAAATTAAATGTTGGTAAAATCCCAAATCAGATCAGCTCTCATTTTTAAAACCCAAGCACAGGAGTGCCTTGAGCATCTGGGCAAAGGCATAGACAACCTCAATAGAGAGGTAGCTATGATGATTGTAAGGCATTGCAATGATCCTTCTCTGTCTAGTGTGTTCAAGAGCAAACTAGCTGAAAGATGGACAACTAAGGAGGTTCAGTAAAGAATTGATGAGAACTACAGAGAACTGAAGCTAGAACGCCTGCGAAGGGACACCTTGCTCCACATTCTACTGCAGTTGTGAATGATGATGTACAAGTGAAATAGTTGAAACAGTTTGCCACGAACAGATTTAGAGTCAGCCACAGTGGAGTGGGGATCTTGATTCAGTGCAGAGTAGCACAGACAAAATGACTATGATGCTTGGCGAGATGAGGTGTAATTTATCTGCTTCCAACAGATTGGCTCTCCCTGTGGGCCGAAGCCACTTGTCCCTGTGGAGGGGGCAGTCAAGCCCTGGAGTATGCAGAATCTGCAGTGGTAAGTCCCTTTCCACCACTGCTCATTGTAGAAGCCATTGCCTGTGTTTTGTGTGACCAGTCAGGTCATGTGAGAAATCAATGCCCTAATGAACCCTCTTCTGCATCCCAGTCAACCTCTCCCTCGCCTTTGCCACAGGGCAACTAGATGGCCTACATTTGGAGAGAGG
Organism: Kryptolebias marmoratus; assembly: GCF_001649575.2. Taxonomy (NCBI): domain Eukaryota; kingdom Metazoa; phylum Chordata; class Actinopteri; order Cyprinodontiformes; family Rivulidae; genus Kryptolebias; species Kryptolebias marmoratus. The sequence continues at coordinate 1,896,841 of NC_051437.1, read as the reverse complement.
AAATGTGGGTCTTATTAATGACTCCGTCAGTGTTGATTTGCAGGCCTTTTATGAGTCCATCTGCAAAAACAGTGCTAGTCAACAGTCATCCTTCAGAACACACATTTGTTTACATTGGTTTTATACATGTGAAATTGTGACTGTGATGCTTGATACAGACTCAATGGCATGTTCTGTGAGTGAGGATGTAAAAAAAGGCACTCAATGCTGCTGGTGTTTTGGACTGTTCAGCAGGATTTGGATGTAATCCTGATAGGATATGGAGAGCATAGAGTCCATCCTTAGAGGATTTGTAACTTGAACAATAACTTGACATTTATGGATGTATACTGCTTGTTTCTGGCCAGGTGGACAAGCTCATTTTAGTGACAAATGTTTTCAAGTATCTCACCCACAAATTCAAGGATTCAGGAACTGATTTCTGGAACAACAGGCCTTGACAACAGATAACAATACATGATTGTCTTGCCATGCTGGGTGGTCTCCATCAGTGGACGAGTGAGGATGCTTCATACATTGTAAGCACAGTAAAACTGAAGCAAGCTGGGACACTTCTGCCTGTACATGAACATCTGGTCTGGGGGAAACTCCCAGAAAAGTCCCATGGTCCCCCAGGCTATACTGTGGTGGTTAAACTGACAGTCTTGGTCTATGCTAAGAAACAATCTGGCTGGCAGAGTGGTTACTCCACTGTGAGGTGATAGAAGTGAGCTTATGAAAGTCATAAACTTCACAGAAAGGCCAATCACCATTAAAAGGAATGCCAAAATGGCAGACATATACCCTTGTCCAACCAAGGTGTTGCTTTTGTAAAAAAAAGTGGGACAGTCTGACATAATAGATGCCCTGACATATCATGGTCAAAGTGACCCAGATCTTGACTCATGTGAAGTATCTGACTATTGTAAGAAAGACAGACATAGGAAGACAGGAATGCATTTTTCAGGAGCATGGACCTCAAGTCTGGCTTCTTCAATGTTCCTCTTCAAGAGAGACAAAAGGCACACTGCCTTTACCTCTACAGGTATAACAGGCTCCCCCATGGACTGTGCAATAGCCCTGCAAGTTTCATGTGAGTAATGATGATGATCTTTGGAGATGAATTTTTTTTTAGCTCGATCTGTTACATTGACTACTGTTGTGGAAGAAAATCAATTTCCAGGCAGTGTTAAATAAAATCAGGTTTATTTATGTATGGTGCACGACATACAGAGAGCCTTAAAGACAATTAATAATTAACATCAGAGTCTCAGGTACAAATAAGAAGCTCCCAATCAAAATTCTGCCTCCAGAGTCTACACAGGAGCTTAAATCTAAGATATTGGAATGTTGGTAGGTAAGAAGGAGGAACAGGAAGCAAGGTCAGTCTAGCTTCAGTGAAGAGTAACAGGGTCATTTGGTGAAAACCTCATAGGCTGTGGAATTCAGACAGAACATAGTAATGACTTGGAATTCAGACATTACATAGTCAAGTGTTATCTTATAAAAACCTTGCCACCACACCACTTTATGGTTTTTGCCCAGACTTTTCACCCAGACTTTTCTGGGCCATTTATCCTTTTCACCGGTGTGTCAGCTGATAGTTTGGGAGCTGTACTGTCCCAGGTTACTCAGGTGATGAACAGGCTCATTCGATAGCTTTTGCCAGTAAGCCCCTGAACAACATCCAGAGCAAGTACCCAGCTTATTGATTATAGTTCTATAAAATGGGCGGTCTGTGACATATTCAATCACTGGTTGAAGGGGTACGTTTTCACTGTATGGACAGACAACCCTCTTGCACACATTCTCACCAAACCTAAGCTAGACGCCTGCGAGCAGTGTTGGATTGCTTATGAGTTCAACATGAAACATGTCCCAGGTTCTCAAAATATTGTTGCTGATGCTCTAAGTAGAAAGCTTTTTTCACTGAAACCGATTGGTGAGCAACTGATCAGTGAGTCATATGATTGTTTGCTAAATAAGTCAGAGGGTTTATCTGGAGATAATATTCAGGGGACCTTTAAAATGTCAAGCATCCAGCAGTCTTCTCATAGACCTGTACAAAAAAGTGAAGTGGCTGAACCAGATGTGAGAGGAGTTCCTGAGTGATGTCCATCAGTTTGTTGGTATTGAGCCTAAAAAGAGGTTACAGTTATGCATAAACAACAATTCAATAAGTAAGTTAAACCAAAATAATATCACATGTGATTGATATTATCAACAAACATAATAATATGTAGCTGACCTAACAACAGCATATATTAAGGTGAAATACACTCTCTAACATACTCTATGAACCACACATATGCAGAACCGGGGCCCACAAGACACATACATGCAGCAATTAGGTGCTGTTTAACTACAGATAAACATGACACCACATTGAATAAAGCTTTAAACTACACGTGATTTTAAACTTGTCATAATTTCAGTTTGAGTTATTCTTCTGCATTTGTTTTCATGTAGTGAAGTGAAATTTATTTATATAGCACATTTCAGCACAAGGTGATCCAAAGTGCTTTACAACACAGAAACAACAACAGAATCAAATACAGAACAATCAGGTACAGAATCAAATATAGATAAAAACATCAAAATAAAATATAGAAATACAGAAAAAAGCATCAATCATGTATAATCTAAATGAAATATGAGATAATCTAAATAAAGTCATGAAACTAAACATATCTAAACATGAGCTAAGATAGTCAAAATAGTAGCTAAGAACTGAACTAAACAATAATCAGGAATCTAACAATCTAACAATATCTAAAATATGAGCTAAGATAAACTAAACTAAACTAAATGTACAGGAAGGCTAAATAAGCTAACATAAACTGAAACATGATAATGCTAAACTAAAGGTACAACATGGCTAACTAATAGACCAAAGGCTCGCTAACAGCCAACATAAAAATGCTAGGATAAACATGATAATGCTAAACTAAAGGTACCAAGAGGCTAACTAATAGTACTAAAGGCCTGCTGACAGCCAGCATAAGAATTACTAAGATAACTAAACTAAGGTAGTGAAGGAAGGGAGAGAGTGAGTGCGGGTGGGGTGACAGACGAGGCAGAGACGGTGGAAAGTGTGTGTGTGTGTGTGTGTGTGTGTGTGTGTGTGTAGAGGTGGTGGAAGACGATTTGTTGTGTTGTATGAGAGTGTGTGTGTGTGTGTGTGTTTGCAGAGAAGTACATGAATCACGTCACAGAGGCCATTGTCTTTGATAATAATGGAATGTTATCAACCAGCCCATAGCAGATCCACAAATTTCCTTAGGCAAAGGAAGGGACAGAGCATCTTGTTTACAAAAAATCCAGGGAGAAATGGAAGATAGCTGGCCAGGCAAGGTCAGCATAAGGGAGACAAATTCACATAAAAATAATTGTTTTGGGTCAGGCTGACTTGTGTTTTCCGTCTGCCTTGAAAGTCTTGCTGATACTTCTCAATGGCGAATCCAAACAGCCAAATTCCAGGTCCAAGATTTATCCCATTTCATTCCTGAGTCCAGGAACTGCATTTAGTCTGCGATCCTGTAAAAGGATTGCATCCAACTTGTGCTTCTGCTCCCGTAACATCACAGTTTGAGTGTTGACTGCCGAACCCATCAAACAAATTTGATGATATGTCAGGTAACTGCCTAATCCAAACAGCAGAAATCCTGTTATGAAAAACCCAAATATGTAAAGATCCTCCACGTCTTCCACTGACAAAATCGACAGACACAAAATATTCCACTTCTGCCAGGAATCCATTGTGTATCCAGCAAAATATGTCCCATCTGGGCAGGCGGGCTCTCCCTTGCCCTGTCTTCCCATTGAGAAACTTTGATCAATTGCGTTGAGAGAACAGCTGACCAGATCCATCGTTTATAAATTTCGGAGAATATGCAAAGAGTGTCTCCGAAAAGAGAGCAGGGCAGAGAGAGAGGGGGGGAGGTTCAGGAGACAGAGAGAAATCCCCCTTTCACACGGACCCTAACGGTCCCGGCTCCACTCTACTCGGCTCGCTTTGCGAGCGTTTACATCTGCATTTTTTCACACTCGGTCCCTGCTCCTTTGGTCCCTGCTTCAGAGTAGGGACAGCTGGGCCGGCCCTGCTTCGTGGGCGGCACAAGCTTAGCTCCTGTTCACTCATTGGTCGTGGGTGTGACCAGATGCAAGCATAAAGAGCGAAGGTAGGAATATAAACAACAGCGTTAGCTTACCCTGCAACGTTTCTGCCGTCTGTCTCCAAGCTGAAGGCGCTGTAAAGCCTGAAATCTCGGGCGGATAACAGCTGTCCTACTCCGCGCAACAATCGCAGCATCCAGAGCATTTCTTC
>NC_051437.1:1881704-1891618 GCF_001649575.2 Kryptolebias marmoratus | reverse complement strand
GAGGAGGAGGAGGAGGAGGAGGAGGCGTCTGACTAAACTCACCCTGCTGCTACTGGTCGGGCTGATCCTGGACTTATTTTATTCTTTTTTTTTTTTTTTTTTTTTTTTTTTTTTTTTTTTTTTTTTTGTGAATTAATAAATGAAATGAACCCAAAAACAGGCAGAATTGATCAGGTGAAATCTCAATATCTGAGATTGATTTTGTGTATTAAATGTAATGAACATTTTTTGTATAGCCCACAGATCTGTCCTAACTTGTTTAAGGAAACATAATAGATCCCCTTTAAGCAACACTTTAAAAGGTCTCAGGTTTCAGTTTAACTATATGGCACAAGTATAACTCCATAGATTAATATATGTTTTAAAAAAATGTGGTCAGGAGATGCAGAGCCTCGCCTGTCATCACAAAAAAACAAAACAAGTAATCAAAAATAATAGAAAAATGAAGTGAAAATTAATGTCAGGATCTGGGTTTTTGGTTGTTCTTTTACGTTTATTGTTAAGTTTTTTTTCTTTTTATTTATCATGTTTTGTACTTTGTTAGTCTTGTGTTTCGTTCTGCTCCTTGTGTTTTCAGTCTGTTCAATCGTTTCTCCCTCAGTCAGTATTTTTCCACATCAGCCTGCCACACCCATCTACACCTGCTCCTGGTTTGTAATTTCCTCTTTAAATTCAGTCAGCCACCACCTCTTGTCAGTGGATCATTGTTGGTTTTCTTCCTGTTAGTTTCCCCATTTCCTGGAGTTTTTGTGTAGTTTGCTGCCACATCATCCTTTTGTTTTTGTTATGAATAAACCTTATTTTTTTTTTCCTTAGGTTCCTTGTACCAGTCTGCATTTCTGTGTCTGACTCTACACAACCATGACAATTAACATTTGTTTTATATTTAATTTGTTACCTCCCTCAAGAAGGTTATGCTTTCAAAAGCGTCTGTTTGTCTCTGCACAAGATTACTCAAAAGGTTATGAACTGATTTTTATTAAATTTTCGGAAAATATTAAACACGGTACAAGAATCCTACCTAAAAGAATCAGATCCTACCTAAACAACAGGAACTTCTTTGTATCAATAGGTAACTTTTCTTCAGAGCGAACAGAAGTCACATGTGGAGTACCCCAAGGTTCAATCCTGGGACCCCTTCTATTTAATATCTACATGCTCCCACTAGCCCAGATTATAACAAGTAATAACATTAGTTACCATAAGTACATAGATGATACACATATTACAATGTCACCAGGTGACTCTGAACCTATCCTAGCACCGAACAGATGCGCAGAACAAATCAATGCGTGGATGTGCCAAAACTTTCTCCAGCTGAACAGAAACAAGACTGAAATTATTATCTTTGGACCTAAAGAGGAACGATCAAAAGTCAGCGCGCAGCTTCAGGTATTACAGCTAAAAACTAGTGATCAGGCCCCAAACCTGGGTGTAGTAATGGACTCAGACCTAAACCTTAAGGGACACATTAAAACAGTTACAGTCGGCTTTCTACCACCTGAAGAACATCTCCAGATTTAAAGGACTAATGTCACATCAAGACCTATAGAAAATTATGCACGCGTTCATCTTTAGTCGTCTCGATTACTGCAACAGTGTCTTCACAGGTCTGCCAAAAAAATCAATCAAACAGCTGCAGCTGATCCAAAATGCTGCTGCTCGTGTTCTCACTAAGACCAGAAAAATAGAGCACATCAACCCGGTTTTAATGTCCCTACACTGGCTCCCTATAGCTCAGAGAATAGACTTTAAAATACTTCTATTAGTTTATAAATCACTGAACGGTCTAGCACCACAATACATTAAACACTTATTATTGTTGTATCAACCCTCCAGAACACTCAGGTCTTCTGGTTCTGGTCTACTTTGTATCCCCAGAACCAAACATGGAGAAGCAGCTTTCAGTTTCTATGCACCATCAATCTGGAACAAACTCACGGAAAACTGCAAAACAGCCGAAACATTAAATCAAGGCTGAAAACTCACCTGTTTAGAGCTGCCTTTGATTAGTAGTCCGCAAACAAATTCAGGTGAACAAAATATCTTATTACATATTGACCTTATGATTATCATTTTTATGATTTTTTTTTTGGATGATTGTAATGATCTTTTTGATGTTTTTTTGATGATTGTAATGATTCTACTGATGTTTTTATGATGTAAAGCACTTTGAATGCCATTCCATTTATTTATTTATTTTCCATTCCATCCTCTTCCGCTTATCTGGGGTCGGGTCGCGGGGGCAGTAGCCTAAGCAGGGAGACCCAGACTTCCTTCTCCCCAGCCACTTGGGCCAGCTCCTCTGGGGGAATCCCAAGGCGTTCCCAGGCCAGCCAAGAAACATAGTCCCTCCAGCGTGTCCTGGGTCTTACCCTGGGCCTCCTCCCGGTGGGACGTGCCCGGAATACCTCACCAGGGAGGCGTCCAGGAGGCATCCTCACCAGATGCCCGAGCCACCTCAACTGGCTCCTCTCGACATGGAGGAGCAGCAGCTCTACTCTACTCTAGCCAGAACCTCTCAACCTCACACACCTCAGCTCAGGCTCCTTCCCCACCAGAGAGGTGACATTCCACGTCCCAAGAGCCAGCTTCTGTAGCCGAGAATCAGACCGCCAAGGTCCCCGCCTTCAGCCACCACCCATCCCACATTGCACCCGACCCCTTTGGGCTCCATGGAGCCCGGCCACCAGGCGCTCGCCAACGTGCCCCATCTCCAGGCCTGGCTCCAGAGTGGGGCCCCGGTGACCCGCGTCCGGGCGAGGGAACACTGTGTCCAATATCTTGACTCATCATAAGGGGTCTTTGGGCTGCACTTTGTCGGGCCCCTCACCTAGGACCTGTCTGCCCTGGGCTGCCACCTTATCGTGGTGGACGGATTTGAGTGTCCCAGTGATCCTAGGAGCTATGCTGTCAGGGGCTTAATGCCCCTAGTAGGGTCACTGTGAATGCCTTGATGCTGAAATGTGCTATACAAATAAATTTTTACTTACTTATTGTGTTTGTTAGGCAACAGCTGATATTTAAAAGGGAAAATACTTGTCTTTTTGCTTACAAAGACAAGCCAGAAGCCTTCAGTCTATTCAAACTGACTAATCTCTGATGAAGATGCAAAAAAGTCCAGTGGATGGATTTATGACCTTGATTGGGTGGCAAAGAGCTAAGCTAGCTAATAGACAGCTATGCACTAAGCAGTTTACACAGCACTCACATCCTGCTGCCAGCTGAAAACCATGCAGTTCAAAACTGATAGCTACTGTTCACTCTGCATGCTAAAACTAATGATTTCTACAAACGGTCGGTGACACGTGTTTGCTAAGGTAGCAAACCTCTGCAATGCATAAATAAAAATATTATTTCATAACAATGTGTTGTGTTAGATTACCCATAGCTCCAGTTTATTTAGCCTTGGTTCAGTTTTACACATTGGAATCTAAGCTCATAGCATAGTTTGACCCTCTGAAATGCACACAAAACACACACACACACACAGTACTTAAATTCCTTGACATTTTAATACAGAAATGGTGTATTTAAAAAATATTTACAGGTGAAAAAAAGAATTATGAATGAATTGGTTCCAGTAATTGTAGGGAAATGAATATAGGTTCTAATACATGATGTAATTAATCATTTAAATTATTTAGTAGTTCATTAATTAATTGAAGTTGTAGGGCACAAACCAAAAAGTGGATATTTTATAACATTGTTATCAGTCTCAACAAAACCCTAAAAGGAGTTCTTTTTATTTAAAGATACCAGAACCACACACATAAGACATGGTAGGCTGAGAATTCAATTTAGGTTATATGTTTATAAACAAAACTGAAAATAAAAACATATTTTGCAGATAGTCTTTAATGACTTTAAATAGACCTAATATATCTATAAGTTATTAATAAAATTGGGGTAAAATGTTTGTTTTAGGTAAGGACAAAAATCTGGTTTGACATATACTGTATTTTGGAGTATTTTAATCTGTCACCTCCTGGCCTGGGGCCATTTTGGGTGGAGTTTGCATGTTCTCTTAGTGCACACATGGGTTTTCTACGGGTGCTCAAAAAGGTTTTCTCCAAACACAACATCCTAGTACATTTCAAACCCAACAGGACTCTCAGACAGAGGCTGATCCATCCTACGGACGAAACATCCAAACACAAGCGGAGTGGTGTCTGCAGTTCAGTGCGGTGAGAAATGTCCAGATCTCTATATTGGATAAACCAAACAACCTCTCCACAGATGCATGGCTCAACACAGAGGAGCCAGCTCTTCTGGAGAGGATGTAGCTGGGCATCTACACCTGAAGGACAAGGGACACTCTTTTGAGGACCATTTTGGACCGTGAAGACAGATGGTGTGAGAGGGGGTTGAAGAAAGCTATTTATGTCAAACATGAAAAAAACAACTTTAAACAGAAGAGGAAGTCTCAGGTTTCAGCATTAAGCCAAAAACCCAGTCATTTTCACTCTAATCAACACCTGCATTCATGTGACCAAAACAATCTCTCTTATGAGACAAGCTAACCAAGACCATAAGGACTCCATTGGATGGGGAAAGAGATTAATCTGTATGTGAATCTAGTTTACACAACAGAGTATCTCATGCAGTTTAAAGCTTTAAACAAATTGTTTTCAGAAATAAATGATTAGGATCAGGTTTTATTCATCAGGATTTATTGATTAGTACCAGGATTTATGAATTTGGAATTATTGATCAGGATTAGTTGGTCAGGATTTATTTACCAGGATTGGGAATTATTGATCAGGATTACCTGATTATGATTTAGATTTATTGATTGAAATTTATTATTTAGAAATCAAAAAATTCTTATCGATGATCAGGAGATATTGCAGATCCAATATTTGGGATTGAAGATGAAATGGTGCCTTCACTGACAGTGTACCACAGAGTGGTGCAGGTTAGAACATTCACAGGTTCAACTTCAGTGTCGTCCTGTGTGCTGCTGCCGCAGTATTCGTAACCAAACCGGATCAAATATTGTTCCTGAATGCAGGTCCTAACTATTGGTAGAACTGTGTGTTCTGGTGTGTCGGTGTTGACAGACTGTTTGTTAGTGATTATAGCTCTCAGTTAATTGGCTGATGATGAGGTTAGTTATGATGTAATCTTCCCCACTCCCTCTGCCTCGCGCGCAGACAGCTCCCCCTCCCTTTCCTTCTTGTTTCCCCACCTCCTTCTGTCTTTCTCTCCGATCCAACCAACATGGCCGCTAAATCGGATGGAGCAGCGGTGTCTGTGGAGGATGACAACCCGCCCAGGAGCCTCTCGGTGCCGGGGAACCCCTCGGTCCGGCCTGGCTGCGCTGCACCCGGCGGGAAGCCCTATACCCTGCTGGACTGCTGCTGGGTACTTTGCGCCCTGCTCGTCTTCTTCTCCGACGGCGCGACCGACCTGTGGCTGGCCGCCGACTACTACCTGAGAGGAGATTACTGGTGGTTCGGCTTGACGCTGGTCTTTGTCGTAGTGCCCTCCGCCGTGGTCCAGGTTCTGAGTTTCAGGTGGTTCGTGTATGACTACTCTGATCTCAGCGGCGGGGACGGTTCAGCCACCGGCAGCTACGCGGCAGCAGCGGGCGATAGCGCTTCGAGCACCAAGGACAGCGACCAGCGCGGTGGGAGCGCGGCGGCGGCGGCGGCGGCGGCGGCGGCTCTCCCGGTGTACACAGCCTCAGCTCAGCCCGCCGCGGGCGGGAGGGCGGGCTCCCCCCGGAGGTGCTGCACCATCTGCATGTGGGTCTTTCAGAGCGTGCTTCACGTCCTGCAGCTGGGGCAGGTCTGGAGGTAAGACCGCTGCGGAACCAGAGGGGCGTGTTTGTACGGATGTGCGCGCGAGTGCACGCGTGCTGCTTTGTGCTGAATGTGTGCGAGGTGCACGTGTGAGCACTGCACCCTGAACCGTACCCTGCTCTTCAGGTAGTCTGTGTGCGCGCGCGCATCATGAGCTTATTGAGAAAAAAGTCCGTCCTGTCCCGGTTCAGACCGAGTTAGATCCGGTTCTCTGCTCCGCTGATGTAGCAGCATCAGGTTCTGTCTGACGGTACAGAGCCGAACCTGGTATCAGCACACTCTGAGATCTTCCTGAACCACGTGACTAAATCCAGCACAGGTCACAGCATTAGTGTCTGCATGATAGAAGGATTTATTCTTTCCATTCACACCTGATCGTGTTTTGGTTAGAAATAGCAGATATCGTATCAGAACAATCTGCAAGTGTCACTGGGAATAAAGAAACTGTTTGAGGTTCTGAAGATATATTTGGATTATTTAAAGGGATCACAGAAGAAATGTGTAGGGGTGCTAAATCAAAAGTAAACTCTGCAAACCTTTAATAACTCAGATATGTAAACTGGGGATAACTTTGTTTTTTTTACAAAGTTACTGATTTCTGAGGGCTTTTAACATAAATTATTAAAGAATTAGCATTCTTCAAAAAAATGCATGTCACCTGCTGCCTTTCCTGCCAGACGTTTAGACTAACATCATCTTATGAGGAGAAATGATAGCTGTTATTGTCAAACCTAAAATATAACTTTATGTAACATTGTGAAATGTCACACTCAGAATGTGTTGGGAATGACGGAGCCAAATTTGACCAAGCTAAATTTGATCTTATTATATGTAAAACTGACAGAGTTATGGACATTTTTGTGTTAACTAATGTTGATTAGCTGTGGAACTGATTGACTCCAAAAGGTAACATTCTTGTTAAACTTCCTTTGTACTTTGCACAAATTAGCAAAATTGCCAAAATGTTGTATTTTGCCTAAATTCTCATTTATTTATAACACACACACACACACACCCCATAAATATGTATATATATATATATATATATATATATATATATATATATATATATGTGTGTGTATGTGTGTGTGTGTGTGTGTGTGTGTGTGTGTGTTTGTATTATGGCTATTTTTTTCAAACTGGAAAACAGTTTGGATCTACTGTTTATTAACTTGCAAAGCTAAAAAATCAAGTGTTAAAAATTAATGTAAAAAACCCCACCCCAAGTTTCCCAGTTTACATCCTCTTTCTAGGTTATTAGTTAGTCAGTGGTTCTCAAATCTTTTATAAATAGGGTTAGACGGTGCCCCCCTTTGGAGTAAGAAAACATTTCAGGTCCCCCTCAGCTCTTGTAGAGCCAAGCTGGGCTCTCTAGATTGCTATTTTGAGTGTTTATATATATATATTTTAAAAAGGAACAAATAACAATTGTGCTTTGCTAAAAGAATATAAACAGACTTGCTCAGCTTTTGATGTACAGTAAACTTTAGAACTATAACAAAAAAGGTCCAATCTGTGTACAGAAATCCAAAAAGTGTAAATATAAAAGGAGCTTAATATTATCAGACTACCAAATGAGTTTTTTTGTCCTATATATCTAAAAATAAGAACAATACTGTTGAAAATCTTCCTAAATCAAAAGTGCAGGTGTTTGTCAGATACAGAGACTTGAGTCCATTCAGTGAGGTCTGATTTTATTTTATCACAGTTTGTGCCTTAATGCTTTATTTTTCACTGATGCTGTTTCTGAAAGTGATTTTTTTTTTCTGTGTTGTGATAATCACATTTTCTTATTAAAATCTTATTGGTTAGAGCATAATGGTTTACCTAATAATATTTGATTGACAGCTAATAGTATTAAGTTTAGAGATTTTAGACACACAAGGTCTTTTTTTTAGCTGCTTGTATTGGCTAAGATGAGCTTCCTTCGTAGGGCGGCTGGGCTCAACTTTAGAGATAAGGTAAGGAGCTCCATCAGCCGGGGAAAGCTCAGAGTAGAGCCACTGCTCCTTTGCATTGAAAGGAGTCAGTTGAAGTGATTCAGGCATCTGATTAAAGTGCCTCCTGGACGCCTCCTTTTGGAAGTTTTTCAGGCATGTCCCACTGGGAAGAGGCATCTGAGCAGAGCCAGAAGTCATTGTGGGGATTATGTATCCTGGCCTGGGAACACCTTGGGATCCCCAAGGAGGAGTTGGAGAGTGTTTGCTGGTGAAAGGGAGGTCTGGGTTTCTCTCCTGGACCTGTTGCCTTTGTGACCTGACCACAGATAAGCAATAGAAGATGGATGGATGGATAAATAGGGTGTTTTGTCACTGTAACTTCAACAAACTGTTTTTTACCATCTCTTCTTTGAGTTGATGTAGTCTTGGTTTATCCATATACACTAGTGAACATCATGAGTAAACAGATATGGGAAAAAAACCTGTGTGTGAGCTTCCCCATATGCTGAATGTGTGAGGATTTAGGTTTTGATGTTTTCAGTTTGTTATCTTTATTATCTTGTTGCTGTTTTGAGTTATTGTTTGAGTTTGGGTTTTTCCTGTTTGTGTTGCTGTCAGTATTCACTCCTCCTCCGTCACTCTTTTGCCTTCCTTGCCACGCCCATCTCCACCTTTCTGTCGTTATCCCCACTCACCTGTTTCCACTTATCTCGTCACCCTCAGTGTTTAAAAACCCGGTCACTTCTGCCACACCCTGCCAGTTCATTGTTTGTTATTTGCCTTTCTATGTTTTCTTGTTACCTTGCCGTGCCGTCTTGGATTTTTGTTATGTTTTAGTTGCTGCCAAGTCAGCTTTTGTTTTTGGTTATTTTCTTAAGTTTAATAAATTAGTTTTTTCGTTTTAAGAATGAGTCTGCATTCTGGGTTTGTCTCCATCTCCACCGACCTTGACAGAATGTACTGCTCAGTTCCATAATAACGATGACAAAAAAACCCCAAAAACTGACAATTTGTCCGTTATTTAAAGTGACTCATTCAGAAAGCAAACGTTTCCTCCATTGAAGATAAAACCTCTGTGCATGATCCTCCAGATAGAGGCCCGGCTACACCCTGCGCATCTCTGTAAAGTGTGTTCTCAGTCGAAGTGCACAGAAGGGTTCATGTGCGCAGGTTACAAGCATGCAGACATTGGAGATTTGGGACAGTACAGGTTAAGTCTTCAACTTGCGCCTCTGGGCCGTAACTGTGACATCCAACAGGACCGGTCTCTGTTTTGGTATTTTAAGAGGGTGCCAGTACAATTTTATTAGTGCAGTATAGGTATTTTTGCTTTCCAAAGTCATTACAGGAGATATTTGGCTGTGCAAATGTGTTTTGTTCTGACTTGTTGAATACAGAGTAAAGTTTGATAGTATTCACACCTGTACAGCAGAGTAAAACAAGAATTATTTCAATACTTTACATTTGAAAACTGCTTTTTCCGTGACAGACCCACAGGGTTTCCCCCAGAAAAGAGGCTAAGCCTGGTGGTTGGTGGTCGTTTGCTGGACTATTGCCAGCCGACCGTCATTTAGTAAAAAAAAAAAGATTAAAGTTGACAGGAAACTTTAAAATATGGCTATTTATTATATGATATTGTAAAATCCATTCATCTTCTTCCTCTTATCCGGGGTCGGGTCAAAGGGGCAGCAGCCTAAGCAGGGAGACCCAGACTTCCCTCTCCCCAGCCACTTGGTCCAGCTCCTCCGGGGGAATCCCAAGGAGGAGCTTCACCTGTTCCCTCCTTCGTGAACAAGACCCCGATCTATGACAAGCACAGAAGTCCAAACACAGAACACGGCTCGGGTTTAGATCAGGGGGGCCGTTCCTCCCAACCACACCCCTCCAGGTCTCACTGTCATTGCCCACATGAGCGTTGAAGTCCCCCAGCAGAACAAGGGAGTCCCCAACAGAGGACTCCCAAAATTGTGGATAATCTGAACTGCTATTCAGCGCATAAGCGCAAACAACAGTCAGGACCCGTCCCCCCACACGTAGGTGGAGGGAGGCTACCCTCTCGTTCACCGGGGTAAACCCCAACGTACAGGCACCAAGATGGGGGCAACAAGTATGCCCACTCCTGCTCGGCGCCTCTCGCCGTGGGCAACTCCAGAGTGAAAGAGTGTCC
>NC_051437.1:1867468-1881060 GCF_001649575.2 Kryptolebias marmoratus | reverse complement strand
AAATACAATTAAAATAAATACTAATTGTTTGCACCTAATTTGAATCCTAATTTAAGTCACATTTACAAATAAATTAAATGAACATGAATGAAAAAGTGCAAACAAAGCACCAACACACGTCTCACTTCCAGGCCAATGAATAACAACAGAGAACTCTGACAAACAGACAGATTCTGTGCTGTACTGTGCTTTTTGTGACACAGGCTGCATGTTGGATCACTACATGAAACAAAACATATCTAATGCTGAATTTAATAGCATCATTTTACTGGTAAACATGGATAATAATATTTTCACAAAGCACAAAACATGCTTACCATATTAGCTCTTGTAAAGCCACCTGCTGAATTTCGGCTCAACTAACCATTTTTGATAAACCCGCTCGTTCGATGTTTGTTGCTGTGGCTCTGACTACATGCTAAGTCCAACTGTAGCTGAAGGAGGCTCGGCCTCAGGGCTCATTAGAGTCCTGCAGGGCTCCATGAACAGCGCGCGGACCTGAGCACGCGGTGGAGGCATTTATACTTGGAGCTTACATCGGTGCAGTTTTCTCCAAAAAGACAGGGGGCAGTACGCTACGTAACCAGTGGAAATACAGTAAAAAAGAGAGCAGATGGTTGTCTCATCAAATATGGCTGCACGTATTCAGGAGGAAGAGCTGTTGTGTTTCTGGCTGTGATACAGAGAGGATGTTTAAACTTAAAGCATTCAGTTTGACTTTCAGTGATTTATTAGCTTTAGTTGTGATTCGTCCATCATAGAACTAATATTTCTATAAACACTCCTTTTTATCGGCTGCAGCAGTAATCTCCTTCTGTGAGTTTTGAACTGTTTGATTATCTTTGTGATCTCTCACAAAGGGATCATATAAATGCTGATACAGGCGAACCAGCTCTGCTAGAGCACCAAAATTGTCCATTTTGAACGGAGCGAGGTGCGCCAAGTTACAAAAGGCGCACAACGCGACACCGCACAGAACCTTCGTGCAGGGGTGGGGACAGCGCAATTGCGTCACTGTTGGCGTGCGTACCCTCGTGCGGTGAGGTAGATAAAGATAGTGGTTTTGGGGGTGCAGGTAGATAAAAACGTGTATAAAAAATGATGTATTTATAATAAACAAGCGGAGCTTAGCCTGGCAGCAGGATCACCAAAGCCTGGCAGACCTGAGGGAAACCCTGGATGCAGCTTGCTCTGTCACAACTGCCATATTTCTACCATTTAATTCATAACCCTTTCATTGTCAATAAAGATAATAAAAAAGAAATTCAAAATGTCACATGCAGTGATAAATTGTGGGTAAATACTTCACTTGGATTCGGGCTTAGCTGAAGGGCGGATGTAGTACACAAAGGGGGCGGGGCTAAAGACCACTCCGGAGAACTGGGACACACTAAGCACTCAAACTCTTCAGCATCAATGCTTATTTGAAGGACATGAGAGTGGAACGAGGGTGGAAGTGTGAGTATTGGGACCAGGCCAGATAGGTATAGATTCACTCTCTACACTGCTGTCCAGTCTGGTCCATCACAAAAACAAGTCTGACTGGAATCGTAAAAACATTGGTTCTGCTTGAAAATTTTTAGGTTAAAAAATTAACAAAATCGGAGTGATTACTGGTCTCCCCTGTAATGACTTCCTGCCTCCTTAAGGATCATGGCCCCTAGTTTTAGAACCTGGTAGCATATTTCTGGTTGGATTAAGTAGTCATGTAAAACATTTAATTATCCTGCAGTTATGTTTTGGTCTGCTTCCAATTATTACAGCAGTGGTAATTTTACCACTGTAGTGATAGCGAGTGGAGTTTTCATTTTGCACCCAATAATGCGTGAACAGACTTGTTAGGACGCTTATCACGGACAACTCTTGCCTTCTATTTATACAATATGTATGATGCATGTTTATTTAAGTAAACTAAGGATTTTTCTGAGCGCCTACGAATTGATGACACAGCATAAACAATTTAACAATGCTTATACATGTAAACAGTACAGAATGATACATGAAGACCTTCTCAAGATGTCTGCCAAAGATCTCGCCTAGTACCATAAGTGGCCATTCCAGTGTTTCTTTATTTCAGTAGAAGACAGTTTGGTGTTTGCAGCCAAAGAATTAGACTGTATTTAGAATATTTAAATGAAAGAATCATTATTATTCCCCAGGGGCAATTTGTTTTACAGGCAGTAGTTAGAAAAAACAAAACATTCATACATGACATGACATACTAAAATCTTAAATAAATAATAAATAATAATAATAATAATAATAATAAATAAATAATAAAATCATAACTGTTTGTTAAGAAGCCTGATATGTGGGGAGATGCGGTTATAAGTGGATTTTTCAGTCTATTAGTCCCGCATCTTAGCAACAGATACACTATATTGCCAAAAGTATTTGCTCGCCTCCCTTCATACGGATATGAACTTGAGTGCCATCCAATTCTTAATTCATGGTGTTGGCCCACCCTTTGCAGCTATAAGAGCTTCAGCTCTTCTGGGAAGACTTTCCACAAGGTTTAGGAGTGTTTATGGGAATTTTTAACCATTCTTCCAGAAGCTCATTTGTGAGGTCAGACACTGATGTTGGACAGAAGGCCTGGCTCACAGTCTCTGCTCTAATTCATCCCAAAGGTGTTTTATCAGGTTGAGGTCAGGACTCTATGCAGGCCAGTCAAGTTCTTCCACACCAAACTCACTCATCCATGTCTTTATGGACCTTGCTTTGTACCCTGGTGTGCAGTCATGTTGGAACAGGAAGGGACCATCACCAAACTGTTCCTACAAAGTTGGGAGCATGAAATTGTCTAAAATTTCTTGGTATGCTGAAGCAGTCAGAGTTCCTTTCACTGGAACTAAGCAGCCAAGCCCAGCTCCTGAAAAACAACCCCACACCCTAATCCTCCCTCCACCAAACTTTAAACTTAAACTTAACTCAGTGTAGTCAGACAAGTACTGTTCTCCTGGCAGCAGCCAAACCCAGACTCATCCATCAGATTGCCTGTTGGAGAAGTGTGATTCGTCACTCCAGGCACTGGCATCCTATCACAGTTTCACACTAGAATTCACTGAGCTCCTGAGAGTGACCCATTCTTTCACAAATGTTTGTAAAAACAGTCTGCATGGCTCGGTGCTTCATTTTATACACCTGTGGCCATGGCAGTGATTGGAAAACCTGAATCCGATAATTTGGATGAGTGAGCAAATACTTTTGTCAGTATAGTGTACCTGCATCCAGATGAAAGCAAGTTGAACTCACCATGGAGCAGTAGACGATCAGGCTCAACCAGGATCAGTCAGACCTTTTTCACTGACTTCTCCTTGTGTAGGTCAGTGAGTTTTTCAAAAAGCCGTGCCAGCAGTTTGGCTACACATCCTGACAATTCCAAACAGTTTGTTTTTGTTCTTACATGTTTAAAGTCCAAACCAGCAAATGAAGTTAGAAGTTAAAAGAGACTCAATGCAGCACGAATAAAACATTTTCATAAAAGCTGAATACATATTAAAACCACAGAGCTTCTAATAGAAATACATTCTCTGATAGGCTGTCTTACAAATGAATCCACATGTAGGTCAAAGGTCAGGTCAAAAACAGCTCCCATGTATTTATGCAGGTGCACCATTTAAACGTCTTCACCAGTAATAGCTACAGGAAAGACGACTGAAGAGTCTTTTCTAAAATCAATGACTATCTTCTTTGTCTATGAAACATTTATCTTTAAAATTGAAGACTCATACAATTCAGTACTGGCCCATGATCAGAGTCAACACTGCTGAGAAGGGACAGGACAGTTGAGTCATCAGCAAATGTTAAAATGTGATGCTGTGCAAACAGGCTGCAACTGTCAATAGGACAGGGGTGGCCAATCCTGGTCATCGAGGGCTACTATCCTGCATGTTTGTTTTTTTTGTTTCTCTGCTCCAACACACCTGATTGAGTGGTTAAATTGCCTCTTCATGTTCTGCAGAAGCCTGTTAATAACACACTGATTGAAATCAGCTGTGTTGGAGCAGAGAAACAAGTAAAACATACAGGATAGTGGCACTGGAGGATCAGGGTTGGCCACCAATGCATTAGTATATCTGAATAAATAAAAGAACACAGCTCTGAGGGGAGCCGGTAGAGGACAAAACACATCAGAGAGAATCCCACTGACCCTCACCTGCTGGGACAGAACAGTTAAAAAGTCTGCAAGGCCAACATGTTACATTTATTACACATAAATATGTAATATTTATAATTTTGTATAAATTAATAATTTTTTATTATACTTCAGTATATTTATATCATTTATATAATTTCTAATATTATAAATTGTTATTACATTGAGCTGTTGTTTTACTTGTTTTTATTGTTGTCTATCATATTGTCTGTCTAAAACAGGTCTCCCTTGAAAATGAGCCTTCATGTCTTAGTGACACTGTCTGTAAAAGATTACATAAATTTTTTTTTTTATAAAAAACAAAAATATAAGATCAGAGTCAAGACCATAAAAGCACTGTGATTTCTCTGCTAAAATTTGGGATTGAATAAAATTAAAAGCAGAAGAAGTCAATAAAAATAAACCTCACAGAGGTTTTGTACCATCTAAGATTTTTTAAAATTAAATTTACAAGTTCCAGTTGCATCTTCCACTCATTTTTTTGACCAATAAACTTAAATCGGTCCAAATATATATATTTTTTCACGCTGCACAAAAATACCTCACTAAAAAATCTTTTCAAATAATAATTTCAAATAATAAGTCTTGCTTTTTGGGATTGAACCAGTCACACAGACTTTCCAAAGAAGAATCCTTTGAGTCCAGAGAGACATGTTTAAAAGAAAACAAAAGATTTCTGCCAGCTGCAGGGCACAGTTCTTAAGAATATGGCCCCCTATGCCACCGGGACCTGGACTTTTCTTGTCTTTGGTCTTCCAAAAAAATATTAAACACACTTTCTCTGTCAGACTGCTGGAGATAGGCACCAGCTCCCCGTGACCTGGAATGGAGAACCAGGTAAAGAAAATGGATGGATGGACTTTCCCTGTCAAGATGTACTGTGGCACCTGAAGTTGCACACTGGTTGTCCTTTGGAGGAGATGCAGCCTGGTGTTTGCAGCCAGGAATTAGACTATATGCTTCTGAGGAGACGTAGGCTGAAGTTGCAAATCTATGTCAGCTCACTGTCTCTAAGGAGGAGCGCTGCTGTTTATCACTCAGTTCTACTTTCTTTCTTTACCTGCAAGTTGTTGAGAGGCAACAAGGGATGGCAGGAGTTCAAAGACAGATATAGCCCTTTTGAGAAGTTGGGTTCAGTTGAACCAAGTATATTTTTTTGTTGTAGCCACTGCTGATTCTCACTTCCTGTCTGAATTCTCCATGTTCTCGGCTGGGGGCAGGTCAGTTCAGAACCTGTATCCTCCTCTTCCTCTGTCATGCTTTCAAGTAAACTTTCCAGTTTAATCACCTGCTGGTGAAGGCAGAGCGATACTGATTTTGCTCATGTTTGTGTGGGTTTGTATACATCTGTTTGTCTGTTAACAAAATATCTTGTGAATCTTAGGATGGATTTTAATGAAACTTTTAGAGAGGAATCATTGGATGTGCATCTATAGCTCATTAACTTTTTGAGTCAATAGTTCTAAATGCCCACCACAACCATTGACCTTAGATAACACAAAAATAAAAACTCAGCCAGTTTTACAGATTTTGAGGTCAGATGTGGGGCTACAGTTTGGTGCGGTAGTAACTGACATTTTTCACTGAGTCCGAAAAGATTGGTAAATTCCCTGTTCAAAATTCAAGATGGCTGCCAAATTAAATCTGATTGACCATTGAAGAACTTCTGTTTCATCACTGATGGGTGGTCTCAGTGTAAAATCAAATTTATTTAAGCACATTAAAAAAACAAATGTTGACCTAAGTGTTACACATGTAAAAAACAACAAAAAAAAAGAAAAATGAAAAAAAGAAAGTGTAAAACCATACAAATACTAATGTAAGGTAGTGACATAATGATGCCAATAGATGGTGCTGTTGCTCTGTTCTTTGGAAATACAGCAGTTCTGAGATGTTTGTCCTAGTAGAACCACCATAGCTCTGAGGGTTTGTTTTTTGTTGTTGTTGGTCTTGTCCACGTGCAAGCTGCCATGTTCCTCACAGTTTATTTTTTACTGCCTGTAAGGTAAGTAGCACCCCTGGCACTTGGCAAAACAATGTAGATCAGTATGTGGTTGAAACTGTTTATCCAGCTAATTCTTTAGCATGTTAAGTTTGTTAAATAATGAAGACAATGTTTGCTTACCAAACTACTATTTTCTTGAAGAGTTTGAATTATGGTACTGGTGCATATTAGTGCAATATCCATGCTTGATGTTTGATACAGAGAAGATTGCGCTAGAAGGACCATTTTTATAAGTTGCAGTTTGTAGCCTAAAAGCAGATAGTGAAATGTATGTTTGCAATATTGTCTATTGTGTACCTTTTTGGACTTAGAAGGGGCAGTATCTTATTTTACATTATTGTATGGCTTTATTATTTTGAAAATGATTAAATGTTCTTGACAGTTTTTACTGTCTGTAAGGTGTGAGAAGAAGTGTGGCTGGACGAAATAATGGCTCCAAGGTCCCCAAGGTGTCTAGTTCCTCTGTCTCCGCACGGAACAAACCTCCCCTACACCCAAAACACAACGCAGAGTTCCTGCCGTGTCTTTTACTAGTTGCAGACTCACTGAAGGTTAGACTGGGTTACACTAAGAAATATAAATAAAGGTCAACATTTCTCAAAGGACTGCATATCACCCACCACCTTTCCTGCTAGCTTTAAACTAAGATTATTCTAAGATAAAAAAAAATATTGACGTTATAGCTATTTGAGTCAAATCTTGAAAATGATGTTATGTGTGATCTAATGTGACATTATGAGATGTATTAGCTTTTATGGTTTGTTGTGAATGACTCTCTGCTACCACCACGTCAACAGTAAAACTGACTGTGTGTTGGCTAAAGCAGATTAGCTAATCTCAACAGCAAAGTTTTTACTAAGTTAAATGAATGAATAGTTCTCAATGCGAGTAAAGGAATGAAGAGAAATTAACTGATGAAACCTACTCTGCTGCTCTGACCACAACATCTGTTCACTGTGCCAGTTTGAGAGCAGGCCTCCTACACCCACACACACACACTCACCCACACACACCCACACACACACACTCACCCACACACACTCACAAACACAAATCTGTGATGCTCCACAATGGCATAGCAAGTTGCTGTCACTTGGGGCAGTCTGATGAACTGTGTTGTGGTATTGATGTTGTTTTTTAATCTCTGCTATGGACAAAATAATGAACAAAAATGTCCCTGTTATGGTGCAATACATGTGTTAAAAAATGAAATGAAGCTGCTGTCTGTGCTGACCTCTGCTTCCTCATTTTTTAATCACTTTATCATATTTTGATGAAATCTAATCTTTATGTTCCCTTGTAGAAAGTTGTTCATCTTTTTTTAAAGGGTTGCTCTGGTGATGTACTTACACTTTTTTTTAAATTTATTTATTTTTTAATCAGTTCCTGTGTGTTTCTCGTGGTTCAAGACATTCAAATGCCATATGCTATTTTTTGTTGTCTTTAATTCTCTGCTTTTGGGAGAGCTGATGTAGAGAAAAACACCCTTGTTAGTAGCAAGTTAGCAGGTCATCTACACTAAGGTAGGATTTGTCAACTGGTAAATTCACTATAAAATAAAGTTATTTTTCTCTTTTTTTAAATCCAGTCTGAACTGTAAACGGTAACCTGCTTTATTATTGATTTATAATAAATCAATAATAAATGGCCTATATATGGCCTATATATCAAACAGAAAGTTTGATCAACTCAGAAAGGTATCTCTTAGGAAAATATTACAAAAAAAAATAAATTAAATAAAATAAAAACCAAGGAGTGTTTGCTTCATTAACAAACTTGATGCAAAATAAAAAGCAACACAGGACATATCCAAATGTAAAAGTGTAAAATAAATCAAATGTGACACACTAAAGCTTTTCAGTTAACTAAGTGCTAGTGTGGGAAACTAAGGCTTGAGATCAGAGATATTGAATAAATATGCTAACTGCTTACCACAGTACTTTTCAAAGGAACAGTTAAACGATATATTTGCTTGCCATACAGCACCTCTTTTCTCTATCCATCTGTGATCAACGGTATCACAGAGGTTTTTTCTGCAGAAATGATTTGAATTAAACAGGTAGGTTTTTGTGTTATTCTGAGCCAGCCATGCTTTGGTGTTGAGTGATTTAGACATATATGTTAAATCAAAGACAGGACCAGAAGCTGGAAGTTGAAGCCACAAAGGATTTTCTGATTTTCATAAATTGGTTTATTTGTTTTATTACTTTTGTCAGTGTTGAGTTTTTTCAGTGGTCGCTGGAGGTTTTTCTTTCTTTGACAAAAAGGGTACAAACAAATTTGTCTTAGAGGAACAACAAAAACAAGAGAGTGAGCAAAGAACAGAAGACTGGATATCTTTATATTTCCCTGCAAAAAAGGTTAGGAATGCATGGAGGTCAAACAGGTTGTAAAAAGCTTCCATGCTCTTCAAATTCAATAACCTTTAATCTAACAAGTCAACTTGAACAAAATGAAAAATTGTTACTGACACCTGGAACTCTAAAATAGTCCCAGTTTGTTAGTGAGAACAGACAAAAGATTCAAACATTTTCAGGATTTTCCTCTGAAAGACACACACACAATCAAAATGAAGAAAATCCAGAGAGACAGACCAGAGAGTGTGTGAGTTCAGAGAGAAAACTTTAATCTACTGCGATCCAACCCTTCCTCTGGGCTTTGAACAGAAAGTTCACACACACAAGGAGAATGTGTCTGAATGCATTTGTAGGAATAAGGGAGTGAAAAAGAAGAAATTGTTTGCATGTCTGTGTGTGTGTGTGTGTGTGTTTATATTTATATATTTGTAAATATATATATATATATATATAGGTCTGTGTGTTTACATACCAGAGTTTACGTGCTGTTCCAAATCGGACCATAAATTTGTATAAGCCCCTCCCACATACACACACACCTTTGCAACCCTAATTGATGTGTTTTCTTCACTGACCTGGCTGCAGTTTAACTCATTAGGATCACAAGAAGAGTGCAAACGTTAATGTCAACAGGTAAATTGCCAACCCAGAAAGGAAGAAAGACAATGATCAGATTGGACATAATCTTAATACATGATTAGAATGTGTACCTTTTACACACAGTGTAGGTCTTACTTTAGATAATTACGGTATTTATTATAAGTACAGCTTATTATTTTTATATGTATGAAACAAATAGTTTGTGTAAGAAATGACTAAATGGAAAGCCAAATATAGCAAACATCTGTTCATGTTCAACTTTGGTGGTAAGAATTATGCTACTTGTTTAAGGTTAAAACTGCAATATATATACATCCATATATCCATCCATCTTCTTCCGCTTATCTGGGGTCGGGTCGCGGAGAGACCCAGACTTCCCTCTCCCCAGCCACTTGGGCCAGCTCCTCCGGGGGAATCCCAAGGCGTTCCCAGGCCAGCTGAGAAACATAGTCCCTCCAGCGTGTCCTGGGTCTTCCTCTGGGCCTCCTCCCGGTGGGACGTGCCCGGAACACCTCACCAGGGAGGCGTCCAGGAGGCATCCTCACCAGATGCCCGAGCCACCTCAACTGGCTCCTCTCGACGTGGAGGAGCAGCGGCTCTACTCTGAGTCTCTCATGGATGACCGAGCTTCTCACCCTATCTCTAAGGGAGAGCCCAGACACCCTGCGGAGGAAACTCATTTCAGCAGGTTGTATTTGCAATCTCGTTCTTCTATGGGCACGAGCTTTGGGTAGTGGCCGAAAGAAATACATCACTCCAGAGAACGCACCTCCACTACTCTAGAGTCCAGTGGTGGTGTGCATCAAGCATTGCACTTGATGATGTAAGACTTGGAGGCAGCTGCTCAGCCATGGAAACCCATTCCATGAAGCTCTCTGTGCACTGTTCTTGAGCTAATCTGAAGGCCACATGAAGTTTGGAGGTCTGTAGCTGTTGACTCTTCAGAACATTGGTAACCTTTGTGAACTATGCGCCTTGGCATCTGCTGATCCCGCTTTGTGATTTTACAAGGCCTACCACTTAGTGGCCAAGTTGCTGTCATTCCCAATTGCTTTCACTTCCTTATAAAATCACTAACAGTTGACTGTGGAATATTTAGTGGAGAGGAAATTTCACGACTGGACTTATTGCACAGGTGGGATCTTATCAAGGTACCACACTGGAATTCACTGAGCTCCTGAGGGTAACCCATTCTTTCACAAATGGTCCTAGAAGCAGTCTGCATTCCTAGGTGCTTGATTATATACATCTGTGGAAGTGATTGGAACACCTGAATTCAATCATTTGTATGGGTGAGTGAATACTTTTGGCAATACAGCGTATGTGCAAATTGCTCACATCTGCTGAAATTAATTGGCATGTTTGTGCCAGGATATAATTAGCGCTATTTGCTTTCTGAATATGATGAAGAACTTTTTTTTTTTTCTTTTTTTTTTAATCAATGACTCTTTTAATCCCCAATGGGGAAATTCATTCTGCATTTTTCCCATTATACAGGTGGAGCAGAGGGTTGCCATCTAAAGCACCCAGGGAGCAGCTGGACAGTTAATAGCCTTGCTCAAGGGCCCACAGTGGGTTAATGAGGGTGGAGACTTCATCTTCACCACCCAAATTTTGTCTGAGACTCGTCTCGCTAAATAGATAGATAAATAGTATTTTAAAAATCTCCACTTTAGAAAACATTTTTAAAAACTAAAAACTTAGTTTGTGGACGAGAGGTGGAAATGCAGCAGAAACTTTCTTTTTTAATATTATTTGGTTTATTATGTGCAGGCCCTTTTGATAATGATAAAATCTGTTTACAAGAGCAACACAAGACAAGGATTATATGTGTCTCCACCCAGTTATGCTGGGTCCTGTTGTTCCTTTGCCCTTAAGTTGGTCACAGCAAAACTGTGGAAAAGTGGGAAAACTAAGCTCTGATCTTCTGTAAATCATGTGTCCCAACATGGAAGCGTTGATCCGTACACCCTAGCTCACCTGATTTCATCATGTTCCATTAAACATGAAAATGAATTTCAGAGAAGACAGTGAATCTTCTTCTTCAGTCTCAGCAGGGATCAAACTGGCAGACTAATGGTTTCTATTGTTTTGCCTATTTAACACATTTCCCCGATCTCCCTCCTGTCAATCAGATCAACTGTAGATTGGAAACCCTGACAATCAGACAATAACATCACATCTGACATTTTCTTTCCGCTTAATTTCACTCTGCCTCTCTACATGTCCATCTGTCTGTCTCTTTCACCTCTTTGTCACATCTCCTCCCCTTTTTGGTTCTTTTCTTTTTGTTTTGTTCTGGGATGTTTGAAAGACAGAAATCCGACATGTCTGTCTTCTTTTCATTGGTTGTTTGAGTGAATTCAGCTCAATTAAAGGGCAAGAAAATGGATGTGTTGCTAATGAAGACTTGTTCTAATACTTTGCACATGAAGAGGAACTAAAAAGAAGCAAAAAAAAAAAAAAATCAAAGTGAAAAAACCAAAAAGCCCCTTAAGTGAAAAAGACAAAAAGACTGGCAGCTTGGATGTTTGATGTGAGTACCAGAACTGACAGAAAATAAGGAACTGTGAAACATGACACATTAATGAGACTTAAAAAGTAAAAACACCTTAAATAAGAGTTTAACACAGTTCTAGCTTATTTCTGTGTCTTTCTTAGTTGGATGGGTTAAATAAACTGTGAGGTTTTGGGGTTTTCTTTGTGTCTTTCTTGGTTTTTGTTATCTTTTTCTCCTTTTTGTACTGCCTGTTTCCAGTGTTTTTCCATTCATCCTCAGTCTTCACTTGGTTTGCTTCCACGCCCACCTCTACCTGACAGTAATGAGTTTCATGCACCTGTGCCCACTTACCAATTATCCTCTGTGTTTTATAAGTCCGGTCTTCTCCTCCACTCTCTGCTGGTTCATTGCTTTTGGTTCTGTGCTTGTTGCCCTTTGTCCATGTTTTATCGCTCCATGCTTCATTTATTTATGTTTGTACTTAGTTCCAGTTTTTGCTGCCATGTCATCCTTTTTGTTTTTGTTTGTTTTATTTTAATAAATTAGTTTTCTTTAAAATGAGTCTGCACTCTGGGTTTGCCTTCTTCTTCCCGGACTCTGACATAAACATAAATTTCAAGTTCAAAATAGCTGCTTTGAGGAACAAATTTAGAGAAAGAATCAGGGGTGCCTGGTATCAGTGGACCAGTAGGGCTAAGCCCTCCTTGGTGTTTACAATATAAATGTTAAAATACCTAATAAACACAAATTAAAAAAATATTGTATCACATTTTGTGAAATTTGCAACAAAACTGGTGCCAAACAGTCCCGAGAAAACAGCCCTTAGGAAACAGTCTTTCCTACGGGCTAACCTTTTACAGCCCCATTCAGCCCCTTCTCTTGCCTGGTACAGAATGATTGACAGCTGTCTTGTCCCACCCCCTCGGTTTGCTGCTTATTTGGGCTAATTTAGTTCAGCCCAGGGTCAGCCCAAGGCCTCAGGCTTTAGCCAATGAGGGTGGACGTACAATAACGTGCCTCGAGAGCGATTGTATGTGGGCGTGGTTTATCGTGGACTGAGATAAGGGCGATGGCGAGCAAGATAAAGATAAACGAGGTGAATTATTTAATTTCTCACCTGTTTTCCCTTATGTCTTTGGAGGACAAACCAGAAATGAAGAGGTTGGGAGCAGATAGACCCAAGGATAGTCAAAGTTTTCCTGTGACCTGGTTTTAGTGAAAGGACTGGCTAACAGCAACTGTAGCTAACAGATCTTTAACGAGGTGGTTATTGACCTTTTTGGATCCCAGAAAATATGTCGGAGTGAGCTTCTCTTTAAATAAGGTAGGATTCATTAAAAAAAAGAAGCACTTTCCAATATTGCATGTCTTATTTGATTTTACCTTATCAGTATGGAAGTAGAATTCTGCCATTAGTCGAGATATATTATATTCGATTTGCAAGCAGGATTTCATCTCTTGCTTTCAAAACTTTTAACACTTGCACTCAAAACTTCTGCTCTCTTTCAAATGTTCTCTTTTCTCTCTCAAATCTTTGTGTTCGCGCTCAGATTTTCTCCTCGCGCAAAAAAACCTCTCTCTCTGTCTCATGGATCTGATTTGCTCTTGCAATCCTCTCTACTCGCTCGCAGATTTTTTCTGCTCTCTCATGGTTTTTAACCACCGTCGCCTAGCAACCGTTCCAGCCAATAGAATGACAGTGTTCCTCTGGGCGGGGGGAGACTCCTTTGGGGTGCTTTGTTTCTAGTGAGTGTGCCTGTGTGGCTACAATAGAGCTTTAGAACTGACGTCACTGCGCAGTGACGTTGTGGGGCACTTACTTCTCACGCAGTCGGTTGGCGCCATCTTTGAAGGCCACAGACCAAAATAAACAGTATTCCGGTGTTAACGCTGTATTCTCCTGCTTAATGCTGAAAAGCAGCTCAAAACAAAGGGGACTATCTCACGACAAACTTCTCCCGGATGCCTAAA
>NC_051437.1:1859294-1867215 GCF_001649575.2 Kryptolebias marmoratus | reverse complement strand
CTCTATAAAACATTTATTTGTATGAAGACAAAATGTTCATATGCAGCTTTAATCAGTTGGTTTGATCTGGGATAGAAAAAACTAAGCAGCCTAGAAACAGACCACAGCTTCACTGAAACTTAGCTTTGAGTCAGTTTGTAGCTCCTGATGCGACAGGATCAGATTATAAACCAGCAACAGCTGCAATCACCCAACAGAAACCTGAACACAGATTCTCTTATTTCATTAAATAGATAGAGGTCACTGTTCTGTGTGAACGCAGTAATACTCAGCAGCAGTTCAATCACAAAGCTACACTGATGCTAGCAAGCCGTATTGTTTATGCTAATAGCTTTATATCATTTTACAATAAACTACTGAACACACTCTGCTGCTAAATAAACACTTCTGAAAACAGGATTCTGGCATAGATTTATCTTGATTGTAGACAACAGCTAAACTCACCTTAAGGAGGGCTTGAATCAGTCATGCTATTGCTAATTAGCATCAGCTGGGCAGCAGCACCCCGACTCTGCAAGGATAAGCAGTTTAGACGATGAAGGGATGGATGGAATATAACTTATTGACTTATAACTGCTGTTGGATTTAACCCCAATTACTGCAAAAAAAAAAAAAAAGTGTTACCTAAGGGTAACACTTTACACGGAGCAGAAACCGGAAGTAGTATTTCTCTGCTTCACCTGTGCTGGTGTAAGGGCGTCGTGATGATAAATGAATAAACTCATATAAACTAAGGCAAAATTAAACAGTTGTGTGTAATAAACTACAGTTACTAGCCATGAAAATTGTACTTAAATTGAGTTTTGTTGGTGCCGATCCATTTTGCGGGATAACTTGGATAGAACTATCACTTCCAATCAGTGTGCTGTGTATGCAGCCTCACCAGCACACCCACTAGAAAGTATCAAGCGCACCCAGAGGAACACTGTCATTCTATTGGCTGGAATGGTTGCTAGGCGACGGTGCTCTCTGTTCCACAAGCGAGCAGAGAGGTTTGCAAGAGCAAATCAGATCCGTGAGACAGAGAGAGAGGTTTTTTGCGCGAGGAGAAAATCTGAGCGTGAACACAAAAATTTAAGCGAGAAAAGAGAATATTTGAAGGAGAGCAGAAGTTTTTGAGTGCAAGCGTTAAAAGTTTTGAAAGCATGAGATGAAATCCTGCTTGCAAATCGAATATGTGCGCTCTCAACTAATGGCAGAATTCTCCTTCCATATATCTGTGTGATTAGTAATTGTGTCAAGGAGTGTGGTGCAGTGTTATGTTTTTCTAAAAATTTAGGCATTAACTATGGAAGTTAACCTTTACTTGTCTATTGGCAAAATATCTCATTAACATATAGACAGATGTTAGTGAAACTCTCAGAATGTAATGTTTGGATGTATAGCTACAGTATATGAAAGTAAATTAGTCTCAAAAGTATTCACAAGAGCTTACAGTATAATTCACAAATACATACCACAAAATTTAGAACTGCATAAACTGTTTTTCAAATGTATACATTTCAAACTGCACAAGTAGGAATACAAATTTTGTATGCACACACATGCACAAATCACCTGCTCTTGAGGGATCAATTAACTCAAGCACACAAATCAGCTTGCCAGTGCATGTGACTTTTGAGACTTTCTTCACACTCCAGATTTAGAAATAGAATGCTGCATTCAAGGCTGGTGAAAAGCTGGGACATCTGGGCCTTGTGGTACACATTTGTGAATTATGTTGTATGCAAACAATTCTTGACGTACACTTTTGTGAATATTTTTGAGATTAACTTTATATATCTAGTTGATCAATTTAAAAAGTCAATCCTGTTCAAGGTTGCCACTAATTGACCTAAACAATGCAAAATTGCCTATAGCTTAATAAATTTTACAGATATTGAGCTAAAATTTGGTGTTCATTTGCAACATACTCCGAGCACAAACAGATGTGCAGGATTGTGCAACATTGTGTGGGGTTGTACATCACCTTATACTCAGTTTTATAACTGTCATTTCTGAACACAAGATGATCTTAGTATGAAATTTGGTATAAAAAGGCAGCAGGCAATATGCCTTCCTTCCAAGGACCAATGGGCCTTTAATTATTATTTTTTAACATAATCTGAGGTAATCTTTTGCCAGATAATTGTTTGGTCCAAATGCAAACAGAAATTAAAAAAGGGGACTGGTAAATTATTTGAATTGTTTGGTCCAAAAAATTTGATGACATGATGTTGGTAGTTTCTTTTAGGTGGAAGCACAAAAATGAGTCCAAGAAGACTCCTCTGGCTCTGAACTGAGGCTTTATTAACTCCATTATTGCTCCATCCAGTCCAAAGCTTGTTTTTCCCAGCAGAAATTCAACCTGACATTTACATTTCCTCTTATTTCCTCTGGTAAAATGTCTGCTCAGTGACAAGAGGATGAGAGACAGACAAGACAAGACAATGCAGATGAAGATTAAAACCAAAAACATTTAAAAGGAAAGAAATTGAGAGGAAAATGAGGGAGGAGGAGAAGGAAACTGATGAGACTGACAGAATCTATATGAAGACATCAAACAGAAAAATGCAAACCATAGTTCAGGATACGCTGATTGATAAAAAGAGAGAATGAAGAATAAAAAAAGAGATGGGGAGAAGGACAGCTGGAATATAACACTTGTACGTATCTTTCATATGCTGTATCTTTCTTGTGTTTCTACACCGTGTTGAGATACATGGCTGTAAGAAAAGATCTCTATATTTCTAACATACGTAGCGTGATTTCCAGCAGATTTACTGGTCAGGTTGAAAACCTTTGTTGAAACGTCACATACACCTCACTTATAGCTCAAACAATAATAAATAATAAAAGTTATGTTGCATTGACCCAACAATAACTCATGTTTGCTGTGCTAAGACTCTGTCTGCACTGTCACAATATTGTGCCGCACTTGTCTTTCTTAAGGTAGCATCTCACCGGACTGCAACTGTTGGAAACTAGTTGGTGATTTAAAATTGCGAGAAAACAGATAAGTTTTCAGTTGCAGGTTCACTGAATTTTGAGTATTTGTGACCAAACAACCAGTTTTTAAAAATCACAGTCTGGTATATATGCCCTCATGAAAAACTGCATTCTTAGCCATGTGCATTATTTCATTGCTCATCTCTGCCCACATCGTACCCGTCTAGGCTATTTTACTAACAGACAGTCGAACAAACTCATACGCACACACACACAGTCACAAAAAACCATCAGCCTTTCAACTTTGGCTGCAGCCAAATGTCTATTAAATCAGAAGAAATTCACAGCGCTCTGACACAAAAACATGCAGAGAGAAATTCCTTTTTAAATGAGTGGTATTATACCTGTCTGACAGCTGTTTCAGGCTCAGGAAAGATAAATAAAAAATATCTTAATGATTTTCTAAAAATTAAAAAAGATATTTTCATCAGTTAAAACATTTCAGGATCTTTGTTTCACAATGAAGGTTACAATTTGTCACAGTCTAACAATAACACATGCATACACATAGTGCTTAGATTTCCATTGTTTCATCCATCCATCTTTCTGACAGCCCCAACTCTACCATGGCTCAGGCGCTTTTGTGTGTGTGGGGGGTGGGGGGTTTACGTGTGTGTGTGTGTTTGTACAACCATGACATCCCAGTTGTTCTCTGCTGAAACTCTAACAGTGTTTCTTTGTGACAACTGACAGATTGATGGACAGGTAGGAGCATGAGGTGCTGCATCTTTAAACTCTGATCATTTTTCACCCCATCAGCAATAGAAATGTTTCATGTTAAAGGTACACACAGTTTCTCTTCTACACCTCTAAGTTCTTTAGGTTCTGGTTCAGTGTTATCTGCCTCATTTTTACTCTTTTAAATTGTGGCACCCCTTTGTAGTGGCTGAAGGATATAGCTACTAGAAAGAATAGTTAAGCCATTCTGAAATGGGTAGCTGCGGAAAAAATGTATATCTTGAAAATACCACACACGTGTGTCTGTCACTTCTTGACTGCCAAGATAATGAGAGGCAGACAAAAATGCAGACTGAAAATAAGTCTCAAAGAAACAGTCAAATTTTAAAGGTCTGATCTTCAAAATTCTTGAACTGTGAACAGCAGAACACTGATGGTCACACATGGATTTTATGTAGGATATATGACATGTTAAAAGACTTCCAGCTTTGACAAGATTGTTCTGAGCTAAAATATAGGATGAAGTCTGTGGAAGTCGGGGTGTGCACTCTATGCATTCTGGGGGGAATTTGAGAGACAACCATAAGTCTCACACAGACTGGGTGAATAAAGGCAAAAGTGCCTATATTTTGATCTCTAATTGTATATGTACCAAAATGAGTTGTGGTAGTAAGAAATGTTTGTTTGCCAAACCAAAGTTAGTGTGACATCAACTGTCAGTTAAAACTGACACTTCAAATGTGATTTTGTAAGCGCCATTAAAAATTTCATAAAGACTGTCCAGTCATGTGAAGTCCAACTTTCTGTGACCTTTTAAACTCTGAGCTTTAGTACCCTAAAGGGGATTGGGTTTATTTATCTGTTTTGCCAAAATCCCATTGATCCCAATTATTTTTTTCCTTGCAGTTTATAGTGAATTTTGTCTGTGTTGTGTGATGTTCCACAACCAAAAGTCATAGCCCATCAAGACACGTTTTATTTAGATTTTTTATATTTTATTAGAAAATTGCATAATAAAATACAAGGCAAAAATATGAATGGGATAATAATGAGGGTCTTCAGTATTTATACGTTGGCACCCTTTAAAAAGCTTCTGTGTTTACCAGTCAAAATCTGAAGTTTGATTTTCACCTGTGATTATGTGTCAAATTAACTCTTTGGCCTAAGGGGAAAACGTGTTCCTGTGGCGGACTCTGGAGGATGAGTTCAGGATTGCAGCAGCCTGGTGAATCAAACTGATCTGTATTCCTCTGATGGGTCCAAGTGGCAGCAGAGTGAAGAGGCTGTGCCTGTCTGATTTGGTCTGTTTCTAACCTTTGGACTCAAACAGACACTTCAGGATGTCAGTGATGTTTAGTAGCTGGTACTTACAATGTTCTGAGCAGAAACTTTTGGTTCTGGACCACTTGCATTGAGTTTATTCTCTGAATGCTCTCTTATATTCTATTCATGATGCAAAATGTTAAAACCATTTACATTAACCTATTTCTTTATTTTCTTAGGCAGCCACTTGGACATGAAGTATGCTGTGTTTTTTTCTGTTAAATTGTTTTAGCAAACATATCTGACTGTGCTGCTGATAATGAAAGGCCTGCCATTACTTGAATGAAGGTATCATCCACTCCTTTCATGCCAGAATTTTTAACTATGATCGTCCTATGTTTTGTCAAACCTTTAATATAGTAATTTGTATGATCTGGTGCAATGTTGCAAGATCTTATGTGATCTGTAAGCTCTGGAAGCATGTGACGGTAATGACTCTAGCTCACAAAAACTTAGCTCATTATCTGTAAAATTGACTCAGTTGTAGCCATTTTTCTTGGCTAATTAGTTCTCATCATCTAAAATTTGATCAGTTACAACAGACTTTAGTTGTAGATTTGCTAAGTTGTAGATTGGTCCTGGTCATTCCCAAGTGTAAGCAGAAGCTTATAGGAAACAGCGCCTTCTCTGTCTGTGCCCCTAAACTATGGATGACAGGCCCCTTCACTATACAATTTTAAAACTCGTTTGAAAACTTACTTTTACACAATGGCCTTTAACCCAACTGAGACTTGATTTTACTTCATTTTTATTGGTATTGATTTTATCTGTTTAACTGCATTGTTTTATTGTGTTTGGAATTGAGTTTTTAATTCATTTTTGTGTGTTAAGCCTTGTTTTTTATTTTTATGCTTATTTTATTTATTACTGATGTTAAGCACTTTGTTCCAGCTGTGGCTGGTGTTAGAGCGCTATATAAATAAAGTTGATGGTGATGATGATGATGATAATGATGATTTGTTTCATTCTACAAGGAACTCTCATCAAAAATCTGGCAGCAACATTTTGGACCAGCTTAAGACTTTTTAAAGAGTTTTTTGGACACCCAGATAATAAAGAATTCCAGTAGTCCAGCCTAGACTTAATAAATGCAAGGACAAGCTTTTCTGCATCATTTTGGGACAAAATTATAAACAAATGTTTTTTTGTGATATTGCACAGGTGAAAAAAAGGGTAATTTAAAAAAAAAATAATGTGGATGTTAAATGATATATTCTGATCAGAAATTACAACAAGGTTCTTTACATTAGAACTCGAGGCCAAATTAATGCCATTTAATCCAGAGGGAGCAAAATTTATTCCTAAAATGCTTAGGTCCAGCAAACACAACCTGCTTTTTATCTGAGTTTAAAAGTAGAAAATGAAGATTCATCCAGGTTTTTATGTCACTGAGACAAGTTTGTAATCTAAGTAACTGATTGGATTCATCGGGTTTCATGAATAAATATAACTGAGTATCATCAGCATAACATTGAAAATTTATCCCATGCCATCTCATAACTTTATAAATACTTCCACTAAGTAAAGTAAAGAGTATTGATCCAAGCACTAAACCCTGAGGAACTCCATTACTAACTGGTGTATGAAGATTTATTAATAATACAAAAAACTAGAATCTATCAGATAAATATGATTTAAGCCATTTCATAGCTGCTCTTGTAATCTCAATATCAAATTCAAGCCTCTGTAATAGAATATTGTTATTAATTGTATCAAATGCAGCACTGAGCTCTAACAGGACAAGTATGGAAACAAGTCCACCGTCTGACGCCATCAGAATACCATTATTAACTTCCACTAGTGCTGTTTCTGTGTTATGATGAGCTCTAAACCCTGACTGAAACTCCTCAAACAGATTATTTCTGCCCAAATGTTCACACAATTATTTGCAACTATTTGAAATCTAAAATTTAAAATAAATCTCAACATGAATCTCTAAACAATCTATACAAACTCTAATCAAGATTTAATCTAAGTTTTCTTCAACAGTGGTTTTCTGTTTGCCATTCTCCAATGAAGTGTAGACTGGGAAGGAGCCTGTGTTATATGGGTTATATGTACAGCCTCTCCCATCTCACCTGCTGAAGCTTGAAACTCCTTCAGAGAGCTCACAGGTGTCTAGGTGGCCTTTCTATTTTCCTGCTTGCACGTACACTCAATTTGTTTCGACAGCCTGATCTTGATAGATTTACATTTGTTCCATATACCTTCCATTCCTTCATGATAGATTTAAAAGAACTCCCGGGGTTGTTTAGGGCCTTGGAAATACTTTTGTATCCATCCCCTGACTTGTACTTTTCAATAATCTTTTCTCTGAGTTGAATTAGGACAGTCTTTTTAAAGAAGGTGAATTTTTCTGCACTTTCACATAAAATATTTTTTTATGTAAAATAGTTAAGTGCATAAAAATTCACCTCTTTAAAAAGATTTACTTTCAATGGGCTCACCACCTATGGGAGGGGCCAAAGGGGTTGGGTGGAATGTGGGATGGGTGGTGGCCAAAGGCGGGGACCTTGGCAGTCTGATTCTCGGCTACAGAAGCTGGCTCTTGGGACGTGGAATGTCACCTCTCTGGTGGGGAAGGAGCCTGAGCTGGTGTGTGAGGTTGAGAGGTTCCGGCTAGAAATAGTCAGGGTCACCTCAACGTTGGTGACCTCAGCACCAGAGATTTGAGAGCCCCACCTGAAGTCCCCAGGCTCCGCCTCCTCAATGGAAGACATGCTGGTGGCATTGAGGAGAGATTCGCTCGGAGTCCCTTAAGGCTCCGGATGTTGTAGGGTTATGTTGGCTAACGCAATTCTACAATATCAGGGGCAGTTCCTCTGGATTGGCAGACTGGGGTGGTGGTCCCCTTATTCAAAAAGGGGGACCGGAGAGTGTGTTCCAATTACAGAGGGATCACACTCTTAAGCCTCCCTGGTAAGGTCTATTC
>NC_051437.1:1852727-1859248 GCF_001649575.2 Kryptolebias marmoratus | reverse complement strand
TCCTGGCCGTGGAACACTGGACCAGCTCTATACTCTTAGCAGGGTCCTTGAGGGTGCATGGGAGTTCGCCCAACCAGTCTACATGTGTTTTGTGGACTTGGAGAAGGTGTTCGACCGTGTCCCTCTGGGAATCTTGTGGGTGGTACTCCGGAAGTATGGGGTACCAGGCCCTTTGATACGAGCTGTTAGGTCCCTATATGACCGGTGTCAGAGCTTGGTCCACATTGCTGGCAGTAAGTCGGACTCGTTTCCGGTGAGAGTTGGACTCCGCCAAGGTTGCCCTTTGTCACCGATTCTGTTCATAACATTTATGGACAGAATTTCTAAAAGGAAATAGGTGATATGCATTCCTTCAAGACATGTTAGGCTTTTATCCTTAATGTTTATCACCACAAATATTTGAACTTGATCCATGTAATATCTGAAAGAATCTGATGTGATTTCTTTGAGCAGGCTTTCTGTGTGTTCTGTCTCTGTGTTTGCAGCACACTGCTTTTAGCTAAAAGGACTCCTCCTTCCTCTCCGGGATTATGAGGCTGCTGTCAAAAAGAACGCAGACACCTGATAAGGAGGTAGAATGTTTTTGAAAACAATTTGGGACAGCTGCCAGAAAGCTTCACTTTCTCCCAGTGGTGCCAATGCAAGGTTTCATGTGGAGCATTAAACAAAAACATTTTGATTTTATCATTAAATACACTCAACCTAAACCCCACACTTTTTGTTTTAAAGTAAAATGTAGGAGTCCAGTTTTAAAAACACTCTTCCCACCGCAGGTTGGGTATTTTACTTCACATGTAGGGTTCCTAGACTTCTTAATGCCCACCACTAATGTTTTTGCCTATGACTGTTTCTGTGAGTGTTCATTTGTCTGTAGCATTAGCAAAATATCTGATGAACAACTTGACAAATTTTAATGAAACTTTAATGATTAACACTCAGAACTAACCCCCTAAAATATCTTAATAAAGTAATCTTGTTTTTATTGTGCTGTTTCATCTAAATGACATAACCACTGAGGTGGACACTTTTAATGTCACAGAACTGATTCATATTTGCTTTTTAAAATTTGGCCTCTTATCTAAAAGGTTAATAAATAATATTTGAGTGGGACCATTAAGAGTTTCTTGGCGTTAAAATGAATTTCCTGTGAAGTTCATGTCCTCTTCTGACTGAATTTGTCACCTTTCCTCCTAAAGTTCTCCTTCTTTTGCTTTGATTAGTAATTGTGTTTGTGCACAAATATTACACAGAGAATCTGATTCCATCCTGCTCTTTTTTTTTTTCGAAGAGTACTTCTGAACACACGCACAGTCTCATCCTGCTCTATTCACGGTGCGTTCCTCATTTAAGTCATTCAGAGTGCAGACAGTAGCATGAATGAACTGGCAGCTGCTGCAGTTAGAAGGACTCTGTTTTCTTCTGTAACACAGCAGTTGTTCATGGGTAGATATGCAAAAAAGAACCCAGGAAGTGTGTTAAAAATGGAGAAATGGTGGTCTGTCATGTTCTTCTGCATGTGTCGTCCATCTGTTTTCTGTCTTCTACTGATTTGACTTTTTGAGGGAGTTTTGCTGCTTTTTCTGCACAAACCTCATTCTTCCCTGGAGTTAGAAAACTTTACCACATCACTCAACAATTATCTGCTTTACAGTCAAGTGTTCTTACCCCTGTCCCTCTTTTTTTCTTTCCTCTCCCTCCCTTTCTGCTCTCATTTGTATTTTTTCATCACATGATAAAACTGAGAAACTGTAGTAGTTAATAGACCAATTACAGTTCATCCTCAAATCAGGTCTTATTGTAAATGGTCTGTTCTTTATCAGATTCTAAAATCATTCAGATCTAAACTCCAGTTCCAAAACACCCAAAAGATTTCACCATGACATTATTTATTAAACAAAAGAAGTCAGAATGGAAAAAACTGTCAGTGAAAACGAAGTCCATCCTTGCTGTTTCCACAGGATTAAAATGTTTGCACTGAGCTGTTCACACAAGAATGCAACATTTAAGGATTTTCTCATCCTGGAACCTGGTTTACAAAAATATGATTTATGGGTTTCTTAAAATGCCATTTCTGTGTATATGCATGGCTCGGTTGATTAAAAAAAACTTTTGCTTTATTTTTTTCATGTGGACAGAGCTATTGGCTCTTCATATTAATAGACCAAGTGTGTCCACCCTCTCATGTTGTTGGGAGTTGAAGCCTGCAGGACCCAGTGTACAGGAGCTACCATTTTTTATGTTTGGAACCAGAGTCTATGTATTTTAAAAAATTAACATTTGAACATACAGCAGCAACATTAATCAACCAAAATCAACACCGGAAAAAATATACCTGACGTGTATTTCTATTATGTCTACATTAATATCCCATTTCCTTATATGGAGTAGGCAGGGCTTAAAACATACTGGATCCATCCGACAGGGAAGCTGATCCCGTTCCCACTCAACTTGCAGGTTCTGGTGTGAGCTTTAGATGTATACAGTCTATGCTACATAAACTGTGCATATGATAATCTGGACACAGAAAAATGTGAAGCTGAAATAAAATAATACACCTCTGAAAAAACAGAAATACACCTCAGATCATTTAGCATTAATTTATCTTGCTGCTGTATGTGAAAATAATATTTTTCTAATACAACTAGTTGTAATTAGTTATTTGATAAATGGGTAAAGAAAATGCATGTATGTATGGATGGATAGTTAAAACATGATAGTGTTTGAATTGCAATACTATTAGCAATATGCTCTTCATAAGAACAGAACACTAGAAAGATTATATAATTCTGCAGCATTCTGTACAATCTGCAAATCATTCTGCTCTTAGAGTCAATTGACATCACTAATCTGAAGTTACTCCTAACTTGCTCATGACCATGTAGGTGACCAATGACATTTACTGCCTCTGTATGTGTCTGAGCATTGGCTAGCTTCTGTATGTGTTTGTGTGTGTGAGACTGCATGGTTATCCTCTGTGTGTGAGTGAGTGTGTGTGTGTGTGTGTGTGTGGGGGGGGGGGGTTGTGCACAGTCATTTTGTATTTATGTTGGTGTTTTGTTTTTTGGCAGCAAAGTTCTGAAATTGTAACTTAAGATTTGACTGAAAATGATAATGCAACATTGCTGAAATCATATTGGGTTTGTGTTCTGATATCCCATTACTGTCTTGTAACTAATTAGCAGAAACTGTTTAATGAAGTATGAAAATGGATTTCACTATGTCCGTACAATTATTCTGTGGAATCTTTAAGGAAACTAGGGAATAAACTCAGCAGGGCTCTGCTCAGTATTTCTGTCTTTGTGGGTTTTAAGCTGCTGTTGTGTCTCATGTCACAACTGACACAAACAAGATGTTGAATCCAGTAATCCAGTTTTAGCTTTCATACTGAAATGGATCTACAGAAACTGAAGTTCATAACATCTCCTGATGAATTTTTCGTTAAAACCTAATTTTCTGCTATCCGATGGGAAATGATCTAGTCAGTCATCAGGTATTTTGTAACTAGCTAAGTCTTAGTCTGATGTGTACATTTGTCACAGCACGAAACATAAATGATAGAGTTTAAAGCCTTGTGTTACTTTTGAATCCCATAATTTATGTTCTTTAAGGCAGATAATGAGACTTTTTAGATTATATTCTTCATTGGGCCACACTCCTGTGTAGTAGTTCTGATTGTGATGAACAACAAGAGTCAATGATCTCAGAAGACACATAGGTAAAGGAACTCATAAATGTTTTTTAATTTTAACACTTTAAAACAATCACATCTTACTAAAAGAAGTCATGTGACTTAGTGGTGGCTGCCATTTAGCAATTAATTAGTTTGTTTCCACAATTCAACGTATCACAAAACCTTTTTATAGGGTTATGTCACAATGTGATCATAGGAACTAGAGGATTGTTGAGTGAGCAATGTCACTCAGAAATGACTAACAAAGTCCCGTTCAACTTTTATTGTAAAGGAAAAAACACAGGTCTTGTATGCTATGACCCCCTTTGG
This sequence comes from Kryptolebias marmoratus, assembly GCF_001649575.2. Classification (NCBI taxonomy): domain Eukaryota; kingdom Metazoa; phylum Chordata; class Actinopteri; order Cyprinodontiformes; family Rivulidae; genus Kryptolebias; species Kryptolebias marmoratus. The sequence continues at coordinate 1,855,248 of NC_051437.1, read as the reverse complement.
AGTCATGATAGAACATGATCCTTACAGTCATTCCCACACTAAAACAAGACGAAACCAAAGTGGTGGAAAAAATGAAGAAAACAGCTCTGATAGCTCCAACATGTGATGCATTGTACTCAGGATTTTGACTCTTTTGGTTCCTTTGGTCCCAAAATGTTTAAATGAAAACTATTTTATACTGCAATGCAGAGCAAAATATTTTTTTTTTTTGGTTTGAAAGATTATTAATTTAATTTGATATACTTATTTCAAACATGCAAAGGAGTGCACCGAAATATATTTAGGGAGATTAAATATTAAATTAGTAAATGTTTGAAAAAATTCTCCACAATTCATCAGTATTTATCAGCTTCCTTAATGATGTAAACCTTCCTTCTTTTACAGTACCAAACAACTACAATCCAATAAATATGAAGAACCAATCAAGTAAACAAACTTTCACTGATATTCAGTCATCTTTCTCTTTTTTATACGATTCTATGATTCCATGATTCCATGATTACCATTTCTTTATATTTCTTTTTTAACTATTTTGTGATTTGATATTGCGTTAACTATATGTAACTGGTACTGCAGAGGCGGTACTGAGTCAGCAGATAAGTTTCCTGAGATACAGGTAAATAATCATGAGACAGGACAACAAGATGGCATAGCTTCTGGAATCTCTGTGGTTATATTTATTAAATATTTAATTCAACCAAATGTATTTTCACTTTCAGAGTGTTTTTTTTTTCTTGCTCCATTATGACAAACTTCAGTTCTCAAATGACATTAAAATCAAAATATTTCAATATCAACATACATCAGCCTCATTTTCTCTTATTTTCTTTCAATTTTTTAATATTAAACACCTCAAAACCAAGATGCATAAAATTAATCTCAGTGTATAAAACACATATCCCTTTTGAGTTATGTTCACTTTAAACATTTACTTTCAAACCATTTCACCACATTAGTCTAATATTCTATTAAACAATTCAACTTCAACTCAAAACATATATCCATTTTAAATGAAGGTTTCCCATCAGTCAGCATATTTAACAAATATAAACCTCTATTTGTAAGAATAAAAATACAATTTAATGTACTTTCGGAATTATTGCCATAGATCTCTGCACAGTAGCTTCAATAGAGTAAAATCAGCAACAGTGGAGAATATGGAGTAATGTACGATCCAATACCTGCTTTGCTTTATTTAACACTACAATGCTTCTTGATTCTTTAGAATGAATGCATGCACTATGTGCTTTCCAACTATGTTAACTAAGTGTGATTATAGGTGTATCCAGATGCATTGATAGCTAAAGAGTTTTACCCTACTATAACCACGAGCACAAGGTCCAAGAAAACTCCATATATGCTCAGATCTGATTCCCAACAATGACAACATACAGCCACGATTAAGAACTAAATGTAGACCTAAAGTCATGTTCATGGAGGTTCTGATGGGCCCACATAGCAGCTTCAATAAAGGATGAGCTATAAACAGTTGAATGTTTGGAAAACCTACACAGAGCAGGAATACCGTCTCCTCTCTGACTGCATGGAGCTCAGCTGTCAGCGCCGACCTACTTAATCTGTCAGTGCGAGGAAAGCAGCACACAGAGAGGAGGATGCAAGATTAGTGTGAGGAGAGGAAAAAAAAGGCAGAGCAGAAGGAGGAGAAGCAGGCTGATAAGGAGAGGAGAAGAAAAAAACACACAAAAATAGTCAAATACGTCATACTGTGTGTGTGTGTGTGATTGCTGCTGCAGAGGTGCCAATCAGATACAATCTCTCCAAGCATTAGAGTGTTTAACTGGAAATAGTGCGTGTGTCGTGTGCACATGTGAAACAGGTGATTTTATTGTTCAACTCAAGGGCTCAGAGTTTATCTTTTATTTCTCCACTGTGTCTATCCCGAGGAACAAAATTCTGCTATGTGATGAGCTCAAGGAGAAAATGAAAGGAAGGCCAAATAATATCAAGAACAAACGTTTAAAAAATGTGCAGAAGAAAAAAAGATGAAGCACAGAGGAGATGGTACAAGTAAAGATGGAGAAAAGAGCAAGAACACCATTAAAGAGAAGAGAAGCAATATAAAATGGAATGGAGTAAAAAAAAAAGTACATGAATCAGATCATCTTATGTTGAGAAATGACGGCACTGTAGCTGTTTTTGTCAAAACTTGAAAATAATGTTATGTACAATGTCATGTGATATTACAATGTGTCACACAATCTCTTAGAACTCAAAACATGTGTTGTGAATGACTCTCAGCTACTACCACTCAAAATTTATTCTCAATATTTGTAAAACCAACCGCATTATAGCCATGTTAGTGTTTGCTAACGCCGCTTAGCTGTGGTGTCCATCTTAAATCCCCTGAACTACAAAATTTAACCATCCATCCATCCATCCATCCATCCATCCATCCATCCATTGTCTTCCGCTTATCCGGGGTCGGGTCGCGGGGGTAGCAGCCTAAGCAGGGAGACCCAGACTTCCCTCTCCCCAGCCACTTGGGCCAGCTCCTCTGGGG
>NC_051437.1:1848185-1852106 GCF_001649575.2 Kryptolebias marmoratus | reverse complement strand
TCGGCTGCGAACCACTCCAGCGAGAGCTGTAGATCACGGTCTGATGAAACCTATAGGACCACATCATCTGCAAAAAGCAGAGATGCGATCCTAAGGCCACCAAAACGGATCCCCTCAACACCTTGGCTGCGCCTAGAAATTCTGTCCATAAACCTTGGCGGAGTCCAACTCTCACCGGAAACGAGTCCGACTTACTGCCGGCAATGTGGACCAAGCTCTGACACCGATCATATAGGGACCTAACAGCCCATATCAAAGGGCCCGGTACCCCATACTCCCGGAGCTTTTTAACCACAGCACCGGAGATTGGAGGGTCCGACCCAAAGTCCCCAGGCTCTGCCTCCTGAATGCAAAATTTAACTAGTTGTAGACAATTATATCACAATAAAATAAAATTGTCTACAGTGAGTTTCAAGCATAAAAACAGCACAAAAATAAGAAAAAAACAAAAATTTCGTTCCAGAATTTTTATATCCAATTTTTTTAACTTCTATTTAGATCTTATTAAGTTCAGCTGTAACAAGCATAAAGTGAGGCTGTGCCCCAGTATGGTTTTGTATCTAGAAACACCTCTGGTCTCAGAGGAACAGTTCAAGGTTACTGAGAAACCAGCAGTAATTCTTCTCCCCACAGTATATAAAACGCATGGCTGTGAGTAATGCTATTTGTTCACTATGAACAGGATTTTCCACAAACATTAGCCTTAAACTAGTGAATTTAGCATCTTATGTAACTGTAAATGTTGCCTTTAATAACTGTTAAGGTGCTAACTATGATAGACCAAGTTAAAATCCTTTAGTTTTTTTTCTTTCATGTACTTCTCTTTTTTTAAAAAAAATACAATAAACATCTGTTGAAGCTAGGGTGTGCACTCTACATTTTGCAGGAATTCAATAGAAAGCTGTAAATCATACTGCAGTGAGGGACACACTCAGTTCAAGAAAATAAAAATGTCCATGTTTTGAGGCTAATTAGCTTGAAAGTTTGTGTGACATAATCAGCTGTCTGTTGAACATTCCATGGAAAATTCTGTATGTCAAACTTAAACTTTGTTTGTGTAAAAACTGTTAAATATATCAAAATGTCAGTTCAGTCATGTGAAAACCAACTTTCTGTGACCCCTTTAAACTTTGAATGATGTATCTACTATGATGTAAGTCTGAGCTATAAAGCTCCAAAGAGGCCAGGGTTTTCTCATCTGTTTCGTCAAAATCCTATTGATTTCCATTCTTTTTTTCTTTTTTTTTTTTGCTAATTTTGTCTACATTGTTCCAATTACCACTACCAAAACTCATATCACACTATTTCTGATTAAGCTGCACATTTTGGTGTATAATTTGTATTTTTATTACAAAGCTGCACAATAAAATACTGGACAAAAGAAATTAACAGGCCATTATTAAGATGAGTAATGATTGTGCACTGGCACTTTTAATAAAACCAAAGAAGGAAAACACCAACAACACAAACAACAAATAAGTGGAAATTTTAAGTTAAGGGATGAAACAACCAGAGCAAACTAAAAGGTAAAGCAAGGTGAAAGCGAGGAGCTGGCAGAAGATTTATAGGAAGGAGAAGAAAGTAATAGAGGACAGAAGAGAAGGTAATGAAGGAGAAGAGAAGGTAATGAAGGGAAGGATGGAAAAGGAGGTGATCAGTGAGCTGCTGCAGCTGCTGATCAATCATGGTTTATAGAACGATTAGAAAGAGAGAGGCAGAGGGGAGGATAGCTGGATGAATAGATGAAGACAGGAAGATATTTTTTATCTACAGACGGAAAGAGAGAAATAAACAAGAAGAAAAAACAAACAAACTGATGCTGACAGTCAAATATATCTTGGTTTATTTCTGGGTTTTCCATCTTAATTTTTTATGGGTTTTTTTCCATTCTTCACTTGTATGATAAATCCTCCTTCATGCTTTGTTGTGCTCTGATCATACAGATCATACTTCTGCTTCTTGAAACTATGCAAACCACAGCTTATTATTCCAGAGTTTTAGACTAAGACTGTCTCATGCTGAGAGTTATAGCCATTTTGGTCAAACCTTGTATGTAGTGCACGTTATCATGAGATATTGTGACATGTGTTAGCACTCAGAGTATCGGTTGTTAATGGCTTTCAGCTACAATCACACTGTTTTAGCTCAACTTCTGTAAAACTGACTGATCTATAGCCATTTTTGTTTTGGTTAAAGTGGATTAGCCAAGCTGGCTTTTTTGCACTGAGTATTACAAGTATGTGGCTTGAGATGTATTGCACATATTTGTTATTGCACAAAGTCTTAGGGATCTAATTTTTGTTGCCAACATCCTATTATTATTATTCAGTTCCCTCATGGCTCTAGGGAAAAATCTGTCACTGAGCCTATTTGACCGGGTTTTGAGTGACCCGTGACCCACTCACGGGATCAGTCTCCTAATGCTACTACTACCACCACACTCAATTTTTGTAAAATTGACTGAGTTATTGCTATTTTTGTGTTTGCTAAGATTGCTTTCCTGCTGCAGCCATCTTGAATTAGATTCATTTAAAAGGTTACTCAGTTATAGGAATACATCCATCCATCCATCCGTTTTCTTTACCTACTTTGTGGCGGAGATGGTGCCTACCTCTAGCGATCATTGTGTGAGATGAAGGGTAAACTCTGAACAGGTGTCTAGTCCATCATAGGGACACAGAGACAAACAACCATTCACACTCTCACTCACATCAAAGGACAATTTAGAGTTAAACATGCATGTTTTGGTCCGTGGGAGGAAACAGAGAGAAAACCACACATGCAAGGGGAGAATATATAAACTCCAAGGCTCCAGGTCCGGAGGCACTCCTCCAACCTTGCTCTGAGGTGACAGCTCTAACCACTGCTCCGTCATACCTTTGTGTCTCTAAGCTTGTAATCTAAATTACTCATTGGATTCCTTTCATGAAGTTTCATTAAACTCCATTCATGAGATATTTTGCTAATGGTACATACATACAAACATACACATCCAAACACATGCAAAAACACTATCACGCCACCTTTGCCTTTGGCAGCGAGTGACAAATATATGATCTGAAATTCTCTAAACACTGTAACAGGTCAGAATATTCCTGTGGTGTTTTTATTTCCTCTGATAATCTGAGATGTGTCATGAAGTAGACTCAAATCTACAGTCAGCCTCTCCAACACACCCTTACCATGTTTCCACAGGTCATTACAGAAACCAACAGATGTCTGAGCATGCTCAGTGCTGATCACCTGCTAGTCACTGTCTCAGATACAGAAAGGCCTCCTCTCAGGTGAGGAAACATGCAGAAAGGCTCTGCTGCTCTGAAGTCAGCACTCATCACCTACTGTCAGACACTCTCACACACACTAAACATATCCACATGCTACTCAAAGTGAATCAGTTGTCTATCCCTAAGCTGCTGTTCCATATAGCCACTCAGCTGAGCTGTGTGTCAGGAGAGAGCAAGCATGTGTGTGTGCGTAGCGGGGGGAAGGGTAGGGGGTGTTTGTGAGGGGCTACAAGTGCATATCTATACAAGTATCTCTCTCTCTCTCTCTCTCTCTCTCTCTCTCTCTCTCTCTCTCCCTTCTCACCCTCCCCAGGTGGTCTCGTTTCATCCTCTGAGCTCGGGTCCTCTACCAGAGGACTGGGAGCTTGAAGGTTCTGCACAGTATCTTGGCTGTGCCTAGAACTGCACATTTCTGGACTGAGATGTCTGATCTTGTTCCTGGGATCTGTTGTAGCCACTGCTCCAGTTTGGGGGTGACTGCCCCTAGGGCCCCGATGACCACAGGCACCACTGTGGTCTTTACCTTCCAGGCCTTTTCCAGTTCCTCTCTGAGGCCCTGGTATTTCTGCAGTTTCTCGTGCTCCTTTTTCCTGATGTTGCAATCACTCGGTATTGCTACATCCACCACAACTGCTTT
>NC_051437.1:1804715-1848102 GCF_001649575.2 Kryptolebias marmoratus | reverse complement strand
CTCGGTCATTCTCCACTACCTTTGGGGGTGTTCCCCACTTTGATCTCGGGGCTTCCAGTCCATATTCTGCACAGATCTTTCTGTACACTATGCCAGCCACTTGGTTATGTCGTTCCATGTATGCTTTCCCTGCCAGCATCTTGCACCCTGCTGTTATGTGCTGGACTGTCTCAGGGGCCTCCTTGCACAACCTACACCTTGGGTCTTGTCTGGTGTGGTAGATCTGAGCCTCTATTGCTCATATATATATACAAAATTCACGGTTCGGTTCGATACTTTAGTGTCACAGTTCAATATTTTTTCAATACAAAAAAGAGAAATTTCCATGCCTTTTTGACTTGTAATTTATTGAAATTAATTACAAACATTTGTTTAAACTCAAAAGTACAGTTTTTAAATAAAATGTTACTGAAACAGCAAATAAGAAGAAGAATAAATAAATAAATAAAATAAATGTATCTGATGAAAAGAAACACCCTTGAACAGTTCTCCAAACTCCTTCATAGCTGACTTCTCTGGTGGAGATGCTGATGGTGAATCTGATGAGTGCTGATGCTGCTTGAGTCTCCGCAGATGTGGTTGCTTCTGTGATGCCAGTGGCTTGGTCCTAAATAAATATAAACACAACTATTATGTGTATTTGTTTAAATAATATTTTCAAATCATTCAGTAGCAAAATACAATTTCAAGAAAGTAGAATACCTTCTTGTTCAATTCTCACCTCAGTCTCTGTGGTGAGTGCTCCATTGACTCTCTGTTGAGTGGCATCATCCAAGTGTTGCAGGGACTTGAATCGAGAATCTAAAGCAGTGCACTTGTGTAGATAATTCTGAAGGGCAGGATCTGTGTATCTTTGCTTCAGATCATTCTTGATGGCTTTCTTGACATCTCTCACTGTTGGGCTGTCATCATCAGACTGTGCCATAGGGTTCAGGATCTTCATTCTAAGTGGCAGGATCATAGACGCTGTCAGAAATGATGCTTCACGTATCATGATTGTCACCGTTTCCAGCATTTCTGTGACTGCAATGACATTTTCAGCCAGCGTGTAGTCGTCCTGAGATAGACTCTGAATGTTCTTCATACACTTCTTCACAGCATTGTCAGTCTTTGCAGCATACACTGCTGCTTGCTGTTCAAGATATCTTTCCATCATATCATGGGAGGAGTTCCACCTAGTTTGAACATCTTGGATCAGCTTTTTTTCACTAAGCTGCAGCAACTGATTTTTTCTCTTCAACACATTGTTTCCTGTTGTGCTTCTGTGAAAGAAGGTGACATTTTTCCTCATCTTTGCTAGGAGATGAGAAACCTTTTATACTGCCATTCCTTTCTGAGCAGCTAGATTAATTTCATGTGCAAAGCATCCAATTTGTGGCCCCAGCCCAGCAGCTGTGACAGCATTAACTATGTTCCTGGCATTGTCAGTAGTCACAGGTATAGTCACATTTGGTCACACTAACTTCCAATCTTCCACAGCTTCTGACAGACCTCTGGCTAAGTTGTCAGTGGTGTGACTGTTGATGAGGCGTGTCTGTAGAACACAGCTTTTCATCTGTCATTCCAGATCAATATAATGTGCAATGACGGTCAGGTAGCTCTATGTAGCTCTTGATGTCCAGCAGTCTAAGGTCAGAGCAACAGCGGGTGCTGCTTACACCGCCGTCTCTAATTTGACTTTTGCCATGTTACACAAAGCAGGAACTTTGATATCGGTGAAATATGTTTGGGAAGAAATCTTGTAACAAGGCTCAAGAACTCGCAGCATGTTCTGAAACTTGGCGTTGTCTACAATGCCAGGTTGACTGTATGTCAACAGCAATAAAAATAGCGATCGCCGGTCGATTTCGTTTGCCCTCTTTGAATTATGTGCTAATGCCTGTCTAAATGACTCAGGTAGAGTTTGCAGCATGTCTGCTTGTTGTTGTTTTTGTCTAGTTCCACTTGTTTTGATATAGGCAGAAATGTACAGTCATTCGTTGCGTTCCCACCGATGTAGGTAAGCATTGTATGCCACTTCCGACATACTGTTGTGCTTTTGTCCACTACACGCTTGCCATCAGGGTCATAGTTAACATGAATATCAAAGTAGTTACAAATACCAGATCTAAATGATGGCGGAGGAGCTTAAGTTTCAGGTGTAGTTGAGGCAATAGCCTCAATTCACTAGCCTGAATGTGCATGGGAGGTGCTCAGTGGGAATGCGCTCAATAATGCAGCCTAGGTGGAGTAGTCGAACGCAAATCCACTGAGCCGTCAATACAGAGTGCATCTTCAGACGATAAGTTGATAAAATAAAATTTAAATCTGTATTGTTCGATACATAGTGTGCACCAAACTGAGAGCACTGTGTTGAATGGTTCAATACAGATACATTTTAAAAAGTAAAAAGTTAAAGTTAAGTTTATTTGTATAGCACATTTCAACACAAGGCAGTTCAACGAGCTTTACAAAAACAACAACATCCAGTCACCAAATGAGACACCAGTACACATCCATTTATTATGATTCAAAAGCAACTCTAAACAGGTGGGTCTGTGTTTCAGCTGTTTTACTGTTTTCTGGAAGTTTGTTCCAGATTTGTGGTGCATAGAAGCAGAATGCTGCTTCTCCATGTTTGCTTCTGGTTCTGGGGTAAACCAGAACCAGAAGACCTGAGTGGTCTGGAAGGTTGATACAACAACAGCAGATCTTTAATATATTGTGGTGCTAAGCCATTCAGTGATTTATAAACTAGCAGAAGTATTTTAAAGTCTCTTCTCTGAGCTACAGGGAGCCAGTGTAGGAATTTTAGAACTGGGGTGATGTGCTCTAACTTCCTGGTTTTAGTGAGAACACGAGCAGTAGGGTTCTGGATCAGCTGCAGCTGTCTGATGGTTTTTTTTAGGCAGACCTGTGAAGACACTGTTGCTGTAATCAAAGTGACTAAAGATAAACACGTGGATGAGTTTCTCTAGATCTTGCTGGGATGTTAGTCCTTTAATCCTGGAAATGTTATTCAGGTGAGAGAAGGCCGACTTTGTAACTGTCTTTATGTGGCTCTGAAGGTTCAGGTCTGAGTCCATCACCACACCCAGATTTTGGGCCTGATCACTAGTTTTAAGATGTAGTAACTGAAGCTGTCTGCTGACTCTTGATCGCTCCTCTTTAGGTCCAAAGATAATTACTGGAATTTTGTTTCTGTTCAGCTGGAGAAAGTTATGGCACATCCACACATTGAATCATTCTAAACATCTGTTCAATGCTTAGATGGGTTCAGAGTCACCTGGTGACATTGCAATGAAGAGCTATGTATCATGTATGTTGCACCCCTAATATATATATATATATATATATATATATATATACGTGTGTGTGTGTGTGTGTATGTGAATACATATCCCCTCCCTGGGCTGCCACCTTAACGTGGTGGAGGGGACCTTGGCGGTCTGATTCTCGGCTACAGAAGCTGGCTCTTGGGACTTGGAATGTCACCTCTCTGGTGGGGAAGGAGCCTGAGCTGGTGTGTGAGGTTGAGAGGTTCCAGCTAGAAATAGTTGGGCTCACCTCAACGCACGGCTCTGGCTCTGGAACCAGTCTCCTTGAGAGGGGTTGGACACTCTTTCACTCTAGAGTTGCCCTCGGCGCCGAGCAGGAGTGGGCATACTTGTTGCCCCCCATCTTGGTGCCTGTACGTTGGGGTGAACGAGAGGGGCCCCCCTGATCTGAACCTTAGTGGTGTTCTGATGTTGGACTTCTGTTCTCATCATGGATTGTCCATAACGAACACCATGTTCAAACATAAGGGTGTCCATATGTGCTCTTGGCACCAGGACACCCTAGGTCGCAGTTCAATGATCGACTTTGTTGTCATTTCATCTGATCTGCGGCCGCATGTTTTGGACACTCGGGTGAAGAGAGGGGTGGAGCTGTCAACTGACCACTCCCTGGTGGTGAGTTGGCTCTGATGGTGGGGAGGATGCCGGTCAGACCTGGCAGGCCCAAACGTATTGTGAGGGTCTGTTGGGAACGTCTGGCAGAATTTCTTGTTAGACGGATCTTTATCTCCCACCTCTGGGAGAACTTTAAACAAGTTCCGAGGGAGGCGGGGGACATTGAGTCCGAGTGGGCCATGTTCCGTGCCTCCATTCTTGGGGCAGCTTATCGGAGTTGTGGTCGCAAGGTGGTTGGTGCCTGTCGTGGCGGCAACCCTCGAACCCGCTGGTGGACACCGGCGGTGAGGGATGCTGTCAGGCTGAAGAAGGAGTTCTATCAGTACGTCTTCCATTGAGGAGCTGGAGCCTGGGGACTTTGAGTTAGACTCTCCAATCGCTGGTGCTGAGGTTACTGAGGTGGTTAAAAAGTTCCTCGGTGGCAAGGCTCCAGGGGTGGATGAGATTCGCCCGGAGTTCCTTAAGGCTCTGGATGTTGTAGGGTTGTGTTGGTTAACGCAACTCTGCAATATTGTGTGGATATCAGCGGCAGTTCCCCTGGATTGGCAGACCGGGGTGGTGGTCCCCTTATTTAAAAAGGGGAGAACTACGCCCGCGATCCAACTACAGAGGGATCACTCTATACCCTTAGCAGGGTCCTTGAGGGTGCATGGGAGTTCACCCAACCAGTCTACACGTGTTTTGTGGACTTAGAGAAGGCGTTCGTCCGTGTCCCTCTGGGAATCTTGTGTGGGGTACTCCGGGAGTATGGGGTACCGGTTCCTTTGATACGGGCTATTAGGTTCCTATATGACCGGTGTCAGAGCTTGGTCCACATTGCCGGCAGTAAGTCGGACTCGTTTCCGGTGAGAGTTGGACTCCGCCAAGGTTGCCCTTTGTCACCGATTGTGTTCATAACATTTATGGACAGAATTTCTAGGCGCAGCCAAGGTGTTGAGGGGATCCGTTTTGGTGACCTTAGGATCGCATCTCTGCTTTTTGCAGATGATGTGGTCCTATTGGCTTCATCAGGCTGTGATCTGCAGCTTTCACTGGAGCGGTTCACAGCCGAGTGTGAAGCAGCTGGGATGAGGATCAGTGCCTCCAAATTCAAGGCCATAGTAAAGGGTAGAGTGCCTTCTCCGGGTCGGAGAAGATGTCCTGCCCCAAGTGGAGGAGTTTAAGTATTGTGGGGTCTTATTCACAAATGAGGGGAAAATGGAGCGGGAGATTGACAGGCAGATTGGTGCAGCGTCTGCAGTGAAGCGGGCACTGTACGGGTCTGTTGTGGCGAAGAGAGAGCTGAGTCAAAAGGAAAAGCTCTCGATTTACCCGTCGATCTAAATTCCTACCATCATCTATGGTCACGAGCTTTGGGGAGTGACCAAAAGAACAAGATCGCAAATACAAGCGGCTGAAATTAGTTTTGTCTTCAGGGTGTCTGGGCTCTCCCTTAGAGATAGGGGGAGAAGCTCAGTCATCTGGGAGGGACTCCCCGCTGCTTTTCCACATCGAGAGGAGCCAGTTGAGGTGGCTCAGGCATCTGGTTAGGATGCCTCCCTGGTGAGGTGTCCCACTGGGAGGAGACCCAGAGGAAGACCCAGGATATGCTTGAGGGAGTACGTTTCTCAGCTGGCCTGTGAACACCTTGGGATTCCCCTGGAGGAGCTGGCCCAAGTGGCTGGGGAGAGGGAAGTCTGGGTCTCCCTGCTTAGGCTGCTACGCCTGCAAACCAACCACGGATAAGCGGAAGAAGATGGATATATACTTTTACCCATTTCTTCTGAAATCGTGTGTGATATCCTCATGTAGACTTTAAACATCTTCACAGAATCCACAAATCAGCTATGTGACCACTCTGCCTCTTAACCCTTTAAGAGGGGCCTTTTTTTCCTATAAAAATATTACTGACTTATATGCCAATAAGGTCTTCTCTAGGAATTATTCGTAGGACCTGTAGCTCCTCCAAAAACCTCTTTAAAGGTCTCTTCCTCAGCTTTTCCAAGCCGAACAAGAACCTCTTTAAGTATACAATTTCTATGTCAGACACCTTTGTTGGTATCTACAAAAAAAACAACCTTTAATTTCACAAAGATTTTGTCCTTTTTTCCCCATCTTGTTTTTCATCTTTGTAATAATTTAAACTTGGTCAACCTCTATTCCTCAGGGTGAAAAGCTTATTGGATCATTTACTATTTTAAATTTTATCATTTAAAATTTAGAAGTTAATTTATTAGCTTGAGTGAGTGTCTCACCAAATAGCAGTGGTTAGAGTTTGCTGATCCCAGCGCTGAAGAGAACCATGGACCAACCGACAAGTCAGCCCTCTTCTCTCTTAAGTCTAAGTGAGGTTTGAGGCTGGAGCCTTGTGTCCAGGTCTGTACCATATACTGCATCCTCGGATGTCCAATCAAGGGATCCGGGTCATGGCACCAAATTGTTGTGGAAAGAAAAAACTAATTTCCAGGGACAGTTAGATCAAATCACTTAAACAGGTTTATTTATCCCTAGATGGGACCGTCTGGTTACTGAGAAACAGGCACAGGGCTCCCACTGATTATCCCACTGCATTATGGTTGTTCTTTGTGCACTTTATATTTGTGGTGTATCTTATTTTAAAGGGCATGTTTAAACATTGCCATATTGACCAGAGAACATTAGGGGGAGGAGAGGTTGTTATTCATGTTTATAACGCAATACCAGGACGCAGCTAACAAAGTTGAGAGTACATGTTAGATTTACGTTTATTATGTTTTAAAAATACCCGTTTTCATGCCGGTCATATAATTTTATTTGTTGTATTTATCTGCCACACCTTTAAAGGTGAAAATATTGTCTGATAATGAACCAGTCCATGGAGCTAAAAAGGTTGGGGACCGCTGACGCAGAGGACAGCGTTAGATGGAGGAGGATAACTCACTGTGGTGACCCCTGAAGAGGGAACAGCTGAAAAAAAAGAAGAAAGAAGACTGATGGTCACACTCCTTAATTGAAGAAAAGCTTTATTTTTTATCATATACAATCTGAACAAAATATATTTTTTGTTTTCTCTAAACTGAGCAAACATCTATGGAGACAAAAATTGCAAATTCAATTCAGTTCTATTCAGTTTGTTTATATAGCACTAAGTCACAACAAAAAAATTTCAGGGCACTGTATAAAACCATTCACATACATTATAACAAGCCAATTAGTAAAAGTTTTTTTATCTAAGGAAGCCAGCAGATTGCACTGAATTTTCATTTTGTTGCAGTCTCCCATCCTGAGTGGCACATTGGCAACAGTGGAAAGGAAAAACTGGCAGAACCAGGCTCGGGACAAGTGGTCATCTGCTTCAACCAGCTGGGGTTAGAGGACAGGAAAGAGACACAGACAAGTATAGAATGTAGTTTGTATTGAAAGAAAGACAAACACTTGGTAATGATAGAGATAATTACAAAAGAGCACGTAAAGATGACAGCAGAGTGAGGAAATGTGGTCAATCTGTCCTCCAGCAGTCTAAGCCTATAGCAGCATAACTTAGGGATAACTCAGGAAACTTAGGACAACCCTAACTATAGGATATATCAAAGAGGACAGTCCTAAGCCTAGTCTTAAAAGTGTGTGTATGTATATATATATATAAACTAGAGAATGGACGCAAGGATGAGCACCTTTACGTGGCTGGCTGCAGCACAATGTTTAAGTTCCACCGATCCATGGAAATAAATAGGACACTGTCTGACAAAAATAAATGAAATAAGTATACACCTTAGATATTTTTTTCAGGTGTTGATTTGTGGAGTTCTTTCATTTCGACTGTTTGTTTAAATATTAATATTAATTAATATATTTAAATTATTTTTTATATATTTTTGAATTGAATTGAATTGTGACTGACAGTGTCACAGCCTGTTAGCAAGTAGGGAGAGGAGGTAGGCCTGTTTTTGTGAGTTATAGCCATTTTTTTCTAAGATCAGTTGGCTCTGGTGGCCATCTTGAATTGGGATTGGGATAATTTGAAAATCAGTTGTAAATGTACATCCATTATTACTCTCTGAGAGTTTCACTGAAATCTGTCAAGTGGTTTCTGAGATAGTTTGCTAACAGACAGAAAAAAAAGCACACACACATAAATTACTACTGATAACATTTTTTAAAACACTAAGGAGAGAAAAGGTTTAAGAAAAGATGAAGAGTCAAAGAGAAACAGAATGGAGAGTGTCAGCTGTACTTGGATTATTATTTGTGGAGCTACAGATTTTGCTGCTGCCTTGTTGGCCTTCCTGCCTGTCACTGTCTGTGAGTGTGTGGTGTGTGAGGGTTATTTTTACTCTCCATTCGTAAAAACTGCTTGTGGATGCAGAAGTGCATAAAGTGAGTGACGTCTCACTTTTTCAAAGTGAGTTTTACTTTCCTTCTTCAGTCTGTCTCTCTTCCTGCTGCCGATCTGCTACAACTAACACTCTTCTCCCATGATGCATCTGTCTCTCTGTCAAGGTAAAGTGTGTGGTCAAACCTAGAAATACCCAACTGATAATTCCAGGCTCTAGGTTCAGGCAGACAAAGCACAAAATGAAAAGTGCTGCACATGTAGGCAATCCAAAATAAATCAAAGTAAATTAACCACCTGCCACTTTTGATGCGTAAACTAAGGCCATTTTATGATGAGAAACACCAAGTTGAACATTCTGTTGTAAAATCTCCAAAAATCATCAAACATGGCCCAACACATAAACACATGTTTATGGAAAAGTTGTTTGGTTTCTCCAATATGGAGTTCTGGACATTCCTCGCTGCACTGACTGCATACACCATATCGCTCAGTTTGTGTTTGGGTGTTTTGTCCTTATGTCCTTAGGATGAACCAGTCTCTGTCTGAGAGTCCTGTTGGGTTTGAAATGTACTTGTTAGGTAGTGGTGGGACATCTGAAGCCAGGCTTCGAGGCGTGTACCAAATGAAAAGGGGGCGTGTCAGATTAAGCCCGCTTCGAGGCTTGTCTCGTATTGCTGAAAGTCACGCGACCAATGACAAACAATGCCTCGTATTACATCGGCCATGTCACTGCTTCATTTTGCATGTCATTTTTCAAAATAAAAGCGCGGCAAACCCTGCTGCTTTGTGGGTTGTAGTAGGTGGTTTGGTAGCGCGTCAGCACAGTATTCTTCATCGGCAGTGGTTGAAATGGAGCCAACAAAAAAGAAAAAAACCTCTCCCATCTGGGAGTATTTTGACATGACAGTTCACAGTAAGGTTTGTATAATGTTTGCACATTATCTGACTGTAGAACCAGAAGTCCCAGAAAAAGATAATTTCAAATGAATTTTGTTTTTTAGGAGTTACAGTGGACACCAGCTCCCCGCGACCCAGTATGGAGAAGCGGCTAAAGAAGATAGATAGATAGATAGATAGATAGATAGATAGATAGATAGATAGATAGATAGATAGATAGATAGATAGATAGATAGATAGATAGATAGAAGTTACAGTGTCTGCCCCAACAATCACTCCACTCCCAAGACACTAAAGTACCAGATATATTTATTGTCAAATCAGGTCATGACATAAAAGAAAGCACAATCACAACTGACAGTCAATAAATGTATTAGCAGGATTACTTTGGGTACAACTTATTCAGAACAACAAAGAGATGACAGTTAAGAAGGGTTCAATAGACCCTACTGTTACCAGATGTGGGTTTGACAGAAACTTTTTTGTGACAATATTGCATACACTGACTGCTATGTTCTAAGATTTTTGGAAGTATGATTTATTTGGGCGACAAGGCTGTCACAGGTTAAGTTCAACAGCAGATGTCGCTAGTGAGCAATGAATGAAGCACCGAGTAATGAACCTTTGAGCAAAGCAATGGGCTGGAAAGCCTCACTGCTTCATGAGGCTTCATTTGGCCATCACTATTGTTAGGTTTGAATGTGGCGAAACCAATGTGCAGACTCATGGCAGACTAAAATAAAACAAATTTATTAACAAAAGAAAACCAGAAAACAAAGAGGTGACGAAGCAGCAACAAAATGAAATAACAAAAACTTACTACAAAAAACGAGGAGCAAAAACATAATGAGCAAATATGTGGTGTGGACAAAAATACAGAGACACGGGCAACAAGGAACAAAGAACGGATGGACAGGAATAAACCAGAGAGGAATGAATGAAGAGACCAGTTTTAAAGAACTGAGGGTGAGTGGAAAATGAGTTGCAGCTGGGAGATGACAAGGAACAGATGAGGTGGGTGTGGCAGGCAGACCGGAGAATTACTGAAAAGAGGACAGGTGAATGGTGACACAGGAAAACACCGAAAGCCAAATGACACAAGAACTTAACTAAACACAAGATAAACAAGAAATAACAGAAAAACTCAAATCATGACAGTACTGGGATGCTGTATTTGGAAAATATCCTTTTAAGTTTCTCAGATACTCCAGCAACACAAGGGATGACACTTGTTCTTCTCCTTATTCTGTTCAGTGGTGTGTTTTGTAGATTTCTTTGCTGACTCGACAAAAGCCCAGTTAGGATATCCACACATTTGGGGATCTTTTTTTAGAGCTTCTCCTTGTTTCCTTTTAGCTCCCACTACTCTGATAGTGGATTATCAAGAATATTTGTTTCTTTAATGCCATTACACACTTCCTTCCTAGTGCCATACTGTATATCAGGACATCCTAGTCCTGCCTGGAATTTTACCTTCTCTTCCATCCTCTGTTCAGCAGCCAACATGCAGCACTTTGTACAAAGTGCTGGATTTGTGTCCTCTCTGTGTTCATGACTGGCTGAACAATGTGCTGCTCTCCCTCCCCTTTTTGTGCTTCCAGTGACATCATGGCTCAAATGCCACTTGTAGTTCTGTGCCAGTAAGAAATATCCCAGTTATTATAACTCAGAGGACTGCTGGTCAAAAGCAGACAGGAGTTTGTTCTACAAATCTTTTACATATCAACATTCACTCTGTAACTCGCCAAAAAACAGTTCTATTATTTTAATTAAATAGACCCAGGACACGCTGGAGGGACTATGTTTCTCTGCTGGCCTGGGAACGCCTTGGGATTCCACCGGAGGAGCTGGCCCAAGTGGCTCGGGAGAGGGAAGTCTGGGTCTCCCTACTTAGGCTGCTGCCCCCGCGACCCGACCCCGGATAAGCAGAAGATGGATGGATGGATGGATGGATGGATGGATGGATGGATGGATGGATGGATGGATGGATGGATGGATGGATGGATGGATGGATGGATGGATATTTTAATTAAATCTTCTAACTCTGGGTCCTCTCTACTTCTAACTAGAGACTTTGACCTGACTGATCCACTGGTTTTTGGAAATAGAGGAAGATTTTGTTTACTATAGCCTAATGCTTGAAGCAGCCTGTCTTAATAACTTTGGTCAACTACATATTTTATTGTAACAAACATACAAATATATTATAGTATTAACAGAAACCTGGACATTCTAGATTCCGTTTTGCATTAAGGAAAAGACATGCCATTTTTGAAATGATGTAGGTCTTCAGCTGTGTGCTAGATCTTTCTAAAATTCAACCCACTAGTGTAAAATCATGTCAGCTACATGAAATGTAAACAATGAAAGCTGAACAAGGCAGCAGCAAGCCAGAAGTCAGCAGGGAAGCTAAAGTTAGGAGAATGGGGATTGGATAGATGGATTGTTAGCATACAGGTCTGTAAGTCATGATTGCAACATTGTGTCTTTTTAAGCGTTTTGGATCGCCTTGTTGCTGAAAAGTGCTATATAAATAAATCTCACGTCACTTCACTTCACTTAAAATATAGTAACAATACTAGTGTAAAAGTAAAACATGCTTGACAGTTATAAACAACACAATAATATGTTGTAGGATCCAGACTGGAAGGAGCTGAAGCTTCAAGGAAATCAGGATATGTGCACTTAAATTATATATCCAAATTGTTGCTTAGACATGCAACAGCAGTCAATCATATAAATTTGGTGATTAAAACGGCCACATTTTACATTTTTTGTATATAAAGCAAAAAAGCAAATTGTATATTGTAGGGTTACTTACCTATGGAAGGATATTCCAGATGCTGCATTTATTGGTGCAGTTGTAACTCAGGACTCAGGCGTGATGCTACTGAAGTAGTTTTAATTCCTATTTTGATAATGGTGGCGATTGTCCATTAAGTCACACCATCACATGACTCAGTGCTCCCTCTTGGGTTTTAACTCTACGGTTACAACAAAGTTTCAAATTGACTTTGTTGACTATTTTCTTTCAGTTTCAGATCCTAATTACTAATTTGAATGATTTAAAGTGTCATTGTCATGATCTATAGTTTTTTTGTGCTCTGTTTTACCTTTATATCCTGTTTTAATGCAATGTGGTTGTAACCTCATCACCAATGAAAATGAAGGTTCTCCCTCAATGTTTTTTTCTTAAAAGATTAAATAAGTAAATAATTATGTATGAGCTATGGACGTCTAAAGCGGGCTAGGTTTTCTGACTCATTCTTGACAAAATCCCATTTTCTGTGGGCACATTTTTTACAGCTTTTTGTGAATATCATCTCAATCATATGATGTCCTGCTACTTAAGAATAAAACAAACTGTTCCTGATCAACATATGTATAATTTGCATGTTTTTTTATAACTTCTGGAATGAAAATGGACAAAGGTTGTAAACAGAATAGTGAATAAGGTTCTTCAAAGCTTATGCACTGGCCAACTTCATGAGTACCTTCAGATAAATTATACCTGTCACAGACCTTCAACCTTTCTGGACCCTTTGGAACAGTGGATTGTGCACAGACAGATCAGTATTCCTGATCTTTGTTGGAAGAAATGGACCAAAAAGGAAAAAGTGCATCCAGACTGTTGTCAGCAACAAGTCCAAAAGCCTAGTTCTGTGATGGTCTGAGCTTGGATCAGTGTTTTACCTGATATCATTTAGGTGTTGTGTTTTTGGATGTCACCATGTCCTACACACCTAATGTTTAAAGGATTATTCAACACGTGTGACTGCTCTGACCCTTTGTCTTTCACCCTTAGGTACATCCATGCCCTCTACCTCGGTGCCCAGAGTCGATGGCACAGCAACGGGCCACGCCGTCACTTCCACTGGCGGCTGATGTTTGAGAGTGCTGACATAACGATGCTGCGCCTGTTAGAGGCCTTTCTGAAGTCTGCTCCCCAGCTGGTCCTGCAGCTGAGCATCATGATCCATGGAAACACTGTTCTCCCTCTGCAAGGTTAGAGAGATGCTGACAACACCCCCCCCACCAACACCACCACCTCCACCCCTCCCCTCTACCCTACCCTGCCCCCTCACAACCTGGAAAGGTTTAATCAACAAACATTTTTGCACATGAAGATGAACACAAACATTGTACTGAAAAGTTTTCTGCTAATATTTATGGAGGTAATTCATGATGATTAGAAATATATTTGTTCCCAAACATTCTGTGGTGCAGGACCACTTTTAAGAGCTACCTGGGCCCAGTATAACCAAAAAGCTACATCCACAACAGGCTATCACTTTAGATACAACTTTTTCTTTTTTGAATGAGGGTGTGAGGAGTCACTTTTCAGCATAGTGATAGGACCATCCCATGCAGATTCTTGATGCTTAGCTGGAACGAAACTGGTCTCAAACTCTGCTCTCCAAGCTTAAACTGGCCTTCTTATCTAGAGCTTTTTATTTGTTCAAAAACAAACCCACCAGAATGATTGGTGAACTCGTAATACTGCATCTGCTTGTGCGTTGTGTCAGTGATCCCAAATAAATCTTCAGCCTAAAGCTAGTATCTCACTGGGCTGAATTACAAACAGCATTCACAAAAGTCTCCAAAGTGCCTTGATACATTTACAGATTCTCAATTTTTTCATGTCAATTGCAGGGGTTCACAGTCTTGTCACTAGATTTTTGAGCATGTTCAAAAACTTGCAAAATAAATTGTTTCTCAGTGAAGTCACAGTGTTGACAAGGGCATCTTGATCCCTTCTCAATTTAATTTATGTAATCCCAGAGCACCAGAGCTGTTTTTTTGTGAATGTCACCTGTTTATTTTTTCATACTGTATGAAAAAGTGTATATATTTGTTTAAATGACACTGCATGCAATGTTCACACCTGCAAACAAGGACATGCATCAAAGTGTTTTTTGGAAAAGACAAACTAAATAAAAAAACTGTAATTGCTCAGCCGTGGTGCAAAGCTTACTTTCATCTTTTCAGCTTCCTCCCTGAGACCTCTTTATGACACCTGTGTTACCGTTTGACAACTGCACTGCCGCAGTCAAACTCCACACCTGCCACTGTCCCCAAAGCAGGTTACACCAGCATGGGCTGAGTGATTAACACCATTTACAGCTAGCTTTACACAGCTTTGACAAATCTGTAATATAGGGATGGACAGTATTGTACCATTTACAATATATCATAAGAAAAAAAAATAGTAATAATTTTCCTTAAAAATATTTAACGCCAGCTGATGATGTCTGTTTGTGTAATGCACCAGCCCATCCTGCACTTCATAATGACCAACTGGAGTCTAAACAGCTGCTGCCTTCAAATAATGTTTTTCCTAATGACCAAGTGGGAGAAGTCATTGTGAGGGGTTTAAAACAGTTTTTTCAAGTGTGAGGTTTAGATGAGTTGAAATGGCTGTCTTGATGGTGGACAGTGGAGCTAACATAGTCAAAGCAATTGCTTTGAACAAGCGAAGAATGCTGCTTGTTTCAGGTATTAATGATGTTTTAATGACATGAGTCATATCTATAATTGCATTATTACTAGTAGAAATTAAAATTTAAGATCTCTACAATTGCCACTACTAGTAAAAAATTAGATCTAAGATCTAATAATCTAAGTTTAAATGGTCATTTTATTCATAATAGATAGAATCATACTGACTAATAAATGTTAAAGCAGACACTTCAACTTTTGTAGAATTTTTAGATTTTTTAGATTACAACTGGAAGCATAGATATGTTACATTTTCATTTTCCTAGTAATAATGTGATTATGGATATCTTTAGGTTTTTAACAAGGAGGAATGTTATTATTATCTAAAATAGTAATTAGTGATAGGAGTTTGATTTGATTATATATTAAAATAGCCTGCCATACTCTTCACAGGCAGAGTTGAGGGAGCATTTTTGGAGATGAGTGCAGACCTGACACTGTTCTTCACGTGCACGTGTTCTAAGCTTAGACACAAGATGTGACATGTTTAAGGGTATTTTAATTATAATTCTCATTTATTGCTATTTTGCTGGTTTAAAGAGAATCATGAGAGACAGTAGGATTAACAAAGCTTTTGGAGTTCGTGAGAAGATAGATTTTATATTTTGAATAGTTTTTACAGGTTTTTTTTTGTTTGTTTGTTTTTTGCTATTTGTAAATAAAACAAGAGTTTGTATGTGGAACCTTTAACATCTGTCATTTGAGTCATGTTGTCATGATTTCCAGATAAGTATTTGTCTTTACATTGTAAAAGTGCATTACTGACATTTTTAGTGAACTTGTTTTAATTTTTTTTGTTTCTTACAGTATCAAATTGTAAGAATTATTTTGTAAAAAGTAATTATTTTCAAGTCCAAAAACAGTTAGTTAGGCATTTTACATTTACTGTTTGAACTATGCTGCAGCTGTTTGTGCCATAAGAGCATGAAAAAATGTTAAATTTGTTTGTTTCAAATAAAATAGATTAAAATCGTGAAAGTGTAGTTTTAACAGCGCATTTGTCCTACTTAAATGTGATTGGTGTGGTAAAGTTGTCAATTTGACAATAGGTGAATTTCTTTTTTAGCTACATGTCATGTCTGTCAGGGTCCAGACTATCAGCAGTTGTAGGTTTATAGACAAAATAGGTGGCATTGAAGTGTAATATTTTTATCTTCATTTTATTGCTACCCGTCATCTGCATTCGTCCGTCTCAGGAGACGATGGTGTAGCTTCTTAAGAGTCTACCTGCACCGCCTAGAATGGCTGTGCAGTCCGACTCGGGAGTGGCAGTCCCTGCCACACTTGGTACAGGTGAAAACGGAAGGCTGTTTTAGTTGCTGCTGCCGCTGCCACTGCTTCCGCATGGATCTCCTCTGAGCGGCATTCTCAATTCGCTCAGCCTCTGCGCCTGATGTACCCTGCTTAACTGCAAGCCTCCAGGCTGGGCAGTCATCTGCTAGACTTTCCCATAAGTTGGGGTTGTTAGAACACTGCTTCATGTCCTTCTTGCAGATCTCTATGAATCATTGTTTTGGGTGCCCTGATGTCCTATGGCCTTCGACCAGTTGGCCGTAGAGGAGGTCTTTGGGAATGTGGCCTGCGTCCATTCTCCAGACATGCCTGAGCCACCTGAGACGTCTCTCACTGAGAGCTGCATGCAAACTGCTCATGTTGGCCACTGCCACTTGATCTGCAGTATACACTGCAGGCACCTCATGTGGAAGCTGTTGAGTTTCCTTTCGTGCCTTGCGTAGGTGGTCCACATCTCACTGCCATAGAGGAGAGTGCTAAGTACGCAGGCTTGGTATACACGCAGTGTGGTCTTCTTTGTGAGGCTGGAGTTGTTCCACACTCACTGGTTTAGTTTGGCCATGACTGTGGCTGCCTTGGTGATCCTGCTGTTAATCTCCAAGTCGATGGACAACAAGCTGGAGATAATGGACCCAAGGTAGGTGAAATTCTCGACAACCTCCAGGGTGTATCCGTCAATGGCAATGTTTGGAGGAGTCTCTGTGCCCTGAGCCATGACATTGGTCTTTCTGAGGCTGATGGTCAGTCCACACTCCTTGCACGCGTGGGACAGGCAGGTGACAAGGTGCTGAAGTCCGTCATTCATGTGTGATGTCAAGGCTGCATCGTCAGCGAATAGCATCTCACGGATGAGTACCTTTGTGACTTTGGTCTTGGTACGTAGAAGGGCTATATTGTAGAGCTTGCCATCAGACCTGGTATGGATGAAAACACTGTCGCTGCAGTCCTTGAATGCATATTGGAAGAGTATAGAGAAGAAGATGCCGAAGAGTGTAGGCGCAAGGACGCAGCCCTGCTTTACTCCGCTGCTGACTGGAAAGGCCTCGGAAGTTGCACCGTTGTAATAGACCGTGCTGTGCGTGTTAACATGGAAGGACATGACCACTGCAAGTAGGTGCGAGGGGCAGCTGATCTTCTGCAACAAGCTGAAGAGACCGCTTCGACTGACCAAATCAAACTCCTTTGTGAGGTCGATGAAGGCGATAAAGAGTGGCATCTGCTGCTCCGGACACTTCTCCTGCAGCTGGCGTAGTGAGAAGATCATGTCTACTGTTGATTGGCCAGCCCTGAAGCCACACTGGGATTCTGGGTAGATGCGGGAAGCAAGGGCCTGCAGGCGGACGAGAGCAACACGGGCGAACACTTTGCCAACAATGGAAAAGAGAGAAATACCCCGGTAATTGTTGTAGTCACTCTGGTCTCCTTTGTTCTTGTACAAAGTGATGATGGTGGCATCTTTCATATCCTGGGGGGGGGGGGAAGCCTGATCCCAGCAGAGACAAAGGAGGTCATGGTTACAGCAAGACTGTTTTCCCACTCCTCAGGACCTCTGGAGGAATTCCGTCACTCCCAGGTGCCTTCCCACAGGCTAAGCAGTCAATGGCTTTGCTAAGCTCATCCTTGGTGGGTAGGGTGTCTAGCTCCTTCATGACTGGCAGATCTAGGATGGCATTGAGGGCGGTGTTGGTTATGGTGCTCAATGTTGCGTACAGCTCGAGGTAATGCTCAGTCCACCGCTGCATCTGCTTTTCAGTGATGACCTCACCTGACTTGGACTTGAGGAGGGGGGGGGGTTAGCGGGGATTGGTCCTATTGCCCTCTTGATGCCCTTGTATAGCTCTCTAGTGTTTCCCATATTGGCAGCTGCCTGGATGTTGTTACAGAGATTCAGCCAGTAGGTGTTGGCACAGTGGCGGGCGGTCTATTGGGCTTTTCTCCTAGCAGACCGTAGGGCTTGTAGTGTACTGGGGCTGGGCTTGGCCTTATAAGCCAGTAGGGGTTTTCTCTTAGCCTCGGTCACAGGTTCCATTTCCTCCCAGTGGGCCTCGTACCAGTCAGCAACCTTACGCTCTTTCTTCCCGTAGGTGATAATGGCGGAGTTGTACACGGCATTGCGGAGATGAAACCACTTGGAGTCGATGTTGACATCAGCTGCCACACTCCCGCTGAGGGCATCTTCCAGCCTGCTGGTGAACTGCTGGGTTTTCTCGCAAATTCTGGCACAGCTGGTGTTGATGCGTGGACGAGCTTTCTTCTTTGAGTTGTGCAACCTTTTCGGCGCTATACGCACCTTGCTTGCCATGAGGGCATGGTCCGAATCGCAGTCTACACTATGGTAACTGCAGGTAAGGAGGACGCTGCCAACATCCGCTCTTCTAGTGGTGACGAGGTCAAGCTGGTGCCAATGACAGGAGCGCGGGTGCCTCCATGACACCTGATGGATCTCTTTGCACACAGGCCGTGATGGCACGAAAGCTCAAGCAGTCTCTGGCCATTCTCATTGATCTTTCCCCTCCCAAAGCTTCCAAGGCAAGTGGACCAAGCCTCGTGGTCAGCTCCTACTCTTGCGTTGAAATCTCAGAGAAGATAAAGACCATCAGTGCTAGGGATCCTGGATATCGCTACATCCAGGGCCTGATAGAACCGATCTTTCTCCTCGGCAGTGGAGCAAAGGGTTGGGGCATATGTGCTAAGAATGTTGACTGGGCCAGATGTTGACTGGGCCAGATGTTAACAGCCGGAGGGTGAGTAGTCTCTCTGTGCCAGCTATAGGGGGCTCTGTGGAGCTGACAAATATGTTCCTCACTGCAAAGCCAACACCATGCTGCCTTTGTTGGTCCGGAGACTTCCCTTGCCAATAGAAGGTATAGTTAGCTTCTCTGATGGTACCGTTGTCAGCCAGTCGAGTCTCCTGTAGAGCGGCAATGTCGACGTTTAGACGTGAAAGTTCCCAGTCTTCCTTGCATCATTGATCTTCTGAAGGTCTGCAGTAAGTCCAGGACACATGGTCCTGACATTCCAGCTAGCAAAACAAAGTGCTGGAGGTTTCAGCTTGGAATGGCCTGGTGCGAGTGTTTTGTGGCCCACTTTTTGAGAGATGCCTCTCTGATCCCCACGCACCCAGTGGGGCAGGTAAGCCATGGCGGGACAGCACCTAACTGGCTGGGGGCTGCCCAGCTTGAGGTGGGCGGCAGCTGTCCAATGAAGCACAATGACCTCTCCCAACCATCGAGGGAGACCCCTTGCGCTTGTTTCCTTCGCCAATCAGACCAGCTTATAACTGGTATCTGCCCCTTCCCATGTTGAGTCAACATCATACAATGACACTGGAGTGTCCTCTCCAGTGAAACTACGAAGCCTGGGCAAGATGATATGGAGGACCAATTGTTGCCCATGCATCAGACCCCCCCTCTCTTCACAGTCAAAGGATCCAAGGGAAAGACAGAGTCAGTACTACTTGGCTTCAGCTGTGCCGCAGGAGTTGCCGGTGTTGACAATCAAGGTCAAACCGCCTTAGGGACTCCAGCTCCGGATTTTCTGTCAGGGTTTACTCCCTTAGCCTTTCCCATAAAAGGGTATGCCGCAAGGCCACGGAGGTTTGAAATCAGAGTTTCCTTCTCCTAGATGAGCTACCATCCAAGGATAATTAGCCCCAACTGCCCAAGAAAAAAAAAAGAAAAAAACGACTGGTTTTAAGGCGCCAGTGAACTGCCTTCGCCCCTTCTCCTGTCAGTAGAAACAGTTTCTCCGGGCTTAGTAACTAAGCCACACGGGAAGGCCAGAAGCTGGACTTGGTTGTCAGAGGCTATTTGAGACGCATGCCATATGGGAGCATTTTTGTAGGGAGTAGTAGTAGGAGTAAAAGGCTGGGCAGGCATTTGAGGACACCCCTCCATCAGTTTCCTTCTTATTTATTTTTTATAAATATCTTTGTTGTCAGTCTAATCTTAAATCAGTGTCAGTTACTCTTTTGGCATAGTATTCCACAAGGTTCGGTTCTTGGCCTCATTTTATTAACTCCTTATCATCTTATCCTTATCATTCTATTTCTGAATTAACAGTCCTACAAAGTTGTGTAGATCTATTAAATTCTTGTTAAATTCTTTCTCCAGTTAAATAAGAAAAAAGGTAACCAATTAACCTAACATGCATGTTTTTGGTCTGTGGGAGGAAACCAGAGTACCTGGAGTAAACCCACATGTGCACAGGGAGAATATGCAAACCTCACCCAAAAAGGTCCCAGGTTGGGAAGCGATCCTGCAACCTTCTTGCTGGGAGGCAACAGCTCCAACCACTGTGCTGCTGTACCACCCACTTGGAGAACAGTAGCTAAAAATTAAAAGTACCATATGAAGACAAAAACAGAGCACGTAGCCTAGGAAGATTTCAACGAATTTAGGAGATCTCAATGTATTTCTAAAGTGAATTTTATTTTAAATAAAGCTAAAGATTTTGAAAAGTATAAAAGATACAAAAACAAAAGTCATATCACACTATTCGCAGTCAAGCTGATTATATAAATGAATAAAATAGCGCAAAAGTATTCAGAAGCAGTTTGATAGCAAAAAATGTACAGAACAAACTAACAACAGCAAAACAATATTCACACATTTATTGGCTGACCTGTTAAACATGTGCTTCTCTGCAGGACTATTTCTTCCATCACCTAAGCATCCCTCTGTTTTCGCATTGCCCTTTTCCCCTCTCAGTTTTTCCCTCTACACTTCCTCTTTCTCAATAGGCCTCTCAGCTTCAGCCTCCCTGGTTTCACTGGCCTGGATGATTGCATCTTACCAGAAAGTTCTTCGGGACTCCCGTGATGATAAGCTGCCTATGTCCTACAAGGCCGTGATCGCCCAGATGCTGTGGCACTTCTTCACCATTGGGGCAAGAACCGTGGCTTTCGCCCTCTTCGCCTCTGTCTTCCAGCTCTATTTTGGCATATTCATCGTCAGCCACTGGTGCGCAATATGTGACCTCTTGTTATCAGCCTGTTTTTCTACTTTAATGGGTCTACAGTAAAAACTTTTTTTGCGATTACCTAGTTTCTGACAAATGGCATTTACTTTTAATAGTGTATTTTCTGTCTTATATCTCAACAGTTAAAATTATTCAAGCAGCCTTTATTTCATGACACTGTTTATCAGACTATGTCAATATACCCTTTAAATTAACTTATTTAAGCACATTAGTAAGAAGCAACATTTACATGTTATAAAACTTTGACCTTAACGTCTTGTAATAATTTCTAGGATTATGAAATTGCTCATGACAAAATCCATCCCACTGTAAAAGGAAAAAAAAAGTAATTATTTAAATTTGTATTGTTTGGCCCAGTGGTAAAGGGGTTCTTTTTTCGACCTTGCAGAGGGCCAAAGTGTCTTTCGGCTGTTCCCTCTTCAGGGGTCACCACAGCGAGTCATCATCCTCCATCTAACTCTGTCTTCTGTGTCCTCTGACCTCACTCCAACTACCTCTATGTCTTCTCTAACTACATCCATATAACTCCTCTTTGGCCTTCTTTGTCTTTTTCCTGGCAGCTGCATCTCTAACATCCTTCTACCAATATACCCACTGTCCCTCCTTTGCACATGTCCAAACCATCTCAGTCTGTCCTCTCTAACTCTTATCTTCCAGTTGTTCAACCTGTGCTGTACCTCTGATGCACACATGCCTAATCCTATACATCCTTGTCACTCCCAAGGAGAACCTCAACATTTTCAGCTCTGCCACTTCCAGTTCTGTCTCCTGTCTTTTTGTCAGTGCCACTGTCTCCAAACCATACAACATAGCTGCTCTCACCACTGTCTTGTAAACATTTCCTTTGACCTTTGTTGCCACCCTTTTGTCACAGATCATTCCGCCTGGATTCCCTTCTTTACCTCTTTACTATACGCCTGGATAGTCGACCCTAAGTACTTGAAGTCCTGCACCTTTGTGACCTCTGCTCCTTGTAGCCTCACTGTTCCACCTGCCTCCCTCTCATTCACACACATATACTCTGTCTTGGTACAGCTGATTCCTCAGCTCATTCCTCATCATTCAAGTGTATACCTCCAACTCTCCAAGTTCTCTTCCACCTGTTCCCTGTTCTCACGACAGATCACAATGTCATCTGCAAACATCATAGTCGACATGGATTCCTGCCTGACCTCATCTTGTCTGTCCATCACCAGAGCAAACAAGAAGGGGGTCAGAGCCGATCCTTGATGCTGTCCCACCTCCACATTGAAGCCATCTGTCACTCCTACAGCGCATCTCACCACTGTCCTGCTCATACGCGTAAATCCCAGGGGGGGTCAGGGGGGTCTGGACCCCCCAATCTTGGGGAAGTGTAGATCCCCCCCTTCCCTGTTGGCAAATCATTTAGTCCAATGTGTAGGAGGAGCAACAGCAGCGCCGGTAACGGACACAGGCTCTGGCTGAGCCGCTTGAGGTGGGAAGCAAACTGTGTGTCACTCACTGCTGCACAAAGTACTAACTTCCAGTAAGTAGCTACTTAAAAAATAGGTGTGAGACATTTTATTTGCTCCTACTTCTGAGTAGGATGAAACACATTAGCAAAGAGAATCAGACTCTAGTTTTTTCTTCTCATTACTTCAGTTAGGTCATGATGAACTAGCTATGAAGCTATTTTTTATTTACTTGGTGTAACGCGGCTCTCTTAATAGCTAATTTTGATTTACGTGGTGTAACACAGCAGTTTATCAGATTCCAGCATTTTAGTCGAAGCAAGCTGGCAAATATCTCAATCATATTTAGCTCCCTAAGAGTTTGAAACGTGGGGGGGGGCTGAGCGTTGGAAGTGCCTGACTCGCAAAGTGTATGTGAGCCGAAGGAGAGGAGAGACAGAGCAGAGTTGTCGTCTATCATACTGAGGATTGATTAGATTAAATTTTTTTTAATAAGAGTAATGAGTGACACTGTTGTACTGATTAATATTACTATTAAGACTACTAAATACATGCCATTTAAATCAATATTATTACTGATTATTCTGTACAGTATATGCATGCAAGCTTCCCTCTGTACATTTTGCATTCCATTTCGAGCCCCCCAAAATTGTTCATAAGAAGTTTTCTTGTGTATTGTCCCCCCCAATAATGAGAAGGGATTTACGCCCTTGGTCCTGCTATCCTCATACATGTCCTGTACCAGTCTAACATTCTTCTCTGCCACTCCAGATTTTCTCATACAACAACACAGGCCCCCCCTCAGCACCCTGTCATATACTTTTTCTATATCCACAAAGACACCATGAAATTCTTTCTGACCCTTTCTGTCCTTCTTCATCAGCATCCTCAAAGAAAATATGGCATTTGTTGTGCTCTTTCTTAGCATATATCCATAACAAGTCTAACCTGCTGCACGACATTTCCAGGCACATCCTTTATATCTTACTGGGCTGTAACTGCTGGCGACAAATTGGAAACAACATCTCTCCAAATGTCTTGAAATGTTTCCAAGGGTTCTTAGTTTCCTCGTGTGAGTCACATAGGTTTGCTGTCATGTTGCTGGAATTTTTAACCTGTTTGAAAAGTATGCATGACAAAGTCAAAGTCATTGTGGGTGTCTGGAAGCTGTCTTGATCTTGTCTCAATTTAGTTTCAGAAAATGTGGCAAATGTCATATGACTTTGAGACAGTTTGGGTAGTATACCATTGGGCTGTAACTGCTGGATACTAGTTAGCCACTCAAAAGTGCAAGAAAATACTCTAATGTTCAGTTGCAATTTCACTGAATTGTGATCAGCCAGCCTAAACAGCCATTTTGAGCTGCCATCTTTTAAAAATTACAGCCTTTTATTTTTGTGTCCATGTCTTGGAAAACTGTATTCTAGGCTGCACAATTTTTTTGTTGTCCACCTCCACCTACATTCTACCCCTGTAGCATCAGATGTTTTCTGTCATAAGGAAAAGCTCCTGCGCAAAACTAAATTCAAAACTCTTGATTGTGACACCTGCAACAACTCTGGACTACTTTGAGAGAATAATTGTCACAAAACTTTGCTCAAAATTCAAGCCCCTAGACTGCAAGCTTCTGCAACTTGCACAAGGAACCTGAGAAGCCCAGCAAACATTTTGAGACATTTTGAAAACTCCTTCACAAATTATTTTAACAAACTGGTTGACAACAGTCACAGCCCAGCAAAATACTGGCTTCTGGCAACTTATGAAACCAAACTGTGACTTATTGGAGAGTGAAAAAAAAGAGAGAAAAAAATTTGTGATCAAAAAAAAGACATAGTTGAGACACTTCATGACTAAATTTCAACAAAAAATTGCATGTCATTTGTAGAAATGTTGCACAAGTGTTGCAGTTTACTTATGTATGCAACCTACCGTAAGTACAAATTCAGTGTAAATTCAAGTGAAAATCTGCATATTTTCTTGCAATTTTGTGTCTCCAGCTAGTCACCAACTGTTGCAGTCCAGTGATATACAGGGTTTAAAAATTAAAGCCAGTATCTCACTGGGTTTTGTGACTAAGTTGGTGACTAGTTTGTGAACGTTGTTCACAAGGGAGTCTCAAAATGTCTCAAAACATTCACAGATGTATTCAATTTCTTATTGTTAGTTGTAGAGGCTCAGAGTCTCGTAAATTTTGAACATAGTTTTTAAAGAAAAACTGCATGACACATTTGCTCTCAAAGTAGTCAAAAGATCGTTTCATTTTAGTTTTCATAATTCAAGAGTGCTAGAGCCGTATTTTGATACCTGCACAGGAACTCGCCTAATGACAGAAAACATCCAAGGCAACAGCCACTAACGTTCAGGTCTAACAACATTGATGATACATGAATTTGTGAAATAATAAAATTTTGGGAGAAATGGCTCAGGTTTAGACCACTCCCAGATACACACTATGCCACAGTTTGAAAGCATCTCATACCAATGCTCTGATGTGTTAAATCTTCACACTAAATTCTAGTTCTGACTTTCTGCATCAACACACTGTTGCTGGACTAAATCTTAACTTCACTCTAATCCATTTACAGATGTAAACTTATTTAAACTTGGACCTTAACAATAATGCATCAAACACCAAACTTTTCCCCAACCTTCCTCAATCAGCTACCTTATAAGAAGCTCAACCAGTCTGTCATCTTTGCTCTGTCATCTCCAGACCAAGTCAGTCACCCCTCAAAGCCTTCAGCATCACCTACACAACACTTCTTCTCGACATAGCTGTTGTCCATCGCCATCCTCAGTCTTGCTTTTCTCCTCAGAAAAATCACAAAAGCCATTTTATTTCCCCTTCTCTGTGGCAGAACAAATCCAAACATGTTCAAATCAATCTCAGCAGCCCCCACTAATTCATCATCTCCTAGCACTTCAAGACAAAACTTGCTGCTTTCAACATCTCAACCTAACATCAAATTTTTCCATTCAGCAAACAACCAGATTCTTTTCAGACTTTTCCTCAAATCTTTATTCACAAACCCACACATCCCAGTTTTTGCCACCATTTCCTCTCTTCCTCATCCAACAACAGATTTTCCATAGTCATCTGTTCCATTCTTCAAAATTTATCTTCTCTTTTCTCATTTTTAGCTGCCCCTTTCCTTGGTCTTGTCCTACCATGCCTTTTTTGTCCCCAGTTCCCCTTACCTCCATTTTTTTGTATCCCACAACGTCCTTCTTTCCACCACTTTTTCAGCTCATTTTTCTTTTCCTCCATTTGTTTTCTGCCCAACATCTCCCTTCCCTCCACTTCTTGTTCACTCCAAGTCACCCCTCCCTCTAGCTATGCTTCATCTTACATTCCCCTTCCTCCCAATTCTTTTAGTCTTAAGCCACCTTCTCTTCCTTTCATCCCCTTTTATTTCATCTCATGTCAACCTTTCTTCTGCCTTATTTGTCTCAAATCTTTCTCCATCCACCTTTGGTTCATCAACCATCCCCCCTTCCCACCACTTCTTTTCTCTCTCACAGTTTCCTCTTTTTCATCTCATTTTCTTCCCTGTTGTCTTTTTTCATCTAACATCTCCCTACCCTCCACTTCTTTTTTGTCCAAGTTGCCCCTCCCTCTAGCTATACTTCATCCCACAATTCCCTGCTCCCCATTTCTTTTTGGTTGTAATCCATCTTCCTTTTTTTCTTTCTTTGTTTCATGTCCACCTTTTTTCTACCTTTTCTTTGTCACAAGCTGCTAATCTTTTTTACTTTTAGTTCATCAGCCTTCCCTTCCCTTCACTTTTTTCCATTCAACGACCCCCTCTTTTTCATCAAATTTTTCTTTCTCGTTGTCTCTTTTTGATTAAACGTCTCTTGTCCCTACACTTTGTTTTGTCCAAAGTGGCCCTGCCCTCTATCTACACTTTGTCCCAAATTTCATGCTCCCACTTCTTTTTCATCTTATACCACTTTAGTCCCTGCCCTCCACCTATTTTTTGTCCTAAGTCTTTATTACACAATCCTCTTTCTAATTCTACTTTCCAGCCTTTACCTTTTTTACTTTCATCATCAATCAGACAGCTCCTCTTTCAATCATCAATCCAGTCACCTTGACCCAATCCACCACTGCTTTTGACTGCGAAGAAAGCCTCATTTCTACAATCTTTCAAAATCTCTACAACTCTCATCCAACCATCTCTCCCTTGCTTCAGCCTCTACATCTCCTCCCCACAACCATCCCACTGCAAGATATGCATTCAGTTCTTTTCTGGCTTCTTCTTTGCTCTGCCACCAAATTTTCAAGGCACAGACTAACCTTGTTTCCCTCTTCGTCCATCTTTAGCTCTATCAATACAGCAGCAATACAGTTGGCAATGTATTACTTCATTCAATACCTCAGACATAGATCTCTTATGACTCCTCACCTCTGTAGTTTTTTAACTTCGCCATAGAGACATCAAACAGGCAGAGAGACAGAGTCGTACTGTTGAGTGTTGGGACATCAAATCAAAATTCTGTGGCATATATGGAGACACTTCCCACCCTGCCTCATCCTGTCCCATCATAGCAAAAAACCTCATTCTTCAGCTCCAGATCATTTTAACCTTACTAACTCACTTCCATTGCCCTCTCCTTTGCCAAACCTTCTAGTGCCCAAGACAATTAGCATTGTTCCCACTTTTTCCTTAGCTTTGAAATTGAATTGCTGCATATAGTTTATTACTGTTTCATTTCTTCCTGCAAGCTCTTCAGCACCTGCTCCTTCTGTCGTCTAGCACACATCTGCTTTTCCTGTCCCTTACATCCTAGCAAACCCCAACTATTTTACCACTTTTAACATCAACCTTCCTGGTCTTACCTATTCCATGCAATATCACTCAAGCTTGAATGTTTCTTTGTTATCTGCTGCAACTTCCTGGACTCGGTCAATTTTAACTTCTCTTCCAAAAGTCAAACTTGATTGAATATTTTTGTGATCTTTACTCAGTTGTTAAACAGAGGAGAAGGTCTCAGGTTTAAGCTTTTTAATGAAGTATAAAGCCTGATACTCACTCATTTTCCCTCTAATTCACATATTCATGCGTGGGATCAAAGCATATTTCTTGTGAGCCAGACAAACCCTAATGACTATGGTAGGAGGGGAGTGAAATTAATCTGCATGTGAATTTAGCTTGCATAAACAGAGCATGTCATTCATTTTCTATGTTCATTTCAAAAGAACACCCCAGTAAAATAAATCATAAATGTTAGATAGCCTGCTTTATACCCCCCTTGGCAGTCAAAGGCCTGTGGGCGGAGGTGAGCACCAAAATAATATGCACAGCCTAGAATACAGTTTTGCAAGTTGTGCACACATAAATAGGCCATGATTTTTAAATACTGGCCACACAAAATGCACAGCATGGCTTGCTGGTCACAAACACTCAGTGCAACGGAAAATCTACTTTTTTTGTCACAGTTCTATCTCCAACTAGTCTCTAAAAGTTGCACCCTAGTGAGATACTGGCCTGAAATATCTAATAGACCACACAGAATAAGTGCAAATGAGTGAATTTAAAACTATCTAAAGTGCTTTGCAGAATCTAGAAAGGTTAAAGAGGTGCTATATGTGTGGACCATTTACCATTTATTCTCAGAATCTTTAAATAAAGTCAAAAAGTAAAAAAGTGATTTTAAAATTTTCCTGTTTTTGTATAAAAATGCATTGCTTAAAATGCCATAATTTCTTGCTGCCAATTGAATAAAGTTGTATTATTTGTGTTTTCTAAGGTGTGTCATGACCTTCTGGATTATCCAGGGTGAGACTGACTTCTGCATGTCCAAATGGGAAGAGATCATCTACAACATGGTTGTGGGTATCATCTATATCTTTTGTTGGTTTAATGTCAAAGAAGGCCCCAGCCGCTTCCGTATGACACTTTATTACTCTGTGACACTGGCTGAAAATGTGGCATTGATCGCTGCCTGGTACACCTATCGTGGACCACAAACCACCGACTCCTCTGCTCTGGTGGTGGTGTGCCTTGTAGCCTGCAGCTTTGCCCTAGGAACTTTTTTTATGTTGGTGTACTACTGCTGGCTGCACCCAGATGGGCCTGTTCTAGGCTCCCAGTGGGGAGGATGTGTAGATGAGGGTGTGGTGAGTACAGCAGGGGTGGTTGGAGTGATTGACGCTTGTCTTACTCCATCTGAAGGGTCCCAAACAGATATGGTAATTACCAGTCCTCCGAGGACTCTACCTAGGACTAAAGACACCGGGGAGCCAGTTTCTGGGGAACGGGACAGGGAAAGGGACAGGGACAGCTGCCTGCCCGTCTTCCAAGTTCGCCCGTCCCCTTCATCCTCTCCTGCCCTCCTTCACAAGTCCTCCTCCTCATCTCGCGCACAGGAAGGTCCTGTAATTAGGATTGACCTTCCAAGGAAGCGATACCCAGCTTGGGATGCACACTTTATTGATCGGCGCCTTCGGAAGACCATCCTTCTCCTGGAAACCACATCAACCATCAGCCCCCGGATACAGTACAGGAGTAGCCTAATGGGCAGCAAAGAGGTTTTAGAATATGAGACGACTGTTTAAGTCAGTGGTTGCTCTTAAACTTCAAAATGCAGTCTGGGACCAAGGTTGAGCCCAGGATTAGTCCTCACCCAAGGAACTGATTCTCTGCCAGAAGTAACATGAAAAGGAAACAATGTTGGGCAACTCTGTTAGAGAAAAGAAGCTGTCAAATGTGATTGTAAAATGTGAAGGGCAATCTGGGACCAAAGTTGAGGAATACGTAGCAAGACTGAGCCAATGGGATCAAATAATGTCATAGTGAATCGGGTAATCTACATTTATTTTCTAAAAGTTTGGATGTGAGAAACTCAATCTTACATCTGGGACAAATAAGTGTTAGATTCTGTTTTATCTTGGATGGTCAGTACAACAAGTAAAAGGACTTGAGAAAAAAATTGTGTTTGAGGTCAATGAAAAACAGTTGGTGGCATGAACTTAATACTCATACACCAGAGACACAAGAGTGACTTTGAAAATGTTGAAGAAACTGGTTGCTAGAAGTTGTTTGGGACATGCAATCATTTTGGATTGGGCAAAATAAAACATGATCATATTTCATATGATATTAGCAAAGGGGCAAGGCATCAGTAGAACTCCTACTTTAAAATTAGATTTATCTAACAGTTATGCAAAATAGCTACAAAATCTTTTCTTCCAAATCACAATTTAAGTAACTTGGTTTTCTTTATATTTAGAGGAAAATGTGGACTTTGAAGATAATAGATTAGAAATTACTTTGTTTTGGTTGTAAACAAAAGGAGATAATGATTTTCCTTTTTTATTTGGTCAGGTTGCATTAAAAATGTTGCATGTCCCTAACAAAATGTTTTTGCTTTACATACTAGGTGAATGGTGTCCAAAGGGACGTGGAGTTCTGTATGCTCAGCTTTAATTTCTTCAAACAGTTAAAATCCATATGATAAACTTTCGCAACTTAGCATAGGTCCAAATGGTTTATGAATGTTGGGACCAGTTATCCATTCTTATGTGTCACAATAGCAGCCATATCACAAGTCTCAGTGTTTACGTCCCAGCTGCACACCAACCTGTGAAAGGACATGTTCAGAAAACTATGTTAGGACTTCAGGTAAGGATGTAAGAGACTTCTGTGATCACTACCACAATATGGCATGCTCTAACTCGCCACAAACAGGCCTGTGATGTACAGTTTAATAAGTTCAGATGTCAGATACTGTATAAGCTATTATAATAAGTTGTAGTTAGGTGATGAATGCTTGTTGAGAGACAAAGCTTCATTTACTCGTAAGAGTCTAAGTGTAATCCAAAGTTGTCTACATTTTTTAGAATTCATGAGATGTAGAATATGAGGGAAATCATGAGAAAATTGTACTATGAACACATTTTTCAGGGTTTGATTTTAAGGGGAGAAAGTAAAGCTGTGAATAAAAAAATAAAACATCTGTTCCAAGCAAACTGTTAAAGATGTAGAGTAAAGCAATGGTTTTGCTACCCAGCTAATTGCAATAGTTTGTCTTTTGTAACAAAATATTAGAAACAAGTCTTTGAAGTTTCTGAAAGGTATTTCCTCCATCTGGCAACCAGAATAATAATATAAAAGTCATTTTGGGACCATAGTTTGGAAATTTTAAATGGATGTAGCCACTGAATTGCCAACATTAAGGAAGTGCCTTTAAATGCAACAACACTAATGGCCAGTAGGAGCTGGTTTTAAATCAACAGACCCTTCTCACACTTCCATGTTTTTCTACGGCCTATGAAGGGTAATATAGACACCTTATCAATGGCGCAAGTACAGCTGCAGCACCCCCATTTTGTAATGAAGGGCTGCAAACTTGTGTTTTTGGTCCCACATTATTCTTTACTTAAAAACAACAATTCAGCTGGTAGCTTACACAGATAGCCCCTAGCTTTTTAATCGGACCAGACAGCATTTAGCTGTGGTGATGAAAGCTAAAAAGTTGTGGGGGGGGAGGGAAAGGGCGTATAATTAGTGGTGCAACTCTTTCTGACCATGAATCAAATAGAAAAGATTAAAAAATACTTTGTGCAATACGATGCTATTTAGGAGAGCATGATATGTATGAGTATATAAAAACTGTGATGTTAGTCCATTTTCTGCTTGGAGCACATGCAGGTGTGTGAAACCCTGTGTGATCATTTTTGGGTTGAAAAGAGTCTTAAAAACTGAAGTGAAAATTTTATAAATGTCTACATCTGGTTTAAGATCTGCATTTAGTCAAGGTTGATTTACAAAAAATCATGAACAATTAATGAACTGGTAATCATATTTGTATATATTTGTATTTGTATGTTTTACCGACAACAAAAATGAAAAGCACTGATGAAAGGGTAAAAAATCATCTTACAGTCCATTCATTGAATGAAAGTGAAGTCTCTGTTGTATTTCAAATGGATAATGACTACATAACAAACACACCTGCAGCTAAAATTACACTATAGGGAGATAAAAATATCACAATATATTTTGTCATTTCGCTATAAAATTAAGAAGTACATACATCAAGATCTATTGGATCAACTTCAGAGAAATAGTTTAATTCTAACTAGATTTACAAGATAACTACTAATACAAGGAGAGCAAGACTAAAGCGTATTGCTGCATGTAAGGTCAACTCTGATGCAAACTATTTTATAAATTCTTACATCACAGTCAGTTTTGCATAAGATAGTTAATTTAGCAAAAATATGAAATGTCTGCAAGAAATACCCCAGGCTGCAACTACAGTTAGCTACTGCTGCTACTTGTGTTTATAAATAGATTTTTTTTTTTTTACTAATATGAAACTGATGTGCATTTGCATAAACAGCTATGAAACCTTTGAGATTAGAGTTGTTATAAAAGTTGAAAACATTACACTCTCTGTTTTCACAGGCTGCTATAGCCAATATTTCACTGGACTGCAACTGTTGAAAGATAGTTGGTGACTCAAAACTGAGAATTTTGACAGAACATTGGCCAATTTTCCATTGCAGTCTCACTGAATTCTGAGTGTTTGCCACAAACAAGCCAAGTGGCCGCATTTTGTGCAGCCAGTTTTTGAAAGTCACAGCCTATTTTTGTATTCACAGCTTTACATTGGTAAGTTCTCAGTCATCCAGGTACGGATGGACAATATCATGATGACTAACTGGAGTCTAAACAGCTGCTGCCTTCAAATAATGTTTTTCCCAATGACCACATGGCAGAAGTCATTTTGAGGGGTTTAAAACAGTTTCTTGAAGTGTGAGGTTTAGATGAGTTGAAATGGCTGTCCTGATGGTGGACAGTGGAGCTAACACAGTCAAAGCAATTGCTTTGAACAAGTGAAGAATGCTGCTTGCTTCAGGTATTGCCTTTACGTTGCTATTGGTGAGCTTCATTTGGATTTTATGCATACCAATTGAACAGCTTCTTTATCATAATCTTTATTGGTGATGTTGCAGAACTTCAACTGTCTGTAAATTCATCTGTGGGCTCAACTCTGCCTGTTTGCTCCTGTGTGTAGCCTTGAGCATCCCAACTTTTTTTTTTCAGGTGACACTCTTATCTTTGCAACTTTAAATATCAAAAATAGCAATTTTTCTACTCACAATGACATTCATACAGGTCAGCATTAAAATGAATGATATTCACAACTGCATTATTGCTAGTAGAAGTTGAATTAATTTAAATTTAGATTTTGGAACTGGAAGCATAGCTATCTCATCTTTTAATTTTCCAAGTAATAATGTGATTATGGATATCATTAGGTTTTTTTCTGTCTAGTATGATTGATATTTTTACTGGGAGGAATGCCATTGATAAAATATCAATTAGTGATAGGAATATAATTTGAATATATATATTAAAATAGCTTACTCATACTACTTCACAGGCAGTGGTGCCTCCAGAATTTTTTTTTAATGGGGTGAATATTTTTGGAAATATTATATAATTTTATATTTGAGAAACTCCTGGGGTGGCAGCCAAAATCAAAAGTCATAAAAGAATTTCAGAAAGTCTGCTATGCTGTTGTTGTAAAATGGCAATTTGAATAAAAAAATAAATATTATGTAGACTGGTCCAGCCAGGGTGGGCAGCAAATTTCTAGGGTGTCCAGTGCCCCTCCTCCGATGGCACTATTGTTCACAGGCAGAGTTAAGGGAGCATGTGTGGAGATGAGTGCAGACAGGATGTGACATGTTTCAGGGTATTTCACTTATAATTCTCATACATTGCTATGTTGTTGGTTTAAAGAGAATCGTGACAGATAACAGGAGGACAAAGCTTTGGGAGGTTGTAAGAAAATCATTCTATTTTGAATTGTTTATACAGGGTTTTTTTTACATTTGTAAACAAGAGTTTATATGTGGAACCTTTAACATTTACCATTTGAGACATGTTCTCCAGCCAACATGATTATTTTATTTATATTGTAAAAGTGCACTCCTGACATTTTTAGTTGACTTGTTTTTAATTCCATTGTTTCTTACAATATCAAATTGCGTCTGAACTTTATTTTCAAGTCTAAAAACAGATAGTTAAGATTTTTATTCCCACAGGGCACTGCACACCAACAGGATCCAGCAAGCAACAGCTCACTTAAAATTGCAAGCAACATGTGACAGCCAATAGTTGGAATCTACACTGAACTGGAAAAACCTATTTATCATGTATTATATAGACCCTAACACTATCATATAAATATGATTATTGTATACCTGGCAGCACTGCTTTTGCCAAGCTCTGCTCCCCAGACATAGCCATGTGCTTTTATTACAGCTCTTTTTCAAACATTTGGACACATAGGTGCAATCACTGCCCTTCTCTATCCCAGTTTTACTCCTACTATCATACACTACAGTATTTATGATAATTAGTGTGTTGTGGTGCACTTCTGGAAATCTAAAAGGATCACAGATCTGTTATTGCTCAGTTGGTTGTGGTAAAATGCCACAACACTTGTTTTTTTTACTTATCTGGTGAAACAGGGAGGCAAGCCCAGGGTAGTGTTCAGTGTTTATTCTGTGCCGGTGTGACTTGCTTTGGAGCCAGTGGCAAGCGTGGAGTTTGACTTGAGCAACACACCTGTCAAACCTTAACACAGGTTGTCGTGGTGGCTGTAAACAAGATAAGGAGATGGCAGTTAAACTCACAAAACTTATTAGAAACTTGCTGTCACTCCAGGCGCCATCACAGAACTGCGTTCAGTCTCATTCTTCCTCTGCAGTCCTAACACATTTCTGTGCCATGGCATCCAGTGACAAGAAACAGCAGGACATACACAAGTGCTTTAGTATGTAGACCTCAGAACACAACACAGGTGTCATAACAAACAAAATGACAGCTTCATCTCCTGTGAAGCTGAAGCTTTTACAATGCATACATGTTTTTAAGCAGCAAAAAAATAATAAGTAGCAATTCACAAAAGATACAGCTTTAGTGGTCTAGAATTTTAGAAACTATAATGAGAAGGGTTCTAGGCATCTGCAACAACTTTATGACTATTTTGAGAAAATTTGTTTTGCTATTTTTTTGAACATGCTCAGAATTTATATGACATGGATGAGAGGACCCCAACGAATGTTTCCAGACATTTGGAAACGTCTTTGTAAAGATTGTTCACAGTTTGCTAAAGCATAGTAAGATACTGGCATATGCTACAACAGAAATGAGTAAACCTGTCATCTACAAGTTTATAGTTTCTGTGAAAAAGATCCTTTTTGACTTTAATCTAAAAAACATTAAATATGCTACAAATCAATCTAGTCATCTTAGAGTCTGAGTCAGTCCTGTCAGTTTGCTGATAGTTCTAAAAAATAATTTAAATAGTTATCAGACCTCAAATATTTTTTCTGTTTTCAGTTTGACTTTCTAGCGCTATTGTCTTGATTAGATATGCCCTTTTAGGCTCCAAAAATGTAAATGTGTAGAAGATCTTTTATCAAATTCAAGAGTTTAAACATCAAATCACCATCTAATTAGTGATGCCACAATGGCTACATCCATTTCATAAAACAGCCTATGGATAGTGAAATTTTAGATTGTGGTTTTAATTTGGGATGTGTAGTTCAATTTTTATTTTGAGTAGCAGAAATTTTCTCAAAAAGCTTTTGGTTTTTCTCTTATAAAATATTTAAGTTATGAAGTTTGGTGAGTCATTGTTCGTATGGCTGCTACTCTTTGTGGGCTCCTAAACACCAAATTGTCAAACAGCTGTCCAGAGCTTTGTTAAACATCTGTCATCTTTGTAAAACACTGTCTGCACTGTTGGATGACTCTTGGGTATTTTTAACATTAGGTTCTGTCAGTGAACAACTGATCCTTGTAGTAAACGGGTGTACGAGGAGGGAGTTGATGGCAGAGAGGACAGGAAAGCAAGATTTCACTTGTTGGGCATTTTCATTCAGACCAGCAGGGGGCCTTTAGTTGCTGCTGGTTCTTGTCTGTTTTGTATACTGCATCAGAATCCTTTAGCTCTGAAAACTGAACATACAGAAAAGGTGAAAGAACAATTTAATAAGAGTTAAAAATGTATACATAAAAAACTTGCATCAACTTTCCTGTTTAATCTTACAGATTGTGCAACAGCCTCTGTTTTGAGTTAAAAGATATTTCTTTCCTTTCAGGCCTTTAGGGTTACTCTTTGTATTTAAGGTGGTCTGACCTATTTAAATGTGAGGGTTCTTGTATCTGTCCTACAATTCTTAAAGTAATGAAGTGATTGTGATTGCAACTGGGCTTCTCTTCTTGTTTGGCCTCTCATCCAACCTTTAGGTTTCATCTACAGAGTGCAGCAACACGTCCGGGTACTTAGGGTTCACGCCTCTTCCTGTGGGAAAACAATGGTTCAGATGATGGTAAAAACACATTTTGCTGTCTTCAGTAAAACAAAAGCATAAAACAAACAAACAGATTTATTTTGTAGCTTTTAGGTGGGTTTTTGGTGCTGCATCACCAAATGTTTTAGTTAAAAGTCTGTTTTATTCAAATCAAGCATTAAGCCCCTAAAATAATGACAGCCATGTTTATCTGAAAACTCAGACATTCTGGGTTTTGCTCCTTTTATATTTTGTACAATCTGCATATGCTTCAGAACACCTGCACTGTAGATAGTTTGTACTTGCCATGTTCACATTTCCCGCACCCTGATTGAGTGATTACAGGAGGAGGAGGGATATTTATTTAGCAATCAGCTAGTATAAAAAATGTCTTAATGCTAACTAATACACATCATCATAGCACTAGTCATCTAGCCACTGCCAGCAATGCATTTTATGCACTGAACCTTAGTCATTAAGTGCACCTGGGGTAGGTAATTGTTATCACAGCGTGTAAGCACTTCTTGTTTTTATCAAGTGTTTATTTATCATAAATATTTGTTACAAGGATAAGCACGGTATGTTTATATTATAATTATGAAATAAACTACATTTTGATCCTGTGCAGGGTCACATGGAGCTGGTGGTTGTGCATGCAAGGTGATATGCATGTGGAGATAAGTGCACATAGTAAGTGCATGGGTGCAAAATCGTAATCATTGCACAGGTTGGGCATGGTAATCACTTTGGACCCAAATCGTATGAATCGTCAACCACTGGATACAAAGTAGGGGTATAATTTGACAGAAGGATGAATTAACCAGCACCCGTCTAGATCCCAAAGTTTACCATGGTCCTTCTTTCTGAAGATGACCTAAAGTCCAAATTTTTCCTTTAATCACTCTGCTTTCTTTGAGAAAGTGAACAAAGACAAATCTGATTTCTTTTAAACATTTGCCATGCAAAACAAGGTACAGCAACTTTTAGGCAAGATTAAATTACTTTTTTTAATTGGCTGCAAAAACTTTCTTAGTGTTTATTTTTCCCATAAAGGGGCAAGGCTGTTTAAGAAAAAAAGAAGTGATGTTACGTTGCTTCACTCTACACCAAAGACTGTTTATCAAGGTACCTTAGACTGGAACCCAGAAGTTGAAGCCAGAACAGGACCAGACTCCCTGTTGGTTGGTTCCAGTACAAGTTTTAAGTCCTGCCCCCTCCATGTAAATGAACAAGACAATGTCCTTATTAAAAAATGAAAAACGTACCTCTGATTTCCTTTTTTTTAGGTGTTGACTCTTGTTGATTCACGTAGCAGAACTTAAAGCCCCACACTGCTGGCTCAGACTCCAAATCCAAAATGCAACATGGCAGCTTCCATTAAACAGTTCCTGCTGGCTTCAATTCCCAGCAACAAGAGATGGTGCATACAGCTAATTTATCAGTATATTAAGTCTATGCTCTACATTTACAATACAGTCTTGGCTTTTCTTCCCAGGCATTTTCACAACTATTCAAACTTTAAGCAATACAACACATCATATAAATAACTCACAAAAGGCAACAAGCCAAATGAATCAGGAGGGCTTGCTGGATCAGGGATCCTTGTGACTTAAGTGACTTTAATATTGTAAATATTCAAACCAAAATAATTCTGGAACTCCCAACCTAACAAAAGAAAATTAGACCAGTCGCTTTTCAAAAAATTTAGGATGACCATGTCCTGGATGACTGAGAATCCACACCAACAGTATCTAACATGCAAAGGTGTCTGAAATGAGATGAATATTCCCAGTTTAAGACCCTGCCCACCCTATTCTGGATATATTTTAAGAATGAGTGTTTTCTACTGCATCTCCCACATAAATTGAGTTTTTAGTGGAAAAAAGACCTTTTCCAAAGTAAAAAGGTCTGTGTGAACAGGAGATATGGAGGTTTTTGGAAACAATGACGTAGCAGATTATATCCCCACATGCCCATGATCACTTGGTGCTCTAGAAACCAAATCAAGTATATAGGTTATAGAGTTATTTCAATTGTTTTTTCTACATCTGATTGTGTGATGAGGAATATGAAACCAATGTAAAAAAGAATCCGATGTGGGGAGAAATTTTAGCCAAGCTAAGAATGTTCTTTTCCCTGTATTTTGATTTGTTCATGATGTGGGTGTTGTCTACACCTAGTGGGACAGCATGGGTATTTTATCCTTTTTGTTCAAATCTGTCAGTGGAGGAAAAAAAACTATGTTTAAAAAATGATCCAGAGTAGTGGAGATAGGGCCAGTTAAACACCAGTTTAACTGGTGTTTCTTTTACACAGCAAGCACAAACATGAAGTCCCCAGTTTGCTTGTGTTTGACACTAAGTTACTTCTTTATGAATATGTGGTAAAACATGCTGATTCTTTTGGCTCATGTACCAAACCTGAAAGACAGTAAAAAGAAAACTTTAAAAATAAATGTTAAGATTGACCTTAGGAGCAGTTTTGTTTTTTGTTTTTAAACATGCCATCTGGTGCCATCTAAAATGTGATGCTATCACTTCTATGCCACTGATGAAACCATAACTAGCTTGAGTCTTGTGTCATTCAGAACAGCTTTTGGTTTTACTTTTTAACAACATAATTACACATTCAATGGCCACTTGATTAGGTACACCTCTTTAGTTGCTTGTTAACACAAATAGTTAATCAACCAAACACTTGGCAGCATGTCGAGCTCGAGACATGGTCAAGATT
The DNA here is from genome assembly GCF_001649575.2 of Kryptolebias marmoratus. Taxonomy (NCBI): domain Eukaryota; kingdom Metazoa; phylum Chordata; class Actinopteri; order Cyprinodontiformes; family Rivulidae; genus Kryptolebias; species Kryptolebias marmoratus. Next base: position 1,809,717 of record NC_051437.1, on the reverse strand, counting down.
TCTTGCTGAAGTTCAAACCGAGCATTACAACATGGAAGAAAATGGATTTAAGTGACTTTGAATGTTTCGTGGTTTTGGTGTCAAATAGGCCGGTCTGAGCATTTCAGAAACTGCTGATCTACTGGGATTTTTACGCAGCCATATAGGGTTTACCTGTGTGAACTGTAGCCTGTAGGAGTTTCCTGTTCTTAGCTGACAAGAGTGACACCTGGTGTGGTCTTCTGCTGCTGTAGTTCATCTGCTTGAAGGTTGTGTGTTCAGAGATGGTATTCTCCATATCTCGGTTGTAACAAATGGTTATTTGAGCTACTGTTGCTTTTTTATCATCAAACCAATCTGCCCATTGTCCTCTGACCTCTGACATCAACAACGTAGCCACACAACTGCCATTTACTGGACATTGTTTCTTTTTCAGACAATTTTCTGTAAACCCTAGAGATGGTTGTGTGGGAAAATCCCAGTAGATCAGCAATTTCTGAAGTATTTAGACCAGCCCATCTGACTCAACAATTATACCAAGTTCAAAGTCACTGAAATCTCCTTTCTTCCACATTCTGTTGCACAGTTTGAACTTCAGCAAATTGTCTTCACCACTTCTAGACCCCTAAATGCATTGAGTTGCTGCCATATGAATGGCTGATTAGGCAGTTGTGTTAACAAGCAATTGAATTTAGGAATGCAACCAAAAGATGGCTGGTAATCAAACAACTTTAGAAAGCAGACAGTATTGCGTCCTTTCTGAATTTGTGGATGTTGGTCTAATGGTGTCATTCAGAGATGAAAATGGTGCTGAAAACAAATGTTCTATGTACACGTTCAAAGTTGTAGGCTAATGCACAGCTGATGCATACTCAAACCACCCAGTCATGGGCCAAGGGACATTTTTCTTTCTCCTATTGGAACAAATCAGTTCTTTGTTGTAAACTAAAATGACAGTTGATAGTGGAGTGCAGATTATATATTAACTTGAACAAAAACATGAGTGTAAAAACTCAAATCATCTTTTACTGAATAATGCAAGTATTTATGTTTATTTTTGTATTTGTTTTATATCTGTTTATCTATTGTTTACTCACTTGGTGGCCATGTCTTCGGTATGACTCTTATATTAAGATGTAAAAACAGAAAACAAATCTTTTTTACTCATTCTATATTTCTGTATATATCAGAGTGCTATTCTAGGATGTATGTATGTGCGCTTTGGTTTGTAAGTGTGTAGTGTATGTAACGTATGTATGTACTGTAAGGATGTACTTTAAGTTTTGTTTTTTTTAATGCTGCTTAAAGATCCTCTGAGTGAACAAGCAGAAAAATAAACCAGTGGTGAAAATATCTATGGTGATGTTAAAAAAAAGAAGTTGTACTGATTTCTGTAGGGGAAAAAATACTGTAGTAAACATGGTTGAACAGCCATCAGAATAAACTCCATAAACTTGTTTGTGTCTTCTTTCATGCATAACAAATAATCCATTCACCAGAACGACTTCTCTGCAGATCTTCTGATCTCACTCGTTTCCACTCAACGAGAGAAATAAACTACTTACCTTTATTCTGTCTGTGTTCTCATATGTCCTGGATAACTCAACTCTGGTAGAAATATTCATAACCAAAATGACATATACACAACATAAACATGTTCGTACAGTATATACACATAGGGACATCACAACATGCAGACACATACATATACATTGTCATGGTCTGAGGTGAAGGCGAACCCAGATTACAGACTCATTTTAACAAAAAGAAACTAAGTTATTAAACTAAGGAATATCCAAAACAAAGAGCTGACGAGGCAGCAAAAACTAGACAAAACACGGAGGAGCAGACAGGAGGTGACAAGGAAGTGACACGTGACAACGAACAGGCAGAGAGGTGGAGAATGTGACCGGGTTTTAAACACAGAGGGTAGCGAGGTAAGTGGGCGCAGGTGAGTGATGATGACTGCAGGCAGGTGGAGATGGGCGTGGCAGGAGAACGAGAGACTGACTGAGGAGGAGGGAATGTGACACAGACACGAGGAACAAAGACCAGGATAAACAAAGATGACTGACAGAACAAGAACAAACTCGAAATGAAACAAAAACACAAGGAAAACCCAAATCCTGACATACATACACATATTGTGTGTAAACAGAGTAAAAAAACACTATAAGGGCTATTTATCCTCCATGCACCTTGTAGAGACCATAAGTTTGCACCGCTTTTTTAAATGGCTTATGTTTGGACATTGCCTCAGTTCATCAGTCAGTCTGTTCCGCAGCTTTGTGCCACTTATGCAAAAAGTTTTAAATGTTGTGCAGACACCAGGATGTTTAAACTTTAACTGCCCCTGAAATTATTTACGGATTGATGGAAAATCTGTGTATCATTCATTCTTTCTATTTTCAATAGGCAATCAAAAATTAAATAGTGAAAAACTGACTAGTTATTTTGTTTTTTATTATAACACCAAAAACAAAAATGTGCCTGGTTTTTCATATTTCACTTTTGGGCTAAGATTGAAAAATATCGAAAATGGAAAAATGGGCAGCAAGACAGAATTTGATTTTCTTATTTAATCAGTCGAGTTTAGGTGACCTGGAAGTGGCTCTGTGCAGCAGTTCAGGTAATATAGTGGTTACTATGGCAACGCTAGAACCACTGATCGACGAAATGTTTAACAGCAGTTTGATCCTCAAAACAATACGTAAGTCTCCATGGCTGATAAGTCTGACTGGATTATCTGGTCCTGATCAATAAATATTGCACAGACATAAATACTTAGACGCCTCATTACGTCCCGGAGCGCATCCGCCATCGCCACCATGTTGAGCGGATCTCTCCTCTCTCTAAGAGACAATAGGAGTAACCACAAAGCGAGCAGCTATGACCGGATTTTATATCACATGGGATTAACTTCCACAAGTAACATTGAACAATAATTTTGGTTATTTGATCATTTATTATAATATGTTATCATAGCTAACATTATTTGGTAAACAACAAAATGCTAACAGGAGGAACTGGTCCTCCTCTCTCATTAGCTCTTTCTGGGGGTTTTTTCATCACAGTTTGAAGGTTTCCCAGTAACACAGATTTAAGGAGGCAATGAGAAGCTGCAGTAAGAAGGGAGGGTTTTCCTAATGACAGGAAAAATCCCACATAGGTGAGGGCTGGAAGGCTATAAGTGTTTGTAATGGGAAAAATACTGTTTCAGTGGTTCTTGCTGCATGTGACCACCATGTTTTAGTTTAGTTAGGAATGCTTTTATTCTTATCCCTATAGGGTGCCAGGATGTATGTGTTATCTGGTCCTTTTGTTCCCCCCTGACCCCTCCTGACTGTATGGAAATTTACCAGTATGTGCCTACAAGCCTATAAAGGATGTGTTCTTTATTTACCTTCCCTTGTGATCAGCTATCTGACCCTTCTGTGCCCCAGACCCCTCCTCATCCTACAATGGTATAAGAAGGGGGAGCTATCTGTAATGCTTCAGTCTCACTCTGTTGACTCACCTCAGCTCAGTGATTCTCAGCTTTATAGCTTAAATAAATTATCCTAAGACAAAACTCTTCGTTGTCCTCTTTGTTAAAGAAAATTCCACAACACGTGAAAACCATGACTCGCTAGACAAGACAATGAGAAGTCTTGTGTAAAGCCTTCATGAAAAGATATAAAATGGAATATATTTGGCTCTTTCTTCAGACAACTCTGTGCTGTTGGACTGACTTATTTCCTTGCTGCAAGTAAATGAATATAACCAAATCCGTTGACTCTATCTTTATGTACTGTATGTCAATGTATGTCTTTATTCTTATTTTTAGATTTCTTGAATAGTGTATTTCTGAGTGACCATGCAAGAAGGAGAATAGTGAGAGTGGCCACAAAGACACCTGAGGAGTTACAAGTTTCAGCAGGTGAGATGGGAGAGGTTCTGGAGACAACAACTGTTTCCTGGGTTCTTCACCAGTCTGAGCTTTATGGTAGAGGCAAAGAGAAAGCCACCGTTGAAGAAAACTTGTTTAAATCTTGACTAGAGCTTCTAAACAAACTAGAAAAACTCTCATTTAATTAGTTTTTTTCAGCAGTCGTCTGAACAGTCTCCACCATCTAACCTGCTGAAGCTTTTAACTCCTTTAGAGAGCTCACAGATGTCTTGGTGGCCTCTATCACTGTTCTCCTTCTTGCAGTCACTCAGTTTTTGAAGGTAGCCTCTTCTTGGTAGATTTACACAAGTCCCATATTCCTTTCTATTTTGTAAAGAAGGCCAATTTATATTGACCGTGATTGACTTTTGACAGCAATAAAAGCATAAAACATCCAACAAAGTGAATACTTTTCATAGGCACTCTATACTGCTCTGAACAATCATAGCATTTTTTTTTCCAGAAATCTCAATACATGCAGAGTATAAATGACTGAAATCTTTGTTGTCTCAATTTTCACTGAAAAGATTAGTAGTTCCCAGTCACAGCAATCTAAGCACATTGGGGCATGTGAAGAGTTTGGTGTCTGACCTAAAATCCATATAAACATATATAATCCACTGAACTGTCAAAACCCCGAACAATGGAGGTGGGAGATTCAACTATCATATTTGATCAAATGTTGTCAACCTTTAATTAATGCAAGAATGAATCAGCTTCTAATAAGAAAAAACCCTGCTTTTATTAAAACCAACAAAAAACAGCCTTACTTATGTATTTAATTATAGGTCTACATTAACAAACATGCAGAAAAAAGTACTATATTGTTGCACTCATAAAACATAAAATTCTAATTTAACAATCTAATTTTACATTAAGAGCCCTGAAGTGCTGTTACACGTGAATTATTAAAGATCTGATCCCAAGTGGTGTCTGATCTGTTAAAAACTGTCTGTGGCACTTTTAAAGAATAAGTGGTCAAAGTGCTCCAGAGAAAACTAAAAGTGAATAAAAAGAAAAAAATCACAAAGATTGGAATGAAAGGGACAGGAATAGACGCATATATATATATATATATATATATATATATATATA
>NC_051437.1:1798915-1801222 GCF_001649575.2 Kryptolebias marmoratus | reverse complement strand
GATGGATGGATGGATGGATGGATGGATGGATGGATGGATGGATGGATGGATATCTTTTTACCCAGTGTGGTATCTATGCTCATTTTGAGCTGCTGACAGATGTCAAAGTACTGCAAATTTTGGAGCTTTCTCTTGAGGAGTGTGGACGACGATCAGTTGTGGAGTACTTCAGAAACCAGTCCAGCCACTATGAATTCCAGGCTATTGTTTCCTAGGATCTGGATGAGGATTTCACTTTCCATGTAGTCCAGCTTCTTTTGGCCCAGTTTGGTGAGAGCACAGATGGACTGATGATCTTTGCTGATGTGAGTATTCATCAGTGATTGTTGAATGATTCTTCTGATTGTACTTTACAGTATGTGTACTATAAGATTTTTTGTTCTATTTTTTTCTCAACTTTGCAGGCATTTGCTACACCGGCTGATGTTGAAAGTAACAGCCAGTCTTCAACTCATTTTGCTTGGTATATATTTTGGTGTACATTACAAAAACATTTATATAATAATGAGAGTGAGGTAACTACAGAAACTGCCTTTTGCAGGTTTCATGACCATCTCTGTACTGGCATGTCATGATAATCAATCAATCAATCAAATTTTATTTGTATAGCACATTTCAGCAGCAAGGCATTTCAAGGTGCTTTACATAATTAAAAAAACAAAATAAAAACAGCATGTGACATTGAATAAACAGTAAGAAAGAGACAAACATCAAAAACCCGCACTCTNAACACAACAACCTTTATTGTTTTTCTTACATAGAAATGCATTCTGCTTAACTAAAACTAAAATTACCACAATAGGAGTTGAAATGTGAGGGTGTGGAGATAATTTCCATCGTTGCAAACATTCATGATCTGACAATCAAGGCAACTTCACTTAATTTGATTTCCTGGGAAAAATCTTGCCATCCTCACGTGCCATCATGGTGTCAGATGGCACTAAACAAAGCAGAAAATATTTCTCAAACTTTAGATTCATCCTAATTTCAAAATTTCTTTCACAGGCAATCAGATCCATACACTCAGCAAGTGGATGATCAGCATCGAGAGACGTGATCTATCAGAGCATTCAGCCAACATTTCAGTCAGGACTTGAGGCTGTCTTTCCGGTGTTCTATGTCTTCAACCTCCAGTATCAGGACGAAGCCTGAGATTTGATTGAGGTAGGGTATACAAACAGTTCGGAATGCAAACAGTCGTCACTACTGTATGTTACTGGTAACATTAATTTGTTTTGAGTTGTATTGTTTCCCCAAATGTAAAAAAGTCACAGATCTCACAATCCTGCCACTGACTATTGTCATTTTCATTTTGTTCATATTATTAATATGTGCTTGTTTCAACTCCAGTAAAACTCACTCAGACAGCTTTATAACATTTATATTGGTGTGCTTGTCACAGCAGTGTCATATAACACTGTAGGGACACTTTGCAACTACTTTGATAGTAGTTTTTGTTCAAATACTTGAGGGCACTTGAGTAATTCTTAAATTGTTTACAGTAATAGCAATATTAGCAGTTGAAGTGTGTGAAATAGTTAAAATACTGTTGCTTCTATGAGGAAAATGATAGAGAGAGGAGAACAGATACAGATCCTAGATCAGGAAGTGTAGAGAATTAGTAAGGAGAAAGTGAGGTTTATTTTAGAGAGGAGAAAAAGAGTAAGAAAATGCAATAAAAAGACTAGACCCTTGGACCTTAACTGAAAACATGCTGAATATTCTGACTTGGTTAGGGCAGAGTTACAATGTTAAAATCCTGTTTGCTTACTACATGTGTACAGACTTGGTCAGACATTTTGAAAAATGACAAAAATATTTTCTCAAAGTCTGCTGTCTCAGTTTTTTAATATGGCAGTTTGCATATACTCCAGATTGTTCTAAAAAGAGATCAGATAGAAACATTTAACAAAAAGATCCAAATGTACTGAAGCAGCAAACTTTTTGAAAACCAATAGCCATTCTCAAAAATTTTAGCCGTGGCTATATATAAATTATTAAAAATAATGTTTTTTTTCTGTAGTTATTGACTATACCTTACTAGACCACAGAGATGACGCACTGATGTAGTGAAGGTGTCAGGATCTGAACAGTACCCAGGTGAGCAGTTCGGCAACAGACAGACGCAGAAACCAGCAGGTATCGATAAGTGGATTTATTTACAGTGTAGTGAATATTTACAGGAGGGAACCGGAACCAGGACCTGAGGAGCAGAAAATGAGGTGAGTCTGGGATCGGTGAGGAGAGGAACAGCAGGTATGGCACAGATATATTCCTGGGGATAGTTCTTACTGAACAGGTCGGAGT
>NC_051437.1:1777979-1785963 GCF_001649575.2 Kryptolebias marmoratus | reverse complement strand
TTCTCGACCTGCGCGGAGCGCGAGGAGACATATCCACTTTGTTTACTGCCACTGGCAGTCAGGAAGGAATGAAACAGAACCACCAATCACCACAGAAGGAGGACATGGCGTTTGTTGGGGATGGATGGGATCGGATGAGATAGACGCAGATGTTCCGCTGTGGTGATCCTTGAAGGGAACAGCCGCAAAATGAAAGAGAAGACTGCTGTTTTTGTATTTACATCACTACTATTATGGTACTACAGTCTTAATTTTTTCAGTTAATTGGTTTAGTTGAAAAGTAGACTGTACTATTGGTGTAGTGATCTAAGAGAGTGAGTGGGTTACAGTACTGAAAGTATTAATTTAAGTACTTTACCTACAGATTCAACTAACTAAATTGTTGATTCAGCTACTTTATATTTTTATACTTTGCCAGTGACATTGTGCTGCCCTTTTGTTGTTTGTTTTACAGGCACAAACCATTCATGTGGAGGATGCCAATCAAATACTACAGTCTAGCCAATTTTTGTGTGTTAACTCTCTCTTTCTGCATTTTACTTTCCCTGTCATTAACATTTGCATTTGCAAAAGACTTTTGTCAAAGCTAGACTGTGATGCATTCTCCTAAACTGTTGTTGAACCTTATCGCAGATGTTTTTTTCTGCATTACACTGCTGCCATGCGAGTGTTTCACTGTTGTTGCTGCTATTTTGCCTCAACTTTATACTATTGATGACCAGTCTTATTCAGCAATTGAGGTTATGGTCATAATTTCATGAAAACTTGGCATTAAGAAATCTGTCCTTGTGTTCTGTAAAAACATTTTATTGAATCTGTATTCTCTCTTTTGTAAATTTTAAAGTATTTGTGGGAATTTGCAGATTTCATTATCTTTCGTAAACTGATATGCACTTTTTAAAAAATTACAACAAAACCAGCAGCTTAATTTTATCCAATATACAGTACTATACTGTTCAAATTATTAAACAGTACATGAACAGTAAAATAGCAGTCAAATGCTGTTGTCTCGCCCAACAGTAATTTACTGTCATTTTACTGTTAATTTACTGTAATTCAATTTACAGTAATATACTGTTAAAATAAATTACAGTAAATAAACTGTAAAAACAGTAAATTACTGGTGTCCCTGCTGCCAATAATTTACTGTTTTTTTACAGTGAAATCCCTTACAGTGTGCCCTCCCAACACCACCTAACATGCTACATTAAAAAACATAAAAACTCACTGAAGAATTAAACGCTGCGGATCTGACGCACATTTATATCAATATTTATTCAAACTCTGAGGATTCTGACTGAGACAGGGACACTTAGCAGTTCCGAGCCGACATTTGTCGAGTCGGACACCAGCAATTAGCAGTCTGAAATCCAACTGGCGGATCGGGACAGCAGCAATCAGTGGGTCCGAACCCTGACTGGTAGCGGGTCGGGACACCGGTGTTATGTCCGAAAAGTGTCCAGACGACTGTCTGGTAAAGATCACTTTTATTTTTTTCCAACTTTCCTTCTCTTTTATCAACATACATTCACCGGCCACTTTACACCTGTCCAACTGCTCATTAACGCAAATGCCTTGTTGATGCCAGAGGTCCAAGAAGAATGGCTAATAGAACAGCAACAGTAACTCAAATAACCACTTGTTACAACTGAGGTATGCAGTACAGCATCTCTGACTGCACAACACATCAAACCTTGAGGTGGATGGGCTACAGCAGCAGAAGACCACACCGGGTGCCACTCCTGTCAGCTAAGAACAGGAAACTGAGGCTACAATTTGCACAGACTCAACAAAATTGGACAATAGAAGATTGGAAAAATGTTGCCTGGTCTGATGAGTCTCGATTTCTGCTGCGACATTCAGATGGTAGGGTCAGAATTTGGCATCCACAACATGAAAGCATGGATCCATCCTGCCTTGTATAAACGGTATAGACTGGTGGTGGTGGTGCAGTGGTGTGGGGGATATTTTCCTGGCACACTTTGGGCCCATTAGTACCAAATGAGCATTGTGTCAACACCACAGCCTACCTGAGTATTGTTGCTGACCATGTCCATCCCTTTATGACCACAGTGTACCCATCTTCTGATGGCTAATTCCAGCAGGATAACCATGTCATAAAGCGTGAATCATCTCAGACTGGTTTCTTGAAGACAACAATGAGTTCACTGTACTCGAATGGCCTCCACAGTCACCAGATCTCAATCCAATAGAGCACCTTTGGGATGTGGTGGAACGGGAGATTCGCATCATGGATGTACAGCCAACAAATCTGCAGCAATTGTGTGATGCTGTCATGTCAATATGGACCAGACTCTCTGAGGAATGTTTCCAGTACCTTGTTGAATCAATGCCACGAAAGATTAAGGCCGTTCTGAAGGCAAAAGATAAACATTTTGTAAGTCTTTATTGTAGCTTTTTTTGTACGGAAAATTAACCAAACCGAGCCCTCTTTGAAACTGAACCGAACAGAAATGTGATTTTAGCATACCGTTACACCCTATTTAATATACGTATATATATAATTTAAAAAAAAATCCATCTTACTCTATTTGTTCCACATGGGCAGTTCCACTTTCACTTCAAGCTCAGGTCTTCTACCAGAGACCTGGGAGCCTGAGAGTTCTACACCTGGGTTCCTGGCTGGGCCGGCAGGTCTCTGGTCCTGGGCTGCTGGCGGTGGGCTCGCCGTTCTGGGCTGGCTCGGATTCCACCGAGCGGCTGGCACTAGGGGGGCGGGGGTCTCTCTGTGGGGGCTCCCGCTTGGCGTCATTGGGGTCCCCGGTGTTCCCTTGGCCTTGGTTGGCTGGATTGGTGTGGGCAGGTGGGTCAGAGGGGGGGCCATTTGTGGAGCTGGTCCCAGGTCTCAGGTGGATTTGTGCCTGTACCTTGGTGCCCATCCCCTTCCCCCCAGCATATGCAAAACAACTCATTAGTAGGGCCTTGATGTGTGGGGTGGAGAGCCCTTCAGGCATGGGGGGAGCACCAGGTAATGCCAGGTAATTTATTCATGATAAATGTTTATTTAAGTAAAATAATGCTTTTCTGAGTACTTGTGGATTGATGACATGACATACAGCATGGATAAGGGGTTAATATGCAGCTTCTGCAGCATAGAGTGATACTGTATAAGGTCTTCTCAAGATGGCCACCAAATAGCTTGCCTAGCACCATCAGTGGACAGTTTCTCTAGTTCATTGGTTATAGCCATTTTGTGTTGGCTAATGTCAGTCAGTGGTGGCAGCTATCTTGAATTGGGTTGACTCCATTAGTTAATCAGTTGTAGGTGTACATCCAGTTATTGCTTTCTGAGAGTTTGTTCAACATCCATCCAATGATTTATGAGGTATTTGCAAATGTTATAGACAAAAACAACACGCATACACTGGCAAAAGAATTATCACCACTTTGCCTTCTGCAGCAGGCGATAAACACTACAAGTATTATTATAAACAAAAACTATAAGTTAAGGTAATTTGCAAGTTTTATAAAGTTGCATTTGTGTTTTTTATTAGAGCAGAGAAAATGGATGTTATCAGTCACTGGTGGAGTTTCCTTTCGGACAGGAAGTGGGCTTCCTCTGCTTCCTGTTCTTTCCTCATGTCTGTGTGTGTTTGCCCCAGGAGAGGTTTCAAAATAACAATCAGTGTAGAAAAAGAACAAGAATGAAACACTGAAGCTAAAAACACTCAACTGAAGAGAAGGGGAAAAGAAAACTGGAACATCAGCTGAGAACCAAAACCTCAGATATCTACTGTAAATACAAACTGTGACCTGGTTCAAAACTTTTTGACCCACTACAGGACCAGCAGAAGACAATCACTATGGACTACGAACCAAAGAAACCCAAAAAGGTAAACTAGCTTCTGTTCTCTGCTTCATGTTTCATCTTTTCCAGGTCAGATACTGATGACTTCAGGTAATTTTGTCACATTACAACATACAACTGGACACTTGGAATCCATTGTTTTTGAGGTGATGACTTGGTATGATGTTGAAGTTTCAAAATAATGAATAAAGTAAATTTATTTTTATTTTCACTCATAAGCTTGTCAAGGCCAGGCCATTTCAAGCGTTTAAAACACTGAAACTTAGTTTTCGGTGGAATGACAAACAGCACCTATAAATTAAATCCTGGAATATCAGAGCTTCAAGTTCAACTTTTGTCAAAGCAAACTGGTCCTACAGAGCAACATCTGAATTACTGCAGTTCTGATGGAAATAGATGGTTCAAAACAGAATGACTTGTCATTAATTCAACTAAATGCATTTTGTTTAACTGAGTAAAGTCATGACTCAGCTAGACAAGCAAGATAGCTGTGATATTTTAACTGCAGAATTATTTTGGTTCATGATGCACTCTCCTGTCTACAGTTGAAACAATGTTTATGTGCACTCTATAAAAAGATACATAACTATTATGCTCACTGATTGACATTAAATCAGACTAAACCTTTCCTGTTTTATGTCAGTTACGATTCCCAAAATTATTTCTATTGACTGCTTGTATAATAAGAGAACTGTTTGGAGAATTGATTTTTTTTTCTTTAAGGTCACAGGTTTACATATATTTTCTTGGTATTTAGTAGCATTTCCTTTAAACTGTATGACTTGGGCCAAATGTTTTGGGTTTCCACCAACATGTTTCTCACAATAGTTTGCTGGAATTTTTTCCCATTTTTGTCCCATTCCTCCTGACAGAACTGGTGTAACTGAGTCAGGTCTCTAGACCACCTTGTTCAAATGCACCTTTTCAGCTCTGTCCACAAGTTTTTTATGGAATTGAGATTAAGATTTTGTGATGGCCACTCTTAAATATTGATTTTGTTGTCCTTAACTAACTTCACATCTAATTTTTACTAAAATAAGTCACTGTGCGAGAGGTGAGGTACACCCTGTTAGATCGCAAGTCCCTCACGGGGGGAGGGGAGGGGGGTGTATAGTTGAAAAGTGCATAGTTTTGCCTAAGTAAATGGTGGTGTTTTTTTTATTGTTTTTTTAAAAGCTGTTTTTATATAGTTTCCTCAGATGATTTATTGGGTGGACAATCTCTGATTTTCCAAAATCAAAGACTGAAGTTTTCAGGTAAGTGGTAACGGAATGATCGGTGAAGAGCAGCTAGGCAGATGAAGAGCAGCTGTGATGATTTGTTCTGTTTTTTGGATTGAAGATAGAGGCTTGGACCAGCGGAGAAACTGGTTTACAGAGGAGTTCTTAGGAGTTCAAGGAACACAAGGAGAATTTATGTGATGTTCAATCATCCCACAATGACTAATGGTTCAAGTCAGCCTTAAATAACTGAACCTTCAATAAGCTGTGATACTGCACAGCTGAGTTAGGTGGGCTTGCACCACCCCAGGTAATGCCTCTTTTAAGCTCACCGTGCAAGGAAAAAGGTTGGGGAGTTGTGGAGATTGACAATTCTCCTTCTATCTTGGCTGATTTCTTCTGATTTTCCCATGATGTCACAGAAATAAGCTGTGTTTAAAGCAGGGGTGTCAAACTCCATTCCTCGAGGGCCTCTCTCCTGCATGTTTTAGATGTGTTCTTGCTTTAAAACACCTGGTTTAAATGGATGACTTGTTGCCATGCTCCTGGAGAACTTGATGATTTGGTGAGGTGCTAATCAAACCATTTGAATCAGGTGTGTAGGAGCAGAAAAACTTAAAACTCCCAGTAGAGCGGCCCTCGAGGCCTGGAGTTTAACACCCCTGGTTTAAAGTGTGCCTTAAAATACATTCATAGGTGCACAGCCAGTTAACTCAGATGCTGTAACCTATCAAAAGCTTCCACAGCCATGACATCATCATATGGGCTTTCCCAAATTGACAAAAGGCATAGTAATCTTGTGACTTTGAAGAAAGTAATAAAAAAAATCCTTTAAATTAAAAATGTAAAAGTCCTGACTGAGTCATGAAGAGAGACACAATCAGTATTTTAAAAAGTACAGGATTCCAAAACGTTGCCTAATGCTGATAGACATTGATTTAGACAGGGAGTTAACCATTACCAAATAATTTCCATTTGTAAAAAGCCAAGGATTCCTTTACACATGGACTTTTAAAACACCCAGCCCATGGAGTTTGTTGTATAACTTCACAGAAAACATGTTGCTAAAAGCAGAGCAAAACTCAAGCCACACTGCTGCAAGCAGGCCTTGCTGTGGACCTCACAATGGAAGTTTTGTGCATGCTCAAAACTATCATCGACCTATCACATTTTATCACACATAATTGGGAACCCACTGCATTTGCTTCATGCCCCATCCATCAATCCACTTCACTTAACCAAAAACATAAGCTTTATAGAGATCATTAGGGTTTATTATCTAGAAACATGAATGTATCTGTATTCTGTAGTAATGTATACTATATTGCCAAAAGTATTTGCTCGCCTCCCTTCAGATGCATATGAACTTGAGTGGCATCCCATTCTTAATCCATAGGGTTTAATATGATGTTGGCCCATCCTTTGCAGCTATAAGAGCTTCAACTCTTCTGGGTAGGCTTTCCACAAGGTTTAGGAGTGTTTATGGGAATTTTTGACCATTCTTCCAGAAGCTCATTTGTGAGGTCAGACACTGATGTTGGACAGAAGGCCTGGCTCACAGTCTCTGCTCTAATTCATCCCAAAGATGTTTTATCAGGTTGAGGTCAGGACTCTATGCAGGCCAGTCAAGTTCTTCCACACCAAACTCACTCATCCATGTCTTTATGGACCTTGCTTTGTACCCTGGTGTGCAGTCATGTTGGAACAGGAAGGGAGCATCCCCAAACTGTTCCCACAAAGTTGGGAGCATGGAATTGTCTAAAATGTCTTGGTATGCTGAAGCAGTCAGAGTTCCTTTCACTGGAACTAAGCAGCCAAGCCCAGCTCCTGAAAAACAACCCCACACCATAATCCTCCCTCCACCAAACTTTAAACTTAACTCAGTGCAGTCAGACAAGTACTGTTCTCCTGGCAACCACCAAACCCAGACCCATCGATCAGATGGAGAAGCACAATTCGTCACTCCTGTCTCCACTGCTCCACTGCTCTAGAGTCCAGTGGCGGCATCCTTTACACGACTGCATCTGACGCTTTGCATTACACTTGGTAAAACTTGGATGCAGCTGCTCGACCATGGAAACCAATTCTATGAAGCTCTCTGCAGAATGTTCTTGAGTTAATCTGAAGGTCACATGAAGTTTGGAGGTCTGTAGTGATTGACTCTGCAGAAAGTTAATGACCTCTCACACTATGTGCTTCAGCATCCGCTGACCCCACTCCGTCAGTTTACACAGCCTACCACTTTGTGGCTGAGTTGCTGTCGTTTCCAGACTTCCATTTTCTTATAATACAGCTGACAGTGAAATATTTCTGAGAGAGGAAATTTCACAATTTTTTGCACAGGTGGCATCTTATCACAGTTCCACACTAGAATTCACTGAGCTCCTGAGAGCGACCCATTCTTTCACAAATGTTTGTAAAAACAGTCTGCATGCCTCGGTGCTTCATTTTATACACCCATGGCCATGGCAGTGATTGGAACACATGACTCCAATAACTTGGATGGGTGAGCAAATACTTTTGGCAATATAGTGTATATGTTGTTTGAGAACCTTGAAGTGCTGTAACCTTAGGAGAAAGTTTCAAAATATTAGTTTTGAACTATCCTTTTGATACTATGGCCATGGTTTCAATCGTCAGTCACCAACCGACTGATGAATCAGCCAATCAATCATTCAACCAACCAACGAAATGGTAAATAGACTGTACTCAGAGCACTTTACAACACAATCGATGCCCTTATTTACCCATCCACACACACAGCATTTTACTACATATCTATGACGCTAACCTAAATAAATCATTCTAGAGTCTCTCTGTCCCTGTCTCCTGGTGCCCCCCCCCCCCGTCTTTCCTTTTTCGAAGCCTCTTTTTACATATTTTCCAAAAATTTAAGGAATATGGATCTGATCAGCTGGTTTCTCAACGCAATTGA
>NC_051437.1:1772541-1776975 GCF_001649575.2 Kryptolebias marmoratus | reverse complement strand
GTTTTAGATTATTTAGCCTTCTTGTACACTTAGCTTAGTTACTGTACAATTAGTTATCATATTCACTGTTAGCTAGAATATTCGTGCCTTGGTTTAGTAATATCATGTTTTCGTAGTTTAGTTATCCTGTACCTTGTTAGCATTGTCATGTTTTAGCTTAGTTATCTTGTCATGTTCTGTAACTCTGTCTGTAATTTTGTTCTTGTGTTGTAAAGCACTTTGAGTCGCCTCGTGTTGAAAAGTGCTATATAAATAAATGTACCTACCTACCTATCTAGAGTCTTATCGGTGCTTTAGATCACATTCATACACTGATGGGGCACATTGGAGGCAATGAGGGGTTCAGTGTCTTGTCCAGGGACACTTCGACATGTGGCATACTCTTAGAATCGAACCTCCAACTGTCTTATTGGATGGCTACTCTAACCACTGAGCCACAGCCGCCCCAATCAATCAATAAACCGACACTCAACCAACCAATTAGTCAGTCAGCTAACCAACTAACAAATCAATTCATCAACCAACTAATAAAAAACAAACAAACAAAAAAATAGTCATTCAATCAAGCTTTATTTATATAACCTGTTTCCAACAGGCATGTAGGTTAAATTTCGTTTATTTACATAGCGCCAAGACACAACAAAAGTTGTCTCATGGTACTGTACAAAAACATTCACATACATTATAAAGAGCTAATGAAATGATTGGGACGGAGGACCTAGAATCTCGGCCAGACTACAAACAAAGTGTTAATGGGCTTATTGTGAATTAGAGTTCTGGACAGGAACCACCAACAGCAGGACCAGGATCCTCTGAGGACGGAGAAACAGGTTAGAGGCTTGTATTGGTTCAGAAGGATGATCGAAGGTTCTGAAAAACTGCCACTAACCTTTTTGGAGCTCGTGCGGGGCTGTAGGCTGTGGTTCTGTTCCTTCAGGGAATGGTGGGGCGGGGACCGGAGAGGTGGTTTAATCTCCCTTTGAGATCAAATGGAGGGACAAAACGAGACTCGGGATCCAAGAGGCAGAAACAGGGTCAGAACCAGGGAGGCAGAGGTAAACCAAATCAGAGAAAAAAAATGTTAATTCATTTGCTGTAAAAAATCCAAGAGTTATTAAAACAAGTAGTCTGATAAATGTTGCAAGTAAGGATAGAAAAGAGTTAAAAGTGGTATAACACATTCTCTTAGTAACTGCATGTAGTAATTTATTTTCCTGAACTTATAAGCCATCTGTTTTAAGTCTAATCTTAAAAGACGAAATTGTCTTCGCCTGGATCAGATGCTGGAAGCTGATTTTATATTAGAGAAACCTGATAGTATATCATTGTATTCAGAAACTTTATAGGCTCATTCATTTTCCTTTCTTAGACTTTTGTCTCACCCATTAAGCGGCTGG
The DNA here is from genome assembly GCF_001649575.2 of Kryptolebias marmoratus. Taxonomy (NCBI): domain Eukaryota; kingdom Metazoa; phylum Chordata; class Actinopteri; order Cyprinodontiformes; family Rivulidae; genus Kryptolebias; species Kryptolebias marmoratus. The sequence goes on along the minus strand of NC_051437.1, from coordinate 1,775,578 downwards.
TGTGGTCTAAATCTGGTCGTAGGCCTGTAGATCGAGGCAGTGTTTACCGCCGCCCGCTGCATACCGTCCCCCTTTACTCCCCCGATTACCTCATCCATCCAGAGAGACTCATCTTTGACTATGTGGAGAAGGAGGTTAAGGTAAGAACTGTTTAAATTAAACAGAAACTGAAAACATATATAGGTTGCCACTAATCCTTGACCTTTGACCTCTACTCTCAGTTTCTTGGTCATCTGACCTGGGTGTCAGTTTCCCTGAATCCATCCAGCAGAGATGAACTCCTACAGCTACTGGATACAGCCAGGGTTAGTATCAATCAGCTATGTAAAACCCACTGTTACTATGGTTACAGAGTAAGTACTGATCTAGTTATCAATAAAATGTGCTTTCTGTGTATAACTTATATCTAAATATTTCTAGGCAGTGTAATCAGTGATGTTATTTCATGTGCTTATAAAAAAAATCTGTAATAAATCATCATTTACCTTTATATAACTGCTTTAATTCACATAGAACATATTCACCTAATTGTCAAATCAGAGATCAGTATTTAGTCACCTTTGTATGATTAGCTGTACAGTCTTAACAATAAAGTAAAATTATGAACTAAATTTGGGAGCTGCCAAAGTGAGGACTAAGTAATATTTCCGAAAGCTGAGTATGTTTAGCTGACTCTAGTTTCCATGTCATTGTGTGGTCATCATCAGCAGCTAAAGGTGCTGCCACTAAAGACAAGTGTAGATCAAGACTGCATTCTAAGTCTGTCTGCTCGCTGTCTGTTGCTGACATGGAGAAACAATGAGAAGCTGCTGATGAGGATCCCCACACATGAGATTGCTGCTGCCTCCTACCTGAGAGATGATGCACTGCACTTGATGGTCCTAAAGACAGGTAAATGACTCAACTGGGGAACAAGTCAGGTACAACAAAGCTGAGACCACTGAGTATTTGTTGTTGTTCTCTGTTTTCTGTGTAGCACGTAGAATGAGCAGGGGAGGGAGTCACAGAGCTGTTTCATCTGAGAATAGCCATTGCCGCCACTTGTCTCTGATCCTGTCTGTGGTTAGCAATTCAAGAAACAAATGTCTTCCCCAGTAATATTTATGCTCAGGAGCCATTGCTGTTCATGAGTGATAATAGGTGACATTAAGGATTCATCTGCAGAACTGCAGGTGTTGCTTCGAAAAAAAAAATTGTCATGATGAAGAACTGAGACAAAAGGCAATGCTCTCAATTTGCTGGTCTATCTATGTTTCAGCCCTTACCCATGGTCATGAGGTACTGATCATGACAAAAATAATGACATATCAGATACAAGTGGCTAAAATGATCTTCCTTTATATGGTGGTCAGGTTCAGCCTTAGAAATAAGGAGAGAAACTCCCTCATCTGGGAGGAAATCAAAGTATAGCTGCTGCAAATTAAAATGTCAGCTGGTTTTTGGCCATCTGATTAAGATGCCTATTAGTTGGCTCCTCTTGGAACATACTTCTCACAGGACCCAGGATTTTTTCTTTCTTTCTTCAGCGAGTTCTGGGTCTGCTCAGAACTCTCTGGGTGTGCCCAGAACTTTTTTCTGTCCTGTGAACACCGAGGTATCAAAAAATACCATATCAAGTAATTAAAATCACAAGATTTACAGATTGAAAGGTTATTCAAAATTACAGAATATTTTCATTTTTAATCTGCATCCCACAGGTCTAAATGTGGACTCTGTAGTTGCAGAAGATGACAGTTTGGACAGGAAAAAGCCATTGGGCATTGAAGGACGATGTCAAACCATGAGCTCCAATTCTGACCCACGACCTGCAGGAGGGACAATGGAGCGCCGACACACCATATGTGGAGTTGACTGGAGGCCATCACTGTCAAGAAGTAACCACGACAAAGCTCAAAATATTGATAAAGGAGGGGGAGAGAGGGGAGGAGGAGGAAGTCTAGAGAGAAGGAGAGTGGGAGGGAGCTGGGAAAGGAGGCAACAAACCTGTAAAACAGGAGGAAGCTGGGAGAATCGCAGAGCACGACCCATGAGTGGCAACTGGGGAATGGGACTTGGAGGAAGTGGAGGAGGGAGCTGGGAAACAAGGCATGGCGGTGGTAAGGGTGGTGGAGGTGGAGGAGGGAGCTGGGAAAGGAGGGGTGGAGGTGGTGGAGGGAGCTGGGACCGACGACAGGCATGCACTGGAAGCTGGGAAAGAGGGAAAAGCTATGGCAGTTGGGAGAGAAGGAACTACAACCCACTGGAACCTACACCCTGTCCTGATGCCTACTGCAACCTGGTGATACTGGCTGTCGAGAACAGGGTGAGTTACTTCATCAGCACAAAATGCCTAAAAGAACGAGCCACAAATCTTTAAGAAAAGTTCCAAAAATGATTCCAAATTTGTAATCCTGTGTGTAGTCCAAGAGTAGTCCAATGTGTTCTAGAAATGATAATTGTACCAATTATGATTGTTTGCCATCATTTCTTCTCTACATAAGTGACAACATCCAGTGACACAGTCCAGTGTTCACTTCTTTTTTTTTTGGAGGGTTACAAGTGTTATCTCAGCAATCCCATGGAGATTTCAATTCTGTTGTTGTGTCTTCATAGGTTTTCGATTGAACCTTGAATGCTATTTGCACTTGCAAAATAAAATGTTCATCGATATGTTTGTGAAAAAAAGCACTTTTAATCACTTCGACGTGGTGCAGAGCTTCCCTTCAGCTTCACAGCTTCCACCCTACGCTTTTCTTATGACACCCATGTTACAGTTTGACAAGTGTACTACCCTGGTCAAACTTCTGACCTGCCTTTCTTCAGAAAATGGGTCACACCAGCATGGGCTGCACGCTTGACACCACTTGGAGCTAGATTCCCAGCCTCACAAATAAATGGAAAAAAATTATACACATAGTGGCCAATTAAGCAATAACAACTCATGCCCCTTTTACACGGGCCTTAATACAGAAGTCCGGCTCTACTCCTCTCTATTCGGCTCGGCTTGATAAGAATGTATCGTCGGTTGCAGAGGAACGCCTCCTTGTGTTGCGGGGGG